>NW_024582364.1:2808166-2965423 GCF_018398535.1 Haplochromis burtoni | reverse complement strand
TGTCAGCTTAAATCAGTCATGTAATTTGGAGGTGCGGCACACAGAGGGTTAATAAAACTCACCTTCATTCTATTTCTGGAGTTTAACAACAAACATTTTTCCACCAACACAAAAGGGGTGTTTTTGTTTTGTTTTTTAATTTTTTGGTCGTAAGCAGAGAGTGCTTGCTACCGCTGTCCTAAGTAAACGTGATGAAAGTATTCAGAAAAAAACACCATATATATATATATATATAATCATGGTTGATGCATGAACATTTTAAAAGTAGTGAAGAGATGGGAGAAACACCCTTCACTGCATAGTTTGTCCACTAGAGGGCTTTCTGCAAATTACCTGTTGGCTATGTATGTATTTGGAAATTCACAAACACAACAATCAGCTAGTCATTTGCCTTTATCAGGCAAATATCATAATAAAAACATGTTTTATATCCAAATTTGTGCCAACACACTTGACTGGGAAATGAATCAAGCATAGCATTCAACTTATTTATGTTCAGCCATGTTAGTAAATGACAAGAAAAAATAATCATAATGTCTTCTATTATTTTGTTCTTCCTTTTTGTAAAACAGAAAAGCTGAAAATTCGTGGATCACAACAATCATTATATTTTAGCATTAGCATCTACTGTAACCAGTAGATATTTATTCTAATGTGATTACAAATCTAGAATAAATGTAACTGATACTCAAACCTGCACTTTACTCAGTTTAGTTCTCTTTAGAGTTTTAGTCCATTCAAGTTGAAGTGTTTACACTAACATGGTATTTAACATTGCAAGTATTTGTCAGCCCCAGATGGTTGCCAATTAAAACAGTAACACAAACTGAGTCCGCTGCCCCTCATTATGGTGACATCTGTGAGACAGCAAGATGACATTTAGCAGCTCTCTTCTCTCAGAGATCCAGCACTCTGTCACTTTGTGAAAACTCAAGCCTACATGAAAGCAACAGTCTGCCATCAGTATGAGATGCAGACATGCTGGTTGTTCGGGACAGTTAGTATTTGGTGACTGATCGAGTTCACACTCTTCACTGCCACATAGAACTCATTGCGAACACTTTTCATCACAGAGTTCTTTGGGGTATCTGCTCAAGCTGTATTAAAGTATTAATGTGCACAACAGGATGTTAAACTCTTCACACTTTTGGAAAACAAAAATATAATCTGAAATAATTCTATGTCCGTTCTCTGACAGGGGACGTTTTGCCTATACACACAGGATGGACCTACCATTTGAACTACTATAGTGTTATACAGAATATTTTGCGTTTTTTCTTTTTTAACCAACGGGGCAGCAGGGCTGGTTTTAACCTGAACCATCCATCTAAACCATCAGGCTATTAAGCTTGTATCTCACTTACAAAGTCAAAACAAGTAGGCTATGCTAACTACCTTACACTATGGAAACAAGTGCTATCTTTCATGACTCCTCTCACATTTTACCTGTTCAGTGTTATTATTGTCCAGGATTAGATAAAGACTGGGCCAGCTAAGTAAAGTAAGCTGTCTCTCTTTTCTGGGTCCAGTTGTGGTGCCAAAAATCAGGATTAGACTACTCGATGATTAAAACACAGGTGGAATTATAGTTGTGGTTAGGTCGCAAACCACGCAAAGGGCAGAAAAAGCAACGACTGACATTATTAGTCTCGCCCTGGCTCACTGGTTTTCAGACTGTATCTGGCATGCATTAATTCAAATGCAAAAAAGAAATTTCACCCCCACCAAGCAAGTTTTTTTTAATAAATTGGCAAACAATAAAAATGAGTTTAGAATGGAGTGTTTTTGTCAAATAAAATTAAAATAGCATCAAAAAAACCTCTGGGCCTCTAATCCACTGGCACTATAACTCACTAGGTGACCTCTATGACACTCTATTATGTGGTCTGGCCAGTCATGGGGTGAGAGGCAGGAAATGCCTTGGATAGGTGGACAACACAGGGAGACAGACAGCCATTAAAGATCCAATTCACACTCGACAGAATCACGAAAAAGAAAAAAAGTCAGGCACAGGGAGAACAAACAAACTGCACACAGAAAGGCATCACCCTAATAACATAATATTGATATAATAATTTGTATTTGATTTCTTTAGAAAACTGTTTAAATCTGATTCACATTTTAAATAAAATCCACACAAAAACACCCAAATGTGTTTTCAGCATACATTTAAAATGAGCTACTGAATCAGCTGACCTCAGGAAGGTTATTCCAATTCACTGACAATGCCAGAAGAGCAAGTGAAATTTAGATGGCTTATTTTGGGTAAAACAAATGCCAGACATGTCAGTTCAGGCACTTTCAGTCCTATATGCAGCCTGTCAAAAGGGAATACCAGTACTCTTGATGGCTGCATTATATCCTAGAATGTCTCCTCTGTGATCCTCGTGAGAATGCTCTTGCTTCTATTTTGAGTGGCTCTGCTTGACTGCGCTGCCAGTCAGTTAGAGAATGGGGCAGGCTCTCTCTCTCTATTTATCTATCTATGTATCTATCTATCTCTGTATATCTATCTAGACTTAATTAATTTAAATGTTGCTTGCATCATTCCAAAGCAATACTCAAACTGATTTTAAAAAGTCATTTTAAGCACATTTCTTGCAGCTAATCTGACCAGGCTATTATTCTTGTTTCATTGATGCAGTTTGCTGTGATTAATTTCCTACATTGACTCAGATTGTTCTTTCCTTTGTCTTTTACAGCATCCTGTTTGCAGATATTGTTGGCTTCACCAGCCTGGCCTCTCAGTGTACAGCCCAGGAACTGGTTAAACTATTAAATGAACTGTTTGGAAAATTTGATGAGCTTGCCACGGTGAGTCAGTCTCCCTTCCTTGAAGACATATCCCTCACTTGCAGCCACTGTTGACATTGTTACAAAGTGGCTTTTTCTCTGTGTGCACACTTTCGCCGCAACACGACACAACTATAGTGTATTGTTGTGAGCATGTGGGGTTTTTGTGCGTATGTGTGTGTGTGTGTGTGTGTAATGCTTTGGCCACAAGCTGTTGGCACATTCCACTAGCTTAGCATGATGTCACTATGAATATTGGAAGCCCATATGATGCTTAATATGATTATCCAGTGCTTCATTTTGAGGAAGAGTTGACAGACCTCTTTAATCTGAGCCAGATTTACCCAGGGCTAAATCTTGCATCCTCTCTGGTTGTTTGAATGAACAAAATGAATGATTTTAAGAGCAAAGTTGTACTGGCCACAGTTGCTCTTGGTTTGCATGTGAAAAAGGTTTCAGCCAACCCATCTGTCGATATTTCACTCTTTTTGATTTTGGTGCTGAAAATCCGCTCGGCTTTTGTCATTAAGTTTTACTGCCACAGTTAATCTATTTGCTTTCCTATTTGACACCATCAGCACAAAATCTTTTAATCAAAACACTGTGCATACTCTGAACACATGCTTCCAAAAAGGTATGATATCACCCCATCACCTGTCATGGAAATTTGGTTAAAAATACTGGATGTTTGGTGAGGAGGTTGAGCCCCTGCAGATCACCCTGCCACAACCTTAGTAACATATAATCTGGCCTCTGTTACTTACACTAGCCACATACCCTTGTCAAATCCATTAATCCACGGGATTACAACCAACCCCTTTTTTGCTTTCATAGAAGGTTTTACTTGGCTGTGTTGAGAGCTTGTATTTTTAACTTGTTTGTTTACAGATTTAAATTTAGAACTGCCTAAAATGAGAGCTCCATGCATTTGACATATTGTCAAATAAATGTCATCGCCTTTCTAATTAATCTGTGTTCAGTTAGTTTCCCTTATTATTGTTGGTTTGAATTTCTGTTTTCATCCCATGGAAAGTTGCTGTTACTCTGCTATTTTATTAACAAAGTGATTCCTTGTTCTAAAACATACCAACTTGAAACGACGTGGCAGATACATTTTCATCACTCGCAGATTTTTGGCTAGAAGAAGTTATTTCTACATTCTATATCTAGAAGATGCCAGTTTTATTGCTGTTGTGAGTTTTGCTGTCTCACTCATTTACTTACAAATAACGTGAATGGGCTGATCATCTTTTGGCCACTTCCTGGGAGCCTGATGTTACACCGAAAGGTTGTCCCCAGCCACGAAGCTTGTCATCAAATGCCCTGACCCAAAACCTCGCTCGTATTGATCGACTTTGGCAGGAAGTGGCAAAGCCAGTGACTCATAGCTGTGGTCACTGTGGGCACGCAGACTCCTCTTGCTCCATACGAAGAGCGGGCGATGCCACATGGCCACCAGGCATCATCTCATAATACCATTCCAGCACCATCCCCACACCACCTGTCCACGCTTTGGACTTGTCAAGCTGCACGGGAAGTGGGCCAGGAACACAGCGTTCTCCTAAAGTGCTGTGGATGTAGCAGACCAAGTCTTCTCTCTTCTCTCAAAAATTCTCAACACAAACGGAAATAAGGCATCAAATCTGAAGCACGCTTTATGAGAATGCCTATACTAACTGTAGTTTCATCTCCTTTTAACCAGAGGGAGCTTGGGAGTCTGAATTTTTATACCACATAAGCATTAGAGTGAAAGAAATACTATAAAATTTCAGCATGTCAGCTTTTTCACCACTTTTGAACTATGTCTTAAGATTATTTAGGACTAACATATACAGAAGTAATGGGATATCTCTGCTAGAAAGAGAGTGTAATTAAAGACGATAGCGGTGAGAATTGTTTTCTCAGAAAACGTGATAGGGAGTGGCACGCCTGTTTGGTGCTTTCATTGGTGCATCACCATGAAAAAAAAAATTACATAAAAAAATTACATTAAGCATCGATTTGCTTCCATTTGTCTAATTCAGGGCGGTGGTCTGGCTGGAGCCCATCCCACCTGTCGCAGGTTGATGGGTGGGGTGCACACAGGACTGGTCACCATTCTGCAGGGGTAGTGCATAGAAATACACAACCATTCAAGATCCACTTCACACTTAGGTCCAATTTGGATTTACCAACATGTTTTTAGATTGTGGGCAGAAGTCATAGTCCCTGGAGAGAACCCACACAGACATGGGGAAGAACATGCACAACGAGAGCCCCCGGCCAGCTGCTCGGTGATGAATTAAATGTCAAAATTGATCATTTAATTTTTTTAAACAACTGGAGGCTATACTCTTTAGTGTAATTTGATTGGGATGGACTTTTATATGTATGTCTGTCGATATCAAAGGTGGACGTACCTACCATGAATCACCCATTAGTTTCTGAAGTTTTGTTTTGAACCCTTTGAAGCCATCTTGGTTTCAAAAAACCAGGTGTGACAAAAAAAGTCTGACTGTCAAAGTGGTTTCATTCATTGGATTATGACCTGTCAATCACAATTCACTAGCTAGCGAGCACACCACAGGAAATCCTCCATTTTAAAACACAGTATGGTTAGTATTTACAAATTAAACTTTTGTTTTTATTCAGTATTACCTAAAAAGACTGACTGAGCCCATTAACTCATCCGGAAAGTGTTTACAGAGGTTAAGACAGAAACCTATAGCCTTCTATAGAACCAGAAGTCTTTTTGAAACCACAGCTATCGCCACCTGGTGGTCCAGAATGCAGGTTTAAGGCACAGGTTGACCACAGTGGCATTAATTTTTCTTGATGCTTGCTTCTTGCTGGATAAAGGGTGACGAGAACAGTGAGGCTGAACAAAAACATAAAGGAGAAAATCCGAATGTGAGGCCTAATAATGCCAAGACACCGGTGACAGTTTTCTCTGAGTCTACAACCAACACCTATAACTGTGACAGTGGTCTGGGTCCCTTCATACTGTACCAAGGGCTGCATGTAAATAAGCATTGCCCAGATGGTAAGAAAATACAGTACATGTGTTGTCGCACAAGTTAATAGTAGTAATAAATAATTTATTTTTTTTTAAAGCTTCAGGTCTTGGATCAGGTCCAGATTTTCATTTTAAATTTGACGGTTTGACTGGAGCAGCTCTTGAAGCTACAGGTCAAGGTCAGGTTTATGTCTCAGCTGTAGTCTTGTGCAGAATTCTGTGACCTGTCTATTTTATGACGCTACCAGATATTCGCCTCTTAGCGAGCTCATCTGTTACAGTACGCGTGCCAATAACACGTCATCAGATCTTTAAAGGTGTGATTCTTCGCTGGGCTGACAGGAGCATAACATATATTTTATGCTCCTGTCCCCTATTTTTTTAAGAGACAAAGCCTGTATTTCTTGCGCTGTGTCATATTAAGTTGGTGTGTCTGTTGGAGGGGGTAGGGGGGTAGCTTGAAAATTGAAGTTTACAGGAAACCCACTCACACTGATCAGTATTTGCTGTTTGATTCCCACCACCCACATGAGCACAAGCTGGGAGTAATTATAACTCTTCACCACCAGGCTGACTACCACTGAGACCAAACACAAGGAGCGCATCTCAGGAAGGCTTTGAAACCTTATCGTTACTCAGACTTGGTGTTTGCTGAAGCTATGAAAATACAACACACGATTGACACCCAGATTATTATTCCATACATAGCTGAAGTGATCAGATTTACTGTACTGTAGAAATCATCTAAACGTAGCTAGATGTTTTACAAATAATATAGAAAAAATATAGAGAGAGAAACAGAAAGATTGACATTTGCAGTGGTTGTTTTTTAAGGATATGAAGAGATGAGGGACATTTATTTCAAAGACACTAATGTCATTTGGCACACCAAATGGTCTTCTTGAGCCCCCCTCTCACTCTATAAACACTTCCTCTCCCTGGCTGAGTTTCCAGCAATCTGTCCAGCACCCAAAACAACAGTTTCAACTGTGAGAGGAACTGAGATTAATTTATGGTTGTTATGGGTGCCATATAACATTAATAGCTCTGTACTGGTTGAGCTTTTGTGCCCGTATGCGTGTGTGTGTCGTGGCTGTTTCTGCGACAAAGTTTCACAAAGCTTTTCATTCTTGTCTCCCTTTTCTCTCCTCTTGCAACACCTCCCTGCATCACAGCTTTCAGACTCCTCCGCTCCTTGTTTCTCAGCTTTTTGATTGACATGCAGCAGCCTACTTCTCTCAACTCTGTCTTTTATGCCCCGTGGTTCTCCGCACTCTCTTCCTCTTTCATGTTTCCATTTTTAGGATGGCTCAGTGATGTATCTATCTTCTGTCTCTTACTTCCTTGACAAGTTATAGGTTCCTTTTCATTCACTCATACATGACTGTTAGAGCTTATAAAATAACCCTTTTCTGCATGTGCAGGTCATGAATGCATATGATTTGAATGATTGATTATGATTTTAAGAGGATAGCAGTTCACCTAGCTGACAAACAAGTGGCAGTACGATTATTTCCTAGTTGAGTTGTAGTAGAATATCTGCAAGTGATGACTCACCTAAGCATGCGTAACCTAAGATGCAACAATAACATACCTCAAAACCTGTTATTTTCTGAAAAAAATAACTTTAGAAAAGCTGTCTGTACGCCAGTTAGTATGAGCCAAATACAACTGAATAAAATATTAGCCAAAAACTGGATTATTCTTAAATGGAGCACAGGAACTTGTCACTGCCCACATGATGACAGCTGCCTGCCAGAACGGAAAATCTGGGTGTAGACACAATTAAATAACACTGTTTGGGTTTGTCCCATGAGCAGATGCAAAGATTGCTGTCAAGTCCTGCTGCTTCCTTCAGACTCCTGTGCGCTAAACCCAAACCAAACAAGCCAGCGTGGGCTCTTGACTAGGAGAAAGTGGGAAAAAGTGTTTCTGTTTCAAGAAAAAAAATCACATTTAAGGTTTCTATTGCAGTTTTAACAAAAGCTAAACTTACATAATACCTGAAACACAGCATGGTGTAGATTTAACAGGAGGGTCAAAATGTAGCAGGATGAAGCTGAGATTTTGTGAGGTTTTATGATTTTTCTCACACTGTCTATAATGAATCTTTCTGTTGTCTCATTATCTCTGGTTTTAAACAAAGCAATACCACTTATAGAAATGTTTTTCTACTCTCCAGGATCATACACGGATCGTATTGTACTAGTTTACACATTTGTTTAACAAGCAAAATATCCCTGGTTCAGTGCCAGGAGGAGACACGAATCTGTCGGGGTCGGATCAGTGAGGTTATTTAGTGTGAAAAAAGAGCCAGCCAAATCAAACATGCCAACCTGCCTGCTGTGGTGACCTCTTCCCTTGAATAAGCAACTGAAAGTAGCTCTCTTGCTATCATTTTGACCTAAGACCAGACAGAAAGCAAAAAGAAGCAAATGAATTAGGTAGGTCAAATAAAAGGAGGCTGTGTGCTACAAAATAAATGTAGCATCCTGTGAGCTGGATTTTAATTTAGTCCCATATATAATGGCTCTTACATTTTTTGTAACGATACTTCAATGAATGTTGTTTTCCTCAAAATAACTGATATCCTATGAGACTGGTCTTAATGTTGGTCTTAAAATGCTGCACGAGACTTAGTGTCCAAAACGACATTAGCTTCAACTCAGATACATTTTCACCAATTTCTTTATGTTAATTAAAGAAAAACGTGTGTGTTTCCAATTCTGATCAAACATTCAATAACACCAATGCCATCTTTGAAAATAAACCAGTCCTGAAACGCCAAACAGTTGGTATTTGCCATATCTGTTAAATGCTTCACATCTACATTAATAGATTTCTTTTTTATGCCCACTCACTCCAGCCCACAAGGCTGAGTTGGGAGGAGGAAGTGTTGATATATTTTTCATTTGTTGTTGCACAGAAATTAAATCCAATCATTAAAAGAGCTGGTGGCTAAAAGGGAAACATCCACGCATATGAAGGAGATGGAAAAGCATTAATCGGGCAGGGGAAATATTGAGTTACCCCTGTAATAAATCACTCCCTGTATTGATGAAATGTTGACATGAAAAACTTTATAAGCCAAAAAAAGGAACATATGTAATGGCCTTATGTAAAATTCATAAAACTGTTTGACTACTTCTAATTAGCTGCTGCAAAAACATTGCAACTACCAATATGAACAACCACAGGGCACATTCAGGAACACGTGTGGGGAGGGGCATTTGTCTTATGTCCTTTCAGCCCCCAAAAGTTGCAGGAATGGAATCTTTAGCTCATCAACACAGCAGTGATATTTGTCTTCGTACCAGAGGCAAAGAACTGTGTGTACTGCTCTTTAGGGACTTGTAGGAAATTAAGAGATGAGCTGGCTCATCTTTTTGCTTCATAATCATTTATTGAATGTTCCGCTTCCCTGTATTTGTGTCTCTCCTTCCCTTTGTCTGTGTAGACTGAAATGTGTGCTAATTTACATTCCTGCTAATACTACCACACAATAGTTCTGATTGCAGTGCTCAGTATAAATCCTAATCACATTAAGACATGGCAAAAAAGGTTGTCTTAAAACTGCTTTTCTTTCTTTATAAATTGAAGTAAGTGTCAAAATCTACCTAATGTTCTGTAACTAGTTACACTGATGACCACCCAGATTGCCCACAATGCTTCAGTCATATGACACTGGTAATCCTGCTTGGGTCTGAATCAGATCCTAAGCCCTCACACTGCAGCTTAGCACAGGAAAAGTACAAAGTAGGAGACACTGTAAGCACCGGGGCTTTCCCCTGTTTCCTGTAGCTTCAGCTGTGTCTCACTATAGCCCCATCTGTTATTGCTCCACTTTGCCCAGAGTTAGGCTGAAGAGACCTCAGTGGCTCTGTTACAATTTTTTTTTTTTTTTTTTAAAAGTTCTTAGTGGGAGTCTTTACAGTGCTGTGCAAAAGTCTTGAGTCACCTCTAATTTCTTATTTCTAATAGTTTCCTTCCAAGGAGGCTTCTAAGGCTGCTTTCGCTACTCATTTTCAGATGATTTTTATTTTTAAGCCACATTTCATTCACACACAAACACAAAAGCTAACACATAAATGAACCAGTGTTGTGGCAAAACAAAGAAGACAGCATGGCCACAAACTAGCTTTAAATCTTTAGGCACTCTGTTACTAGCAGCCTCTCCTTTTGTTTGTTTACAGATTTAAATTTAGAACTGCCTAAAAAGAGAGCTCCATGCATTTGACTTATTGTCAAATAAATGTCATTGCCTTTCAAATCTAAAAAGATTTGGGGAAACTGAACAAGTTGAGTGCTACTGTTTGTTGAGTCCTAATCAGAAATGGTCTCAATTGAAACGTGGCTGTTTGAAGTCATCCTTAAGGAAGGGAAACAAGGAGAAAAGGAATCCCAGCTCATACAAGAGCTGGACTGAAAATCAATGGCAGCAAATCTTGGAGCGATTCATCCAACTTTGATATTTTTGGTTCAAGTTTTGGAAATATGTACAGATGTTAGGAGACGGCACAACAGAGAGTGTCTAGTATAATGCTATATTTATCATTTAAAAAGAATAGAATTAGTCGCTGTAGAAGGGAATATGCTAGGATTCAAAAAAACAATTTTTTTGTTGAAAGTTTCAAGAGTCCAGTAAAGGCTAGATCATGCTTCTTTCATAGTTGCTGTAGTAAATTCATGCTTTTCTTAATCAACTATATCAAGTGTCAAGAGCGACCAAGGCAGCAAAGGTTTATTGCAGTGCAAAAAAAGAAACCAGGAAGGCAGATAAAAACAGACCAAATTTAGAAAGCTATACATGTTATGTAGCACAATAATGTCATTTTATTTTCGTATCTATTTAAAATAGGCTATTTAAAATTGTAATCCTCATACAAATTAGTTGGTATTCTTTTGATCTTTAGTTCTATATATGGGGCTTTAATTTAAGAGAAAATGTCTTTCACAGAGCAAAACTGCCAAGAGCCGCTCAGCAAACTGCTGCTGCATAACACTCGGTCTTTTGTAGGTTTGTGTCTAAGAATATATTTTGTACAAACAGCCGCCATGCCACTGAGTACTTAAAAAGCATGACCACAGCAGGTAAACTTGCACAAGACAAAGAGCAGCTGCTAACGAGCCCTGGCTATCTTGCCGAATTTCACATGGCTCCCATGTTAAAAATAGAGCACCCGTCTTGTCATGTGCCCACCGATGTGCATAATTATGAGTCTTTGTGCTCTTCACATGCATGGCCAGCAATCCCATTACCTCCATGGAAACAATGAAGGGTTATGAGAAGGCACCCACGGTAACCTGGTCTCCCTGGTAAAATGAATGCCTGTTGCTCATATCCTGTAATAATGGGTTATATTTGTAAGCTGTTTTTTTTTTTCATGCCACTGCTCATTGTGTCTAAAGAGTGAGAGTGAGTAGAGAGTGACTCACCTTATTCCCTAAAATGAAACTGATCCTTTAATATATCACAGCATTGTGGGAGCCATTTTTAGTACGAGTCCATATTTTTAACATTTTTAATGAGATACCGATAAAGAAGCGCAAATATCTTTCTGTCGCAGTCTATTGATTTGTTTGGCCACAGAACTGTCTCGTATACACCGCACAGTCAGTCTCATCCCGTCTTCACAATCAGCTTTTAGATTTTAATGTATGATTTGCACGACCATGTCACTTTCGTGACAAGCTCTCTAATTTAAGTTGCAGGACCATAGGTGGTGTCGATACTGAATGAGCATCAGGCAGTTTCTCTCAATAGCACAGAGGTTAAAATAGAGGGGAGAAAACTAAAAGCTGCTAAGCATCTCAAAAAAGATATAGAGCCACCAAAACATCAACTTTTGTCTTGTGAAGTTCTGTTTTAAAGCCTCAACTTCACTATTTAGTTGTTTTTTGACCTTCTCACCATGCAGCGCACCTTTGAAATGGTCAAAGACACTTAAGAACAAGTTAGAGGCATTGCAGGCCTGAGTTAACAAGGAGTTTCTGTAATGAATTGTTTAAATAATGTGATATTTAAAAAAAAGGCAGAGCTTTTATAACTGTAATGTGATCACATACTGAGTGATAGTGTATTTTGACATAATTTAAATGTACTCAAATCTTATATTAACGATGTTACCATTGCAAGTCTGCAAGTCTGAAACCACCTGCATCATGAACCTAATCAATCTTGGAAACCGAGCAGCCTGAAGCTACACTTACAAATTAAACTGCTGGGTATGGATCACATTAATCAGTGTAAGGGAAAAATTATATTTGAATGACAGGATGTTTCAATCAAAGCATCCCTGCTCTTAGATGCCTCTCGTGTGACTTTGATTAAACTGGAGGAAAGTTGCTTTTTAATGTGTATTTTTTGTCAACATGACTAATTACTATTTTTTGTATACGTTTAAAACTGCTGTAGCATCAGTTTGAATGTGTAAGTAAGGGTGATTTCTTTTCTTAAAAATTCTCCTTAAATTGTCTCTGTGACTGACAGGAGAACCACTGTCGCAGGATTAAGATCCTGGGAGATTGTTACTACTGTGTGTCTGGACTGACACAACCCAAGACCGACCACGCCCACTGCTGTGTAGAAATGGGTCTCGATATGATTGACACCATAACGTGAGTCTCTTATGCCTGTGGTTTTCATGTGTGACCCGAGAACACATTTACCCCTTCCAAACTCTGACGCAAAAGTCTTCAAAAAAACAGCAGTGTTCAAAGTCGGGAGGGGGGAGCTTTAGGGGGGAAGTAATAGGCTATGTTTTTCTTTTTTTTTTTAAATTTAATTAGAAAGTCGCTGTTTTCTTTGTATAGTTTGGAAGTGAAAAAAGATGCACAAGAAAGTTAGAGACGGAGAAGCTCCAGAAGATTACATCAGATGCTTTTCACGATTTGACTGTAAGTCTGTTAATTAAGATTAAGATCAGATTTCTCCACCAACACTGATTAAATAAAAATGCCCAGCTTTTCAGTCTTTTTGTTCTCGGTCTATTTTGGTACGTTAGAGCAGAGCAGAGCATTTCTGAACAGCTTCTGGTGCTTGAAGACATCGTGACAGATTGTTATATCTATTTATAAAGGACATTTGTGGAAACAGATTCTTAATTTTGGATGTGTATATCACCTGCATTCGACCTCAATTATTTGTGATCTTAATGTTAATGAGATCGTTTGCTGAATGAATGAAATCAGCGCCGGGTGTACATTTCAAACCATGAAAGAGTTGGCAAATTAGTTGATGTAAACTTCTTATTTAATTACTATATGTGTTCATATACAGTCATACATACATGTAATACATTGTTATTGTAACACTGTGTTTTTTGTGCTGTTTTTAATGCTCTGCCAAATTATAGGCAAACTATTCGATTTAGACAGAGTTGGACAGTTGGGAAAAATGTAGTCACATTATTTGCCAATTTAAAAGATGACAGTTAAAAATTATGGAAGTGTTTGATATTGAAATGGTCCAGATATCATTTAAAAGTATTCAGATTAAAATACACATTGTTTTAAATCCAGTGGATTAGGTTATTAATTATTTTTTAAAGTAATCTGACCCAACTCTGGATATAGATAAAAATATATAGATATTGCCCTGCCATATTACCTCACTGAGACTCTCCATGTTTTTGGTCTGTACAGGTCAGTAGCAGAGGCCACAGAAGTCAACCTAAACATGCGCGTGGGCTTGCATACCGGTCGAGTGTTGTGTGGAGTGCTGGGTCTTAGGAAATGGCAGTATGATGTGTGGTCAAATGATGTGACTCTGGCCAATGTGATGGAAGCTGGAGGACTACCTGGGTCAGTACTCAGCATTTTAAAAGCATACAAGCCTGAACAGCTTCAGACTATTTGTCTCCGCTCTGTTATGGTACCCTGGAAAAAACATCTTGACACATTAAGTGATTTCTAGCAAATAAGGTGTTAATATTTTTTGCTCTAGAATCAGTCTTGTACCCTGTGTTTTTAAAGCATTAGTCGGTGATTTAAGCTAAATCAGGAAACAAGGCCAACTGCAGGGAAGACCCTTATGGTTGAATTTTCCCCACTGGACAAAGAAATAAAGAGAAGCACAGAAGCAGATTCAATTCATCCACAAACTTCAGGCAATGCAATTGTGTGTATCATTACAAACAAATTACCCAAAGAATCTTATTAAGACCCACCAAAGCAGAATTTCACAAGTTATTGTGAACACATCCTTTAGCTCTTGACTCTTCTGCTTATAAGACTTGTTTTAATATTTGCTCTGCTTCCCTTATCTGTACCACAGGAAAGTTCACATTACCAGATCTACACTCGAGTGCCTAAACGGAGACTATGAGGTGGAGCCTGGAAACGGCCATGAAAGGAGCGCCTTCCTTCAAAAACATGAAATCGAAACCTTCTTTATAGTGCCATCTCACCGACGGAAGGTACCCAGTTGCACTTCTGTGTTTAGTAATATTCTGTATTTATATCTTCAGTAAAAATGAATAAAATCACAGCAATAGTTTTCTATTTGTTTAAACCATTGCCTTGGATGAACTTTTTCGTACTGAGACAGTTTACTGTACATATTAGCTTCCATAGGTAATCCATATTAATTGACCTAACTGGTAAATCAGAACAGGACAGGTTGACAAAGCAGGTTTATCCTGGCCAGTCACTATACTTCAGTAGAAGGATCTACTAGAAAACATGCTTCAAAGACTGTAGAAATGTAGTGCAGTTTGACTACAGAGCTCTCACCCATTTGTTGTTGAGCTGATCTCACGTTCAGCCTGTAATGGATTGGACTGGGGCTACAGAGAGAAAGAAGAAGAAAAAAACAGCCCGTGGCATCTATCATCTTAAATTTGCACAGTCCGACAAACTTAAAGAGATATGTGTGTGTCAGTGCATCCACATAAGCATGCACATTTCCAACAGATGTGCCCCAAGCAGCTGGAGAGGGAATTTCAGTCTTGTTACTGTATAACTCTATAAAGCCTTCCTTCTCCTCTCTCCTCTCCTCTCCTCTCCTCCCTTCTACCTGCCTAACAATATTTCTTGCAGCAGGTTTTATGTTATGCAAGCCCACGCTTGCACATAGGTTACATGGTGCCTTATATGAACCTGTTGTATCCCCGTTGCGTGTATTTTTCTTTGAAATGTGAGAGACTTGGCTAATCCTCTAGCTGATGGTTTAACTTCATCAAAGACACGGCTCAAAATAAGATAGGCACAGACTGTATTGTTGGATAGGCTGATATTCTCACTTAGAGACATACGGTGGGGTTACAGATTAAAGGAAAAGCTCAACCCTTGACCCCAACAATTAAGGTTTGAAGTAGTTTCATAATGCTCATAATGTTGCTGGGGGCATTTTGCTGGCATGGTTTGGTTATTCTTGTGCCCTTACAAGGAAGATTCAAATAGTTTTTAGCAATCACTTATAATATATATTAAATCATTTTGTATCTAAATAAGCGCGATCTCTCCCACAATTAGAGTGCCCCCATCCATTGGGTGTCACTGAGTGGTTTGATGAGTATGAAAATAATTGGCACCACCAGCTCTCAACCTTGTTGAATATTTATCAGCAATTTTGGACTGATTTGTCAGAAAAGGCTTGTCACTGTCATCACCTTCCAATAGCTTTTGGAAGAATGAATTTCTGTGTTTCCAGTAGATTTCCAGTGATCTGAAGCTGGTGGACAAATGGCCTTACTAAGAAATGCTATGTTGCATTTTCCCCTCAATTTGCCATTTGTCTCTATTTTCAGCTTTATGTGTTGATGATGACATATTGTTGTTTTTTTCGAATGGTGCTTAAACACACGTTCTTCAACAGTTTACTGAAAGAGAAACGAGGGCATCAGAGTCACCAAAGGACTGATGTACCTTATTTTAACTGCATTGTTGAGCATGAGCATGATAATAATGACTGGATGCATGTGTCAAGTCCATAGTGCCTGTGCATGAATTATAGACCCTTACATAATATATATTACTGTATGGGATATCATGACTAAATACTTGTTCCCATTTCTTATCTGGTGGCAGATATTCCCAGGATTGATTCTTTCGGATATAAAGCCCGCCAAAAAGATGAAGTTCAAAACTGTGTGCTACTTACTAGTGCAGCTTATGCACTGCAGGAAGATGTTCAAGGCTGAGATTCCCTTCTCCAATGTCATGAACTGCGAGGACGGTGATAAGGTATAAACTCTCAGTGTCTGTGTTGACGTTTCTGTGTTTGTTCTTACTGTGATTTCCGAATAGACGCAACACTGAGTGAAAACCTGGTGAAAAAATTAGGCTTGTGTGTTCTGTGTCATAGGAAAAGGGGTAATGGAGCGTCCTTTTTTAAAGGTCCCTATCCAGTCAGTATGTTGGTCTTGGCAGAAATGTCAATGAGCCTGTTAACCCTTTCAGGCTCAAATTAAGTTTTTGTTGCTAATGCACAAAAGAATACCTGCAGTGGTACTTCTGAGTAAAAAAAACTCATAAAATATGTATGTGGGGTAATCAGGTTGTTAGCTTTTAACTGTTGCAACTCTGCAACGCCTGCCTTGAGAGGGTTAATATGGCTAACTGTTAGAAGAAGTGTTTTGTTATTTAACCTTATATGTCTGTAAATTTTTGCACCTACTGCTTAAACAAGGAGTTTCCTGGGTCCGTGTGTGTGTGTTTGTGTGTCTGTTGTACATATTTTCCTGTTAGTAAGTTGTGTAGAATTTATATATAAACTTAAAGGTACAATAATGTTGGTTTGTGTGTAACATATTTTACAAGTGGCTTTTTTCCTAGAAATTTATGGAAGTTTCAGTTTTTAAGATGTTCAAATAATCTTTACCTCACACTGCATGATTATATGTCTCCCCATTAACGGTAATCACAGCATCCTCCCATCAGAGACAACAAGCAGATTAGCATAATACACAAAACAGTAAAAGCTTATGGCCTTTGTCATGGGCAGTTTAGTTGTAGTAAACCTTCCACTGAATGGTAAATTCAAATTCAGGCCACACACACTAGTGCTCAGTGAAAAGATGTATGCATTCAAGACACGAATGCAAGCAATATGAGGGACGAGGGATGAATGAATAGGATAGCTGGTGCAGCAGACACAGTTACATGATGTGTCCCGTGCTGCACTGAGCACAATATAGAACATAAGGAGACGTCAGGATCTGCAGGCCACTGTGTTTCTGCCTTATAAATAAACCAAAACAAGAGAGTGGGGAATGCAAAAAGAAATGGGGGGAGTGAAAATGGGCCAGATATAAAGACTGGACTGGTGAAGGGGATATAAACAGAAATGAATATATGGAAGCAGGTAAGAAAATAAGGAAATAAATATGAAAAAATAAAGACTGAATATACATACGATGAGTGAGTAAGAGCAAGGTGAGGTAAGAAGATGGTATTACAAAAAAACTGAAGTTGAAAATAAGAAGTAAGCAAGTGGATACACTTAGAGAAGAGACAAAGAAAGGAGACAGTGGCACAGGAAACGAAGCAGAAGAAATCAGTGACATCCGTGAGCTGAGCACATCCATGTCATGTCACGAGCTCGTGAACACCGGTGATCCTTGATCATGCTCTGATCACCTACTGTGCTGTGTTCAGATAGCATGCTAACTTACATGAACAAACACACCTACACGTACACACACACATACCCAAGGTGTTTGCTAAGCTGCTCACTTTGGCTGCCGAGGACACAGCAGGGTGCTTTCAGTAATGAAGTTAAGTGTGAAGGCAATGTCCTAATTTGAAAGTATAATCAGCTGCCTGTGTTTATTGTTGACTCTTATTCACCCTTGTTCCTAATATGATAATACTCAGGCATTGCAGAGAATACAGGGTGCTGTATTCACCAAACTATTGTTGTTTAAGCTCTGCATTGTAAAGTGAGTGGAGATTTCTTTTCATTTTGTTTTCCACCAGCGGAGGGCCATGCGAACGGCTCCACAGAAAATGAGGAACCGCTCCAACGCTAACCAGGCTAATGTGATCCAGAGCAGCCCCAGAACACGGGTCAACCGCTACATCGGTCGGCTGATTGAAGCCCGTCAGACCGAGTCTGACACGGCAGACCTCAACTTCCTCACGCTCATGTATAAATGCTCTGAGCGTGAGCACAGGGTGAGGGAAACTGCACTGAGATGTTGCTCAATCATGTTACAATTCCACATTTTATTGTTTGGTTACTCGTTCTTTTTGGGTTTTGCCATTGTGCAGTACCACCAGGTGCCTGATGAGTACTTCACCAGCGCAGTGGTCCTCTCCCTGATCCTAGCTGCTTTGTTTGGCCTTGTCTATCTTCTCATCATACCACAGTATGTACCAAAAATGCTTCTGTGGGTCCCTTCTTTGTCTTTCTTTTTCTTTTTTTTTTCCTTCCCATTATTTTATCTCTCCAGCTGCCTCTTTAACATACCGAAGTCTGTCTTACTAACCCCATCATTCCCCTCTCTCCTTTTTTTTCTCTCAGGGGCACAGTGGTGCTAGTTCTTCTCGTCTTCTGCATCTGTTTCCTTGTAGCTTGTATCATGTACCTCCATATCACTAGAATACAGGTAACTACAGATGCTTTCCTTATCCTATTGAAGTGAAGGTCTTTTTTTTTTTCATTTATTAGAGCATTAACCTACACCACAGATGCATCTACCTTCTGTTATCTGCAGTTTAGAAAACCTGGCAAGGGAAATGTTCTCCTGTATAGGTTTTTGCTGACCAAAGACAAATTATAAATGTATTTTGTGAAACCATGTAAGAACAATTTAATAACCACTAGCTTTGAGGTTACATCTATGCCCCTGTGTTGTATTTAAATTAAAATCGCTCTTCGAGAATTTGACCAGTTTAGAAGCTTTTTTAAGCGTTGTAGCTTCTCACATGCTTGTCTTTTCTCTCTTTTTCTTTCCTCAAACCCAAAAAATTCTTGTCCATCATAACATTTGTTCTTCCTCAAGCTGTACTTATAGTTATTAACACTCTGACAGATTATATTGGTGTTGTCTTCTAGGCAGTATTTATATAATAGTCTCTATATTTTTTTCTGTCAGTGTTTTCCAGGGTGCCTGACCATTCAGATTCGCACTGCTCTCTGTATTCTCATAGTGCTCTTAATCTACGCTGTGGCCCAGGCCTGTGTGGTAAGTGTAAATGCAACAGTAAAAAAGTGTCATCTGCCACAAACTACCCACCTGACTGGCCAGCCAGCTAGTAAGAAAAATCTCACCGTGTTTTGAGCTGCTGCTGTTCCCTCTGATTTAACGGTGCCAGTGGGCTTATTTTAAAAATATGTTTAATTATTATTTTAGAGGTGTTGCTTTAGATGATGTGCAGTTGACTGTGAAATTAATAAAGCTAAAATTGTGGCGTTATCATAATTTAATTATCACATTTTTGCTGTGTTTACATATGTCATGTATAACATAAATCTGAAAGCATTCAAAGTTTGAATTATGGTCATGCTATGTATTTAAACAGCTTACACTATCCAGCTGTACAGTGCTGTTCAACTCATGTGTTTTGTTTTTTCTTTAATGAAATGTGCAGACAAGGCAGACCGTGAATGTAGATGAGCATTAAGCCTTTCTCCAGAAATATTTCTCACTTTGCATTGCTGTGTTTGCTTTTGACAGGTGGGCTGCATGCCCTGGCTGTGGGGTAGTGCCAATACAAACAGTTCCATCATCATCATTGATGTGGATAGCGGCGCCAACCACACCATGGCAGAACTTCCTTGTGACGGCGCCCGCTACGCCTTTCTCTCATGTGTGGTGGGCACACTTACCCTGGCACTTTTCTTGCGCGTCTCCTGGATGCCAAAGATGGCGCTAATGCTTCTTCTGGGGGTGCTGTATCTCACCGTGTTGGAGCTCAGCGGCTTTCGCAAGACTGCAGGGTGAGAGGTTCACGCCACGACGTATTCAGAAAGCTCAGACACATTCCTGACTTTCCCTGAAGTTATATGACAACAATGAAGTGAGAGATCTCGCACAGTTGTTATGCATCATGCATTATGTGCGTCAGTCGGGTATCAGAGGTAATGCCTGGCTGTGTAATAAACAGATAGGCAAGAGTTGGAAGAGCATTTACAGTACATGTGCTGAGATGTATGTGTGTGGAGGAGTTGTTGCTTGTCTTCAGCCCACACACTCTTTCATTTTCCACCCTTTGAAGCAGCACACATGCTTATTAGTTCCAAATCAGAAGCCTAAAAGGACAATGTGGGCTGCATGATGGGACCACGTTAGCTATTTCAACCCAGTACTGAGGGACCATGCCAATTTTATTAGAGCTCAGATCCCAAATGTGCAACTGAAAAAAATTATTATTCTGAATTTGTTCAGGTCAAGGTAAGGATTAGTTTTGGAAAAAAAAAAAAAAAACTTTTAGATTTAATCATGCACAAGTTAATAGTAATATTCCATGATTTCAGAATACGTTATAAGCACAATAAAGTTGTTTTGTTTTGTTTTTTTTGCTTGCTTTGTTTCCATGTCCTTCTAAAAAAGCCCTTGCTTTCATACTTTTGTGAAGTAACTCTACTTGTGATCACTCCCGACGCTGTGGGGGGTCCATTCAACCCTCCTGTGTAGTTTTCTGTGTGGTCTGGTCCAGTGCTGACTTGTGCAATTGGTCTCTTCCGCAGTGGGGGGTCCTTCCACATCCGGGGCTATGAGCCCATCCTGTCTCTGTTGCTCTTTGTCAGTGCCCTTGCCCTCCACTCCAGGCAACTTGACCTCAAACTACGTCTGGACTTCCTATGGGCTGTACAGGTCAGGAAGTGTGCAATGATATCTCTGTGCATATGAAAAAAGGCTATGGATATACATTTCTGGAGGATGTGCAACCATGCTTCCAAAGTAAACTCTGAAAAACCTTTTCTAGTTTTTGTTTAAAGGTGTTGCAGGGATCACATTTAAAATGAGCAAACAAATGTTTGTGTGCATGTTTGATCAAACACAACAAAAAAAAACTTGCGTTAAAATGATTATTGAATCATTGCAATTGGATTTTTAAAAAATTATTTGGTTTGTTTTTTTACTTTTTACAACGCAACCCAACTTCTTTTGGAAATGAGGTTGTATATTTATAGGCTGCCAGATGTCTGTTCTTGGCAACAAAAAAAGAGTAAGAAGCTTCTTCTGGCTCGGTTTCATTTGGCACTGAGCGTTTTGCATAGGGGGATAGAAGTGTTGAAGCTGAATTTAAGCCATTTAACCCTTTAACTAGCAGGATTAGTCATGTAATGTACCCAAGTCTATTAATCATACTCTGACGCTTACAGCAGTCTGATGCTCACAAGTCATTTTAGTGACACCATGTGGTGGAAATATGAAGCAAGCTTTGGTTCTCACAGCTATATCTGGATATTTTGTGTGCTACTTTTCCTGCCAGGCGGAGGAGGAAAGAGATGGAATGGAGAAAGTAAAGCTGGACAACAGGAGGATCCTCTTCAATCTGCTGCCTGCACACGTGGCTCAACACTTCTTAATGTCAAACCCAAGAAACATGGTGAGCCACGATAATAGACAGGCAGGCAGGCAGACAGACAAACAGGTAGATAAAAAGGCTGAAACCAGAAATGACTAATGATCACATCTAAGAATATTTTTTACTGTATTGTTTATCTTTTCCTTTAGGATCTGTACTATCAGTCCTACGCACAAGTTGGCGTCCTATTTGCCTCAATCCCAAACTTCAACGATTTCTACATCGAGCTGGATGGTAACAACATGGGAGTGGAATGCTTGAGGCTACTGAACGAGATCATTGCTGACTTTGACGAGGTCTTAGTATTTTTTTATTTCTTTACTTTGTAAATTTGGAATTGTTTTTGCCTTGTAGTGTCAGGTGTTTATTGAATGTGTGCTTCACAGCTCATGGATAAGGAGTGCTACAAAGACATAGAGAAAATCAAAACCATTGGCAGCACATACATGGCAGCTGTGGGACTCGTCCCCACCATTGGGACCAAGGTTTGGATTTTCCTTTTTATTTATGTGTTTATCTTCTGTCCTAGTCTTTAAAGGGAATATGAAGGATCCTTTCTCACATGTACACTAACTGCTTGGTGCTCTTTCCCTCTGTAGAACAAGAAATCTGTGTACGACCATCTGAGCACCATAGCAGACTACGCCATTGAAATGTTTGATGTTTTGGATGAAATCAATTATCAGTCATACAACGAGTTTGTCCTGAGAGTTGGTAAGTAGACATACAATATAAACCACCTTGTTGGACTGTTGGGTCGGATTTGATGCTATATAAATAAAATTGAACTGTTTTGGTTCCCTGGCAAAGACAATTTAAATGTGACTGACTTTCAATGACTCTGTTTTAGTTTAATGTTTTTATGTCTGTGCACAGGAATCAATGTGGGTCCAGTGGTTGCAGGGGTGATTGGAGCACGGCGACCTCAGTACGATATCTGGGGTAACACGGTCAATGTGGCCAGTCGAATGGACAGCACTGGAGTACCTGGGAAAATACAGGTACTTGTTTTCAATTACAAATGATCCACAAATATGATGGAGTCAAGTGTAAACAGCTTGCCAAGCTCCGCTGTCACATCTACCAACACTTACAATAACAAATATCTATATTTCCTATGCCTCTATTATCCAGGTGACTGAGGAGGTTTATCGGCTACTGAATACCAACTATGACCTGGTTTGCCGCGGCAAGGTCAGTGTAAAAGGCAAAGGTGAGATGCTGACCTACTTCCTGGAAGGGAAGGTTCAGGGAGTGGGCACTGCAACCACTTCTTCGGTGATGCGTTCCGCCAGCCTGGCACGTCGGATCCACTCCTGTGGAAAGACGAGCGTCCCGACCAATCTGGCCAGCGTGTCCTCTGCTGCCAGCCTCACTGCTCATCCCGGCATGGGTAGCAACATGCAGATGAACACTGCCAACAGCAGCAGCAACAGCCAAGCCGCATGCCAACCCTCATCCTGTGTGCCCGCAGTGGGTAAGGTTGATGAAGAGAGGGCTGTAGAGGTGACAGAGATTGAAATTGAGACGGTGGCAGCTGCTGCAGATGTGTCAGTGTAGGAAGAAAGAAAATATATTCATCTTAAATAAAGCAAGAAAACCTGGTTGGAGGACTAGAAGCGTCTAGTCTGTACTGGCACAACCCAGGATACACCCATTCAGGATGTGAACTTCCAGAAATATGAAGTCATTGTATGGATAATCATACTTGCTTTAGGGATTTTTAACTGCTTGCCACTTTTCAGAGACAAAATGCAGAGTGCAGAGACGGGTACCCGGAATCTCAAATCCTCTTTTAACATCTCTGTAACAGATGATTAGATGTGTGGTTTTGTTGGGTTCCATCAGATCCAGGTATAATGAGCATATTTATTTTTTACTATGTTGTACATATTCCGTGTTCGGGGGATATGTGCGTTGATATCCAGAAAGAGACTGATCATGCTATTGCTTTTGCACTGTCTTTCTTATTATGCCAAGGATTCATTGCGTTATTTAGCGTAAAATGGTGTTGTTTCTTTTTGGTGTATGTAAGCATGCAAGTGTGTACTTGTGAGTGTGCGTATGCATGTGTGGTCAATTCTTAATTGTAACAAAACAGCACAAAACAGTCTCTTTTCTTTTTCTTTTTTTTACTTGGAGCTCACTGGATGAAATATGCTTTTTATGATACATATTTACAATTAATAGTGCATGACTTTTTAAAAGTTGACAGCCATAGTAATGATACTCCTGTTGAAAGAAAACCAAAGTACCGAGCTTTCCATAGATCACTAGCGATACTTATATTGCCTCAACAAAGATGAGAGAGAAAGTTGCAGTAGATGTTTACCACATGCTCGATCACTGGTAGAAGACAAAGGTGTGTTTTAAACCCTGGAAAGACAAAATCAGTTTTCCTTAATACATGACATTCTTTTGTATTGTAGTGCAATATGGCATGTACACATAATACACAGATAGGGGCAGCTTTGTTGATGAGGAGGCAAAAAGATAATACGAGGAAAAGACAAAGGTTAACAAACCTAAACAGAAGTCATACTGAGTTGGATTTGTGCTTCTATGGATGCTAGTTTATGCCAAAATGGGACCAGCGATGGAGTATTGTAGAACATCACACAGAGGGCCCACGCATCCTTACATACAGATATCTAAAGGAGTTAAGAATGGCATTCATCCACACAGAAGAGAGCATATACTATAAGCACATGACTTCCACAAATGCATGACTAACTCCTTTAGCCTAAACATTTCAAATGCTGTAAGTACTTTCAAACATTTCCTTGAGGCCACAGAAGATTTCCTGCAGTGTCTCGCTGCTGTCGTCTTTCAGGCATACACATTACTGTACTATTGCTTTTTGTTATCTAGCAGCTACATTTTTGAGTTTTCCTCGAGAAATTTTAGCTTTAGCACATCTCTCAGATATACTGGCAGAAACATGATGCGCTTCAGATTATCTTTATAGCCTGTATCTTTATCAGCACATAGAACTTTCACTCGATCTGCAAAAGTGTAAATACATCACGTTTCAAGTTCTTGCCTTACTCAATAAGCTTACAGTGATTGCAACTTGCCTTTTTAGATATATTCACTTTGATATGCAGATCATACTTTTTGTAAATAGTCAAAAGTTGTAAACTATGTTGTATCTTGTACAGTGTAAAGTTGGGTTATTGAATATTTTGTAATAAAGACAATATTGGTGTATAAAATATCATCAGTATCACTATGATAAAGAAAGTAGTTTCTTGAGTTTTGGCTACAAATGTGAAAGATCACCTTTTTTATTTTTATTTTCTCAGACATTATTTAATCACTTTCGCTGTAAAAGTTTTCTTTCTCAACAGGAAACTATTTAAAACAATAACATGTTTATCATGTCGGTCAATGTACTTTGACAGCCCACGGCTAGATGGATGTCATCATGTGTCAAACACGGGGCAGGGGCCAAAACTGTTTTCCTGGTACTGATGTAAAGTTTGTTTAAGGTTCACTCAGTGTAACAGTTAAGTCAACAAACACTTCATTTGCTCACCTATTTAGCTCTTTTATGGGCTTGGAGAGAGGAAACAATGCTTCGTTTATGTAGTTTTATGTTGATTTACCTTGATGAAGTTCTTCATTTACTAAAAGGGGTGATATCATTGAGCTTTTAAGTTCATGTCACCTTCACTCTAATTGAAGTCGAGCTCAAACAGTAAAGGGAAACTACTGCAAATAATAGTTAAGGAGCAAGTCTCGTCATGGTGTCATCAGGGCCAAAGGGGATTGAAATGAGTAATTTGGTTGTTGCACTCCTGAATGGTTGGAATTACATAAAGACAAATAGCATATGTCACAAACAAGAAAATGTAACTTGATTATATCTTATATAACAATATAATTTATATTTTATATATATATATATATATATATATATATATATATATATAATATAATATATATATATAATATATAGAGAACTCCAAGCCCATAGACAAGTCACCATCAAGTGCGGGATCTACCAAGGAGATGCTCTGTCCCCACTGCTGTTCTGCATAGGCCTGAACCCCCTCAGTGAGATCATTAACAAGACTGGCTACGGATACCGACTACGGAACGGAGCAGTTGTCAGCCACCTCCTGTACATGGATGACATCAAGCTGTATGCCAAGAGTGAACGAGACATCGATTCACTGATCCACACTACCAGGCTATACAGCAATGACATTGGAATGTCGTTCGGACTGGAGAAGTGTAGTCGGATGGTAACAAAGAGAGGGAAGGTAGTCAGAACTGAGGGGATTGAACTACCAGAAGGCAACATTGCAGACATAGAGGACAGTTACAAGTACCTGGGGATCCCGCAGGCGAATGGGAACCATGAAGAGGCCGCTAGAAAGCTGCAACCACCAAGTACCTGCAGAGGGTCAGGCAAGTCCTGAGGAGTCAGCTGAATGGTAAGAACAAGATCCGGGCCATCAACACGTACGCCCTGCCCGTGATCAGGTACCCTGCTGGGGTAATAGGCTGGCCAAAGGAGGAGATAGAAGCCACTGACATAAAGACAAGAAAGCTCCTTACCATGCATGGAGGGTTTCACCCCAAGTCCAGCACCCTGAGGCTGTACGCTAAGCGGAAGGAAGGGGGCCGGGGACTGGTGAGTGTCAGCACCACAGTCCAGGATGAGACAACGAACATCCAAGAATACATTGGGAAGATGGCCCCAACTGACCGAGTGCTCAGTGAATACCTCAGGCAGCAGAAACCCAAGAAAGAGGAGGGAGACGAGGAACCATCATGGAAGGACAGGCCCCTGCACGGTATGTACCACCGGCAGATAGAGGAGGTGGCTGATATCCAGAAATCCTACCAGTGGCTGGACAAAGCTGGACTGAAAGACAGCACAGAGGCACTAATCATGGCAGCACAAGAACAAGCTCTGAGTACAAGATCCATAGAGGCTGGGGTCTATCACACCAGGCAAGACCCCAGGTGCAGGCTGTGTAAAGATGCCCCAGAGACAATCCAGCACATAACAGCAGGGTGCAAGATGCTAGCAGGCAAGGCATACATGGAACGCCAAACCAAGTGGCCGGCATAGTGTACAGGAACATCTGTGCCGAGTATAACCTGGAAGTCCCGAGGTCAAAATGGGAGATGCCCCCAAGGGTGGTGGAGAATGACCGAGCTAAGATCCTGTGGGACTTCCAGATACAGACGGACAAAATGGTGGTGGCTAACCAACCGGACATAGTGGTGGTAGACAAACAGAAGAAGACGGCCGTAGTGATCGATGTAGCGGTTCCGAATGACAGCAATATCAGGAAGAAGGAACACGAGAAGCTGGAGAAATACCAAGGGCTCAGAGAAGAGCTCGAGAGGATGTGGAGGGTGAAGGTAACGGTGGTCCCCGTGGTAATCGGAGCACTAGGTGCGGTGACTCCCAAGCTAGGCGAGTGGCTCCAGCAGATCCCGGGAATAACATCGGAGATCTCTGTCCAGAAGAGCGCAGTCCTGGGAACAGCTAAGATACTGCGCAGGACCCTCAAGCTCCCAGGCCTCTGGTAGAGGACCCGAGCTTGAAGGATAAACCGCCCGCAGGGGCGTGCTGGGTGTTTATATATATATATATATATATATATATATATAATAATATATTATTTTTTTATAAAATATTATATATATATATATTAAAATATTATATATATATATATATTATATATATATATATATATATATATGTATATATATATATATATATATATATATATATATATTATATATTATTATATATATCCATAAATTAATGATTTATGTAAACATTTTTCTGTGAACAAAGAAAATACAATTTGCTAGTCTGTATTAAGAAAAAAAGAGAGCATTTGTAACACATTTCTACTTCAAAATGAATTTTGACCACAGTTTATATGCATTCATTCTCTCCTCATCAGTAGTCTATAGAGATGCAGAAATCCATGATAGTCAAACAAATTTAATTTTTGATGTGTTGGCAACCAAATGGAAATCTTGCACACTGTCTGCCTTCTGCCTGTATATTTATTAAATTACTGTGGTTAAGTCTATTGGACCTTAACCAATAACTCCACATTCTGGGTTATATACACAACACAGAATTATTATTTTATTTATTGATATTTTAATACATAGATCAAAATCTTCATTCCTGAACAATGCTGTAACATATTGATATATGACCTTTTTTGCTTTGATACCTATTAATATGTGACATGATGGAAAAGTCTGAAGTTAATGATTTCACTGATGCTATAAGTTTACAACTGATATATACCTGAAAGTATTCACTAATCAGACTAAGTAATTGGAAGTCATTTGATACGATGTTAGACTAAGGCATTTGCTATATATTTTACTTAGTACCTTTTACTGTGCACTAACCTCAAGAATGCTTATTAGTTTCTTTTTTTAGCCAATTGGAATTAATTAATTTTTAAATGTATTTGTATAGCGCTTTACTAGTCCCTAAGGACCCCAAAGCACTTTACATATCCAGCCATCCACCGATTCACACACACATTCACACACTGGTGATGGCAAGCTACATTGTAGCCTCAGCCACCCTGGGGCGCACTGACAGAGGCGAGGCTGCCGGACACTGGCGCCACCGGGGCCCTCTGACCACCACCAGTAGGCAACGGGTGAAGTGTCTTGCCCAAGGACACAACGACCGAGGCTGTCCAAGCCAGGGCTCGAACCAGCAATCTTCCTATTACAAGGCGATTACAAGGCGAACTTCCAACTCTTGAGCCACGATCGCCCCGTAAATGGTAAATGGTGTAAAATGGTGCAAAATTAACATTGCTGTCACAATAATAGTCACAATAAGCTGAGTGACTTTAAGCTGCATTGCTTTATTTTGCATGTATATTGTAAAATTAGGCAATGCAAGTAATTTTCTCATGCACCTGCAATGACCTGTCAAAACATCTGTGAAAAATGTTAAGCCTCTGCACCTGATTTCAATAATCAACTGATGACAAGGAGGCCACACTCACACCAGAGACTGCAGTGTCTTTACTCTGGTTCCAAAAAGCTCAGTCATCCAGCTAAATGGACATTCAACAGCCAAATGTAAGCCTAATCTGTTATCACTATTCTTTGAATAAAGTAAATCAAATGATAAAAATGGTAAATGTCATGAGTAAATAGGCTTTTTGATGGAACAGAGACCTGGTCTGGAGCCCATCCAGGAAGAGTCAGAGCTTGAGGATGAAACTGAAGGGAACAGAACAAGAGAAGGAAATGAGGGCGATTTTCCATTTCAAGTAGGTGTGGAGGAAGAGGATGCGCTGGCAGAAGATGAGAGCGATAAAGATGACGATGCTGCTCAACTGAGGGTTCTGAGACCTGGGAGGCTGTCTCGTTCCCTGAGCCAGTTTTCAAACCATCCACACGAAGGAACCGAGAGCTTTTCCGTGTCTGATGTGAGCACGCTTTCTTTTCATCTACGTGGTGAAGCTACAACACCAGGACAGCTGAAATTTACAAATGTAAGGAGATCCAATAGCAGTAAGGTGAAAATAAAGGTAGGTGTTACTGAGTATTTACTATTTGCTTCTATTTAAATAAATAATAATAATTTTAAAAAATCTGAAAAAAAGACTAGTTTATTTTTGCTTCAAGGCCTCCAAGATTAAGTGGCAGAAACCGAGAAGATCTAAACAGCCAGTCCCGAAGCCAAGGGAACGCTCTAAGAAGAATTTAATAGCTGTGAGTATAATTTTAAGCAAAGCTGTCTTGACTTAAAAAAAAAATATGGCCCTTAATTAAATCTCTTTTCCACTAATGCCCTCAAATATTTCAAAGGAGGAACCGTTTTCCCCCTGGCTAGCGGATCTGATGGTCAGCATCGAAGAGGCAACAACTCATCAGCTAGTGATTGAGTGACATCTCGTGAGGTGAACGTGAAACATTTGGGACACACCAACCTGGGACCTCATTCGTGACAAACTGAACGTTGAACAAATTCTGCCTAATGTGCCTTATTTAAGGAAGCCACTGACAAGAGAGTGAAGTCCATGTGCGGGCCCGTTTCGTTTGTTGTTATACGTGAATAAACAAAAGGCACGATAGCTGGTTTCATTACACAAGAGTTCAATGCTTAGAGAGAACATGATGTGTATATTTTGTGCAAGAGTTAATTATGTCATTGTGTTATCTTCAGTTTGGTATTTGTGCTTCTATCCCGCTACTGTCTTCGCTGTATTTTTATTTTGTGTATCAATCCCTTTTTCAAACAGCACTTGCTGCTGTTAGGTTCAAGCTGAACCCGTTTACCGTTTCTTAAGTTACTAGATTTGGATGCCAGTGAAGAATGTAACACGAAGAACCAAAGCTCTCTTCAGCAAGCATAGCAACGTCAAAGCTGACCCCTCCCCTACTGTGTGGGAGCAACATGGCTGGTGCACTTTAGTGTACCGTCAGTCAGAGTTGACTCAAAATAAATCAATAAAAAAAAATTTTCTATTTTTTATGAAAAGAAAGTGTTTTCACCCAACCTATGTAAGCTAAAGTAAATCTGCATTAAAATACATATTAAAGTTTCAGTTCATGCACATGCAAACGTAGTAACGCCGTGGTCCTTTTCTTACATCATGATTATGTTATTAAATTAGTAAAATATGTGCGATTCACGCATAGTCTGCAGTACTTTAAAGAGGAGCTAATGCAGACTTCTTTTATATACTGCTGGGTGTACACATTTCTAGCAATTTAAATGTATAAAGGTTTCATTTAAAAGCATATTTTTCTCTAGTTAAGATTTTAAAAAAATTAAGATATTCAAAGACAAAATATTTTACCTTCCTATTAAATGCAAAATGTACACACAATGTGCTCATTTTTGTTATTTCTCATTGTGCCCATATCCTCACATTCATCAACATTTTATCTCTTTAACTTCATATTTTTATCCCGGGACTGTACACATAGTTTTGTTATTAAGACCTGTGTTTTTAGTAATTGGTCCTGATGACTGTATCTGTTTCCATGGTGAATAATTATTAAATAAAAAATGCAATTAAAAGTTTGCAGGGTAAAAGCAAGTTCTTCAGTGAATGAAAAGCACGGGATCACTGCCTATTGAAATTTGTGTCACACATCGTATGACTAAAGGTATGTGGCATTTGACTTAGGTATTTATGACAAATATTACAGCAAGGAAACGGCCATTTACTGCCATCATTTCCCAGATAAATGTGTCGTTTCACCATTTCTGGGTTATGCAAGGCAAACTGGGTTATCACACAGGTAGATAAACAAGGTGGAGGACCTTGTTTGTTTGCATGTGTGATAAGAGGAACCTTCACCAACAAGACTAAAAGGACAAATAGGACTTTTTTCTGTCAAAACAGTGTCAGCATCTAACCTGTCAGAATTACTTCACAAGATGAAGTTTTGACAACACCCATAAGACAGTTTTTAACATTAACGAGCCATCCAGAGCTCCTTGGATCACGTGATGCTCTCTGTTAAAGACGTTATTCACTATTCATCATTGTACTGAATTTCAGCAGCACTGTTCAGTTGTTTTCATAACTCTAAAGTTAAAGAAAGATGACTAATGCACGTCAAAAGTTGTTTTGATGTGCATTCCAGCGTCAATATTGACAAATGACCTCAAACTACGCAAGGCAAGCGGGGTCATCCACCTTTTACAGCAGCTTTGTGAAAAATATTTTATATCTGTGCTGAGTCAATTATTAACCCTTCTGGAGGCCAAAGCTTTCATATAAATACTGCCAGTTCAGAGAAGACTTGTTAGAAGAAACTGACAGTTTTAAACAACTTCTAAAAAGCTAAAGAATTTCATCAGAAGGAAATGTTTGGATTAAGCGAGAAGCTGACGTTTGTGGCAGCGGCGGCTCTGGTTGTCTTGTCCGTAGTGAGGTCATCTCCGGTGGTGGGGCCAGAGCCCATCCGCTGTGCCCCCTGTACTCAACAGAAGCTGAACGACTGCCCCGCCATCCCAGTAGACTGCAAGCAGGTGTTAAGGGAGCCAGGCTGTGGCTGCTGCATGGCCTGTGCGCTCGAGGAGGGGGCTTCCTGTGGAGTTCACACAGCCCACTGTGCTGAGGGTCTCCGCTGCACTCCCAGGCCTGGTGAAGCAAGACCACTGCACGCTCTGACCAGAGGACAGGGAATCTGCACTGTAGACCTCCGCCAAGGTAGCCTGGCTGTTTCATATGTGCTCATATTGATATTCATTAATTAAAAAAAGTTCACAGCATTGAAATTACATCTTTAATGCAACCCCATTCCATTTCATGTGTCATGTATGCTCTCTGTTTTCTAAAAATTCTACAGAGGAAGATGGAGGAGTCCCTGACCATGGCTCGTTGCAGCACATTCTGGGACTTAACCTTCCCTTTGATCACCAAGATTTTGCTGAAGGCCAGGAGAGTCTCAAGGCTAAGGTCAATGCCATACGCAACAAACTGGTGCAACAGGTGAGGGGAAAAAATAAACAATCCGACTAACTGGTTATTCAAAGTAATTCATCTCTCTTTCCACAAGAGGGAGTAGATGGCTCTGAGGGGGTGTAGATAATTTGCTGGTGCATTTGTGTTTAGGAGACTGTAGCTCTCATTGTTTCTCTTCCTACACAGGGTCCATGTCACACTGAACTGCACGAAGCACTGGACACGATAGCCACCTCTCAGCAGAGGTTAGGAGAGAAGTTCACAACTTTCTACCTTCCCAACTGTGATAAGCATGGCTTCTACAAAGCCAAGCAGGTGAGAATTTAACTTTTTGTTTGTTTTTTCAGAAATTTCACCATAACAAAATTAATTTTGACTCCCAAAAGGGATTTATGATAAAATACTGAGTGATTTATTTGTGAGAGATGCCATTTTTATTTCCTTTTCAGTGCGAGTCATCTCTCGTTGGACCACCCGCTCGCTGCTGGTGCGTCTCGTCTTGGAATGGGAAGAGGCTCCTAGGATCGAGCGACTTGGTCGGTGACTCAGAGTGCCATCAAGAAGTTACTCACTGAAGGATGGACTCTGTTGTCACTCAAAAACCAATTTTCACACACACAAAGGCACACACATTAACAGCAACAGGAGGTCAGCCGCCTGATGAGCCAGCTCTCCTTTGCAAAAATGAAACTGTGAAAACTTATTTGAGTGGAGGAAATTTCCTCCCATCTTATTTACGTGGTGTATGTATGATCAACTTATTTATTCGCTGCCTGTATATTCTTACAAGCATTAACCATTTGTCATTTTTAGATCTTTTATATGTTTGCCTGTTTTATTTTTTTCAGTTGTAAATATAGGGCGACACTGTATACATTTGTGTTTCTGACTAAATAACTCCATTGCTCAAAACCACAGGTCCATTACGGTGCCAAGCCCATTTGAGAGACTTCAGGATAAATTTTTGTTTAATTCATTCATAACTAGAGCTGTGCACGGCAGCAAACAACACAGCAGCTCATTCATTCATTCTGTTGACATTGTCTGAATGTATCTCCATTGGCGTTTCCTCAATGGGTATTGGGTGAAATGCTTAAAGTGCCACAAGTATGTGCATGGTGGCCTAGCACAAACATATCAGTGCTCTTCCAAGCCACGCTGAGGTTTGGGATGGGTTGTTCATCATTCGTCTACCTCTGCTGGTCTCTGCAGGTCCACAGTTTGAGCAGAGGATTTCTGAGACCTCTTCTCAGCTACATCTTCTCACATTAGGGACTTTATTTGACCTTTTCTTTATCTGACTACCTACTCTAGTATTTATTATCATTCACTTGTGTTTAAAGATTTGTTTGTTGTTGTAGCTATGTGCAGTAGATCCAGTTTCAACTGAATGCTAATTGCCCTGGAATGCTGCTTTTTCCATTATTGGGTTTGTTGTATATACTCTAATTCTGTGGATGTGCATCTTAATAAAATCTTATTTTATCACAAAGGAGTTTTGTTTTGTGTCTATCTACAAAACATTAAAAACAACAATACTTGGGTAACTTTATACTGCCTTTATTAAGTAAAAATAGACTTCTGAGGGTTGCATTGTACATACAAACAGCATATTTAAACTGACCACTTAATCCAAGACAAGTGCTAAAAAAATATCACTGGCTACACAGAGACTGGAGATAACTGTAAGGACCCCTTATCTCTTATATTCAGCTTATGCAAAGCGACAACAAAACAAACAAACAAACAAAAAACCCACACACGCACACACAGTACAGATCATGAAACAAAATCTCTTTTTCTGTGGCATGAGACCCAGAGTAAAAAATAACTTTCTACGCGCTGTGTTGTCTGAGCTGCACGGTCCCAACCAACTCCCTACTTGGAGCAGGAAGCAACCGGAATAATGGAATTCATACAAATAGGAGTTCATACTTAAATCACTGCATGCTTACTTATTCAAATATACATACATTGTCAAGACAAAACACAATGGCTTTATAACAAATCACAAGCATACAAATAATGATTACAAATCACAAGCATTTACACATATGCAATGCCATTTAATTGTGCGTAAATGAAGAGCTCTCTTATCACTGCTTGTGACATGTCTTTGTGCTTTAAAATCAGAATAAGGCCTCTGAGATAGTTTCTTTAAGTGTAACATTATTCCAAAAGGTGTCCGGGTTGAGTCTGAGACAAACAGGTTATGAAGAATCCATCCATGTACAGAGGCTACAGGCTTTTTCTGCCCGGTACTCTTCTGCTGCGCTCTGCCTCAGAAAAAGGTCCCACAGGCAACAGTTAGAAATAGCAAACATCCATATATCGGCTGAGCCATCTCTTGACCTCTCTTCCAATATCCTCGGTTTCTTCATATGTTTACAGTTCTTGCTGTTCAATCTCAGCCTCCCTCCCTCCCATCCTGCTCTGCTCCTATTGGCTGTCAGAGTTGTAGTACTGGGTATCTCCTCGCTCCCTTCTATCAAGACCTGGCAGAGGCTGCCCATATTTGTCCACACACCAACAGTAGCCTCGCTTTCTGCCTTTGGAAGGACGGCACTGAAAGTGAAGGAGAGAACAAGGTGAAGCGAGGGAAGACCGGTGGGGGGAGGTGGGAAAGCTGAATGTACAAATCCAGTTGAATATGAAGCATTATGGATAACAGGCCACTTTAGTCAATGAAGCAGAAAAGCATAGTTAAGAGGCATTAATGGTCAGATTGTGCTGAGCCTTTGCTATCCAACACGCTGTGGTATTTTGAGCTGCTTTTATGGTCTACCTCCTGTTACACACACATATAGAGACCTTTAAGGTAAACAGAAACCTGGTAAAATATTTGCTTAGTCCCGTTTGTGAACAACTGTGAACCAAGATCTATTTTCAGAAGCTGGTGGCCAGTACGAATCATCTGTTGCTGATTATACCCCACAGCTCCAAATTATGGGTAGGCCTACTACAAATGACTTACAGAGTCTGTGGAGCTACCCAAGGGCTGTTATTTTACTGCCAATTTTACTAAAGGTCAACCTCCACTCTAGTTAAACATACAGCCATTCATTTCAAGGGCTAAAGCAACACTTGCTGCTGCACAGAAGAGACTGGTCACGCGGGGAGACATCCTTACTCAGTTAGGTCTGATCTTAGGTGGAGAGTTTCATAAACAGTCTTTATCATGATGAATGAAAAATTCTTAGTGAACCATAAATTTTGGCGGCAAGTTTAAAAAAAAAAAACGCAGGCTGTCTATTGGGGAAACAAATACATTAATCAATTTATTTATTTATTTTTATAAATGCATCTTCTTCAACACCAAAATCATTATTGGGTAGTTTGTTATGTTCCCTCTAAGAGGCATTTACTGTTAATAATCATTGTAACAAGAGCTGTTTTCCCTTAGAGTCATCCGAGTGTTCAAATTCAACTGAACACCACAACATCTCTGCCACTCCTTCAGTGCCTAAAGGCTTAGCGCGGTGCAGAAGGTCCGTTCTGCATAAACAAAGACAATGAGCCTGGCGTTGTAAGGCTGGTTATGAGATGATTGCAGGTCAAGAAGAACACTTCTATTAAGCGGGAGGGACTGCTATGTAATAGGGGAAGCTGCCTCTGTGATGCAGTGGCGCGGGAGCCCTAAGTGCCTCCATATGAATGCGTCAGAACCACTCATTTATTACAACCCGATCGTGGGTGAACCATGTGAGCGTTGGGATGGCTTCGGCTCTATTTCTGTGTCTGCCTCTCAAAAGTCCAGCAATTATGGGGCAAGCACATGGGGTGCCGGCGGCCACCTTGACGTCTGTCTCCCTGGGAGGGTTTCCGTTAAATGGCCATCGTCCCTGCCGTCAACCCCGCTGGGGTTTGGTCCCTGTGGTTCCAGTTTCCAGAGCCAGTGGCTAGGGTATACCTCACTGGTGTGGTGGTGCAATGATGAGGCTCTAATAACTACCAATGAATACATGAGGACAGCAACAAATCTGTAATTGGGCTGCAGGAGACCTAAAGTTTGAGTCATTCGTCTTGTAATCATTATGAATGTACTCCCCAAATGCTGATTTCCTTTTTAGAGCATTTTGATTCCATAACCAAGTTTGCATTAAGCAGATCGTGAAATAATGCACAGCCCTTCGTGTCCACTGAATAAGGATGCACTAAGCCAATGATTCTCAAACTGCTGGGCAGGTCCCACTAGGGGGGCAATGAGCCACTGGTGATGGGCACAAACAACTAGGAGAAACTAAGAAGACTGACTGTGATGTGTTTGCTGATGAAACTGCACTGACATTTTTTTAAAAGTAAAAATCATCTTGAATTCTTTTAGATTGTTAAATGTCGATAAACACTGTAGGGTGTGGGGTGCAAGCATTCTTTTGGCTTTTGTACTGAGGCCTGCCAGAAAAAGCTTGAGAACCACTGCACTACTAAAACACTCAAATATCAAATTATTAGGTATACTTTTTCTCACCTGCTTTTTCTTATAGAAGCCCTTCTTGTCACAGTTTGGTATGCGGAAACCTCGGGGGTTGAGAATGTTGGAGATCTTGAGGTTGCTGAGAATGCTCTCAATCTCTCTTCGGCAGGGACCCTGTGAATGAGGGAAGACATCACCAGTTTTTAGTACCTTCCTTTAACGTCAGAAATTCTATAGTTTCATTTTGAAGACAGATAAAAAGCGAATAAAGCGTTTATACTTCCTCATTAGCAATGTCATTTGGCAGTGGGTTTTTGACATTAATGTTTTGGTGAATTAACACTTTAATAAAGCTGACTCACGCTGCCTTGCTGTAATACCTAAACAATGGTGGCTGCAATATGAAAGAGGTGGCAGATGAGGAATGAATTCATCTGGCTTGTGAAGGTTTAGCAGTTTGCCAAAGCTGCTTAGAAGTCTTACACAAAGACTGGGGGGGCTAAAGTGAATTCAAACAGCTCAAAGACGGAGTCAAAAGGCTTGTCCTCAAGTCCAAGTACTCAAGTCACTAATCAGAACAGCCAGTCAAAGCCCATTACTACAGTGTGCTCACTTCTCGGGCCAAAGAGAAGATCAAAATAGCAGCAGGGCTTCCCAACAGGCACTCACATAAGCCAATCCATCATTCGCTGGCTCTCAGTATAGCCGGCACGCGGACGCCTTGTGGCCAAACAACCGCCTGACCCAGGTCAGCCGCAGGGCTATGGCACCCGCTTGCTGCCATGCCATTCTACTGGCTCACAATCTCTGCCAAACGTCAGCACCGCTACCCAAAGCATTTCATCACCCGCAGGGGGAAAAAAACACCAAAGCACAGAGGAAGAAGAGAAAAACATTCCTCCAGTGTGCTCTGAAGACAGAAAAAATATTGGTTGTGGTACTTACATACTCAGGCTCCCGCTTGGTCTCTAGAGAGTTTTGTTGATCTGTGACGAGTGGTCCCAGTAGCTCCCCCGTTTTAAAGAACTGGGTTCTTCTCTGTTGTTCCCGTCTCAGGATGTCTGGGGGGATGAAAGGGTGAAGTGGAGGCTTAAATGGTCCAATAGGTCTGTGGGTGCTGTACGTAGTGGTCTGAACACCCGAATCAGTGGAATTGCGCTCTTCATCCTGAGTATCAGCATTCTCTGCTAAAAAATTGTGAAAATAAAAATGTGTTTATAAACAAACATAGCAGAGTGTTAATTTCACATTTTTTCAACAGGCTAGGGTTCAGGGAGGGACATGGGTATTGTGTGCTTTAAAAGCATCTTCTGAAAAACTTTAGAAAACCTTGACTTCCAGTAAAAAATAAAAAATAAAAAGCCCACCTTTTTTGTTTTTTTAATTTGATTTCATTCAAAAGTACAAACCATGCAACCTTGAAGATGCAGGCTAGGCTTTAACATTTATCTGACCTGAATTCTTTACAATGAATTCAGGGAGGGTTCAAGTCTTCCCTCTGCGGCACAAAGAGGCACTTCTTCTTTCCACAATCGAAATCTCTCCAGTGCGCACTGCTTAAAGCCTTATCCACCACCTTCGTTCCTCTGATGTAAAGACGTTTTAAACACATCAAAGTGTTTTCACATATTAGCTGGATTTTTATTGCTAAAAGAAAAAAAGTTTTCTCTTTTTATACAACATCTGGTAATTCTTACATTGCCCGACGACCACTGGCAAAGATTTACCAGTTCTTCTGCAACTACCGAAATTGTGGTCATTAACCAGTGATACGTAAGGTGTCTAAAAGAGCGCACTTTGAGGCATAAACACTCACGCTGATGAATTACCTGGTAGCTCATTGAGTGGCACTGTTGGTCTGGTAGTTTGTCGCTTGTTAGTAGCGTTTGCACAAATACCCCGTCCCTCCAGCAGAGCCTGCAGAGGTTTCGTTTCACCGGGTTGATGTTGACAAATCAGGCCGGAGCCACATCTCCCGGTGTACACGCCGCACGGCTGGCCGAAACTCAGCGCGCAAGTCATGCAGCAGCCGCAGCCCGGTTCGCGGACCTTCTCCGAGCAGTCCTTGGGTAAAGGTTTGCACAGAAGCCGTGCAGCAAGATCACATGGTTCGCATCTGATAACAGGTCCGAACGCACCTGACCTCCAGGTGAACGTTGCCAGGACAAAAGTCATGCAAAGTGCGCGAAAACAGGAATCCATGGTGCTGTGTCTGAGAGCGAATGAAGTGAGGAGGTGCGCTGTCCTGCCGAGGGGACTTTTCACTGGGCAGCTTCTCTCCCATTCACATAAAGACAGCGGACAAAACATCTCAATATATAGACCCCAATGACCGTAGTCACACCCCCGAATAGCTTGTGGTGTGCTGCTGAATTGCGTCTACTCCGTTATTCCTTCAAGACATCAGAGAAATATGCTGGGGTTTTGCTGAAAAGCAAGGCAAGATTTAAGGTGTGGCTCTTTAAGACAGATATTAAATAACATTAAAAAGGAAAAAAAGAAAATCACAGGCCAAGGCATTTATTTCCTTCACCCTCTCACTCATGACTTTTAAGTGAACAATGTAGTTGAGATCTTTAAAAAAATGGAATAATCAAAATGTAATCAAGAGCATTAGAAGCACGGTACTAATGATGTTCCACAAAAATAAATTAAATACTAATCAAACACATACATATTTGCAGTTTACTGACGGTGCATATAAAGTCTTAAGTCCCCACACGAGAGGAAACTCAGCAATCGGCTATGTTCGCCTTAATCCATAGGGGGAGCCAGTTGTCATGTGTGTCAAGCATTATTATTACAATGTGCCTCTTCGACTTTTACAGTAATTCATCAACACTTACTACTAAACGCTATTTAACATTGAAAAGCCAGAATCATTTGTTTCTTTCCGTTCTTTTACGTGGTAAAAGGTCACATAGCTGCACTTAACGTTTTGTTCCAATAGAGCAAAGGTGTCCAATAGGGTGATCCAAATCCTTTGTAAATAATTTAAAGGCCTACATTATAAACAATCAAACAGTTACAAATTTTAGTATATTATTTGATATATTATTATGTATTATTAAATTATTATTTATGCAAACAGTACACCCTGAGGTCTAAAATATTAAAGAATAACCAAAATCAGTGGTGGCATATATATATAGATATAGATATATATAGATATAGATATATATATATATAGATATATATATAGATATATATAGATATATATATATAGATATATATATTTGTCTCTCTGTTTTTAATTTCGTTTTATACTTCACAGACTACACAGACTAGATGTATATGCTGTGTGCATTAGCTGCACATTGACCATATTCATTTATCAAATACTGCTCAATGATGAACTTCCTTGTGCAGATAATGCATAATAATTCACATCCACTGATTTCATTCACTTATCAGTAGAGTTGCATGTCCAAGGCTGATTTTGGGTACAGCAAAGACCTGACATGACCAGAACCTTTCTTCTGTGAGCCACTAGTGCCAAACACTGCACCATAGTGCTTTCCCCACACTATACATCGTCTTTAGAAATATTATGAATAACAGTAAACTTATCATTTTTGTTTAACTTGTTGTTTTGCTTCTATGTGCATGAAGTAAAACATTCCATAAATATAAAGGATCCCATCTGCTATTCGGTGTTATTGTGTCATGCAAAAAGTCTACCTTGTGTACCTGCTCCTCACACGTACAGCCATGTATTTGTCTCTTGACTTGTTTGTATGGGCGACATAGCTGGTTCCGTCCCGGTCATTTGTCTCCGCTACAAAGCAGTCCTTAAAATAAGGATGCATACCACACATGTAAGTGAGAAAATTCCTGAGTAATTACATCTGTGGTGTTTTTAGGTCCACTATTGGTTACAGATGAGAGAGCAAATACCATAGCAGAAATTGTCCAAAATACCTCAACAGAATAACAGCAGCAGAGTTGAGGTGTACAGTTCAGGGTTTTTGGGTTTTTTTGTATTTTTTACATTTCTGAGAAGTCAGTGTCAAATCCATTGCCAACCAGCCCTGCCATTTGTTAACAGACAGGCCTACAGCAGAGCAGTGCTCTCTGGAATGCAAAACATTTGGTTCATATGCTGAAAAAAGAAAAAGCTTGCTGATTTTCCGCCCTTTCCTCTACTCATAGCTCTTTGAAAGGGGGTCTCTCAGCCACCTGTGCATATTCAGCATAGCAGAGGAGACTAAGAGTAATGTACTGGAGGAATGTCGTCTCGCAGAGCAGCCTCTCAATAAAGAGGGAGTGTGAAGAATGTACGTTTGCACACACAGGATATTACTGTACATGTGTTTAACATAACCTGCTGTCAGAGGCAGCTATGGCCAGCTGCAACAGCTTGTCAAATGGTACTATGGAGCAATTTTCCACTGTTTTAAGACGATTTGGACAAATCAGATACACTTGCTTGAAGACCTCAGACTGGGCTGCACTAGCTCCAGCAACCAGACTGTAGCTCACATTAGCCATAATGCACCACTTCCCACAGGTAAATATAATCTATAATAAAACAAGTAGGTTTTATTTCACTTTAAAACCTTTACATAAGTTATACCAAAATTTTCTCCACAGCTATTTTCATAATTCTTCTTGTGATTATCTCTGGTATTGTATTTGGCATTTTAACACAGCAGCTCTTTTAGTAGCTTAAAGGATGTAAGGAAGTAAAAGCAAAGGAATGTGCAGTACCAACATTCATAGATAAATAAATCACGTACTGTAATCAGATGGATATCTGCAAAACATGCCTGAGTTAGCCCAGAAGAACAATGTAAGAGAGAGAGAGAGTGTGTGTGTGTGTGTGTGTGTGTGTGTGTGTGTGTGTGTGTGTGTGTCCCTCACTCTCAAACACAAAACAACCCTTTCCCTATTTTTGCTTGTCAGGGTCCAGTGCGTCTGTGCTTGTGGAGAGAGTATGTGGAATACACACAGTGTGGAGGTGTGCTGGAGTAGGAGAGGAATGAGGTGGTTGCAGATCACATGACAAGTCTGGTACATTTAAAGTTATTCTTTTCCCTGAATGGTCTCATGACTGTCTGTCATGTAATTGCTTCTGTCTGAGAGCTTTTTGAGCCGACTAAGATCACAGATAAATTGGAGTCTCTATAGTGATTAATATGATAATTGTTTCTCTTTGATTCTGCTCTGACCTGGACCCATACATAGCTTCAGCTATTATGTGATTATTGGATGTTGGTCGAATGGCGAACAAACTAGAGGCCAGCTTTCATCTAATTCCAAGGCCAGTTAATCATTTTCTTTCTTTTTTTTTGTTGGAGTGGTCTATCGTGGTCCCTGTTTCTGGAGGCTTGGCCCCTGAGGCAGTCCAAAGCTGTAATTAGGCCTAAGCAAAGTGAAGGACACAGAGAAAGAGAGAGGAACTCTCAGCACTCACCCTGACGGATTACAGAGTAGTCGGAAGTGGGCTGTGAGTGGCACCACTCAATTTGACCCCAAGTCCCCCCAAAGACAGTTACACTTCCTATGTCTCTGTCTCACCTAGACTTATGAGGATAGTTGAACATGTATTCATACATCTTAGGGACATTTTCCCACATGTGTAAAATACCTCTCTCTTTTTTCTCACCACTGTTATATGACAAGAAACAGATATTCAAATGTGACTTGGACATGTGTCATTAAAATTAAAATTGCAAAGTAGTAGAAATCATGCATTAATCTACAAACAAATGTGCTTTTGGTTTTGAGGTAGTTTGGGTAGATGAGTCTATGTTGGAAACCACAATCATCCAATTAGCACAAATTCTAAAACCCTGTTGTAAATGCAAATTTACACCACGAAGGAAGCTCTTTATCCCACAGTTTTTTGTTTCTTGTTCGGAGACCATGACCTAACTGAAACCCCTCCACAGTCTCAATCAATGACCTTGGAGTATGCCCAGTTTCACCACGCATGTATGAGTGCTGTGATGCCACAGACTCAACCTACTACCAATATTCCGTTAGTAACATTACGAGTTATGATGAAGTGATCTACTTGTTTGTCATCTCAATGTGACCTGGACTTACCTCAATTTAACAAGCGTTATGAAAGCCTACAGTTTTCTCACGGTGCCTTTCCAGGTTTTGGCCTCTGCTGAAAGCCAAGCATGGGCCTCAAATTGTGCAGCCATCCCAGAATCCAGTTTCTATTTCTGTCCACAAACCTTTGTTCTGGTTCAGAGGAAAGAGATGGGCCCTGCCCCGCCAATTAAGTGGCTGTAAAAAAGCTGCAGAACTGGGGTGATCGAGGAATGAGAACTAGTTCTGTCAGCCGGGTAAACAAGGCCTCCAAATTATCTGCAAAATGAAATTTGGAGAGGCTGGTGTAAATCTGTAAGGGGTTATTGCAAAGCTGGTATTTGCTGGGAGAAGGATAATCTATGTGACTTAATCTTCATCATTGTTTCTTATAGTTGTTTTTTTCCCCATAAGGTCAACTAGTTCTTATAGCTTCAGAAAGTTGACAAAGACACCCACATGTAGTGTCTGGTTTTAGCCATTCTTATATAATAAAACATAGCCTGGGAATAGTAAATGTAAAGATGTATTAATTAATCTTAATGGGAAATTATTGCTGCATTAGACCTACATATCTTACATGCTAACACACACTTATTTTTCCCATGTGAAATGGTGTTTCTCCTGACAGTTTCCTTTGTAATCTGATAATGTTGGTTGCTTCTCTGGATTTTCCCCTGCTCCTTTTATTTCAAGACCACTCCACACTAAATAACAGAGGAAGATGGGCTCTATGCAGTCACCACAACTGGGCCTTCACTTCCTTCCTGCCCTCCCCGGGAATTCTTCACTTTCACCACCTGCAGACACACAGTAATGTGGGTGGAGGGGTCCTTCACTGCACACCTTTCCTCCTTCTTATCTCTGCAAATGTATTCCCTCTCTGCAACTTAAGAGCAACCTGCCCAGGCTTGCCTGGAGGGAAGAAACTCTTTTAGTGCACTTTGTAAATGAGGGTGGACATGTGCATTGGATATGTGCACACGCAACAGGTAAGAAAGGTGCATTCACACTCTACAGTGATGGAATAATTTGCCCATGCACATTAGAGAGGCCCCTTCACTGTCCACTTTTAAATCACGTCTTAAAACCCACTTTTATTCCTTGGCTTTTAACCTCAGTGAGACTTAGTTTCTCTTTTAATTGAAGTAGTTATTTAATTAATGATTTCACTCTTCTTTTATTTGGTTTTTATTTATATCTCGTGTAATTTTATTTTACAGTTCCAATGTACAGCACTTTGTGTCAGCTGTGGTTGTTTTAAAGTGCTTTATGAATAAAGTTGATGATGATGATGATGATGATGATGATGATACAGACATTTGTGTGTCAGACGCATCAAAAGATGTGGTGTTACACTTCAGTGTGTAATAATTGCTAGCCTGTTTTGCTCTAAAACAACAAAGGTGATGTTGACTTGGGACTTTCACAGTCACAACGGTTTTGTGTCGCTAGTGTCCTCTGCTGGCCACAGATTGACATGAATCATACACAGTGTGTCCACTTTAATAGGTTCAACTGTCCAATGTAGTCATGTAGACTCGGGGAAGACAACCTGCTGAAATTCAAAATGAGCATCTGAAAATGGCAAAAAGGTGATTTAAGTGACTTTGAACGTGGCACAATTGTTGGTGCCAGACAGGCTGATTGCTTCAGAAACAACCAATATACTAGAAATTTCTTGAACAATCATCGCTGGTGGACCATCACAGAAAACGGTCCAAATAACACAACATATCTAGTTAGCAGCAGTTCTCTAATAATAATGGATTGGATTTATATAGCGCTTTTCAAGGCACCCAAAGCACTTTACAATTCCATTATTCATTCATTCAATCTCACATTCACACACTGGTGGAGGCAAGCTACAGTTGTAGCCACAGCTGCCCTGGGGCAGACTGACAGAAGCGAGGCTGCCACATCGCGCCATCGGCCCCTCTGGCCTACACCAGTAGGCGGTAGGGTAAAGTGTCTTGCCCAAGGACACAACGACCAGGACAGAGAGCCCGAGGATCGAACCGGCGACCTTCCGGTTACAGATGCGCTTCCACAGCGCCACGGTCGCCCTCTAGGCCAAAATATCTTGTTGATCTGGCCCCTGAGGCAGTCCAAAGCTGTAATTAGGCCTTAGCAAAGTGAAGGACACAGAGAAAGAGCACACCAACTCTAAGCAGATGAACTACAGCAGCATAGGGCCATACCGGGTGCCACTTCTTTCAGCTAAAAACAGAAAAGGCTACAATTTGAACAGGCTCACAACAGAAGATTGGAAAAATGGAGCCTGGTCTGAGTCTCGATTTCTGCTTTAACATTCAGATGATGGGACTAGAATTCAATGTAAGCTACATGAAAACATGAATCAACTATATCAATGGTTCAGGCGCTGGTGGTGTAATGGTGTAGGGGTTGTTTCCTTGGCACACTTTGGGCTTCTTAGTATCCACTGAGCATTTCTTTTAGATGTCGTTTGTCCTCACGTCTTGTCTCCCTTTTCTGTTTACTTGTTCCCCTCCTTGTGTCTCATTCCATGTCTCCCCTGTCTGAGTTGTGCGTTGGTGTATGTTCTCCCCAAGCCCATCATGTCCCTCTCCATTTCCTTCCGTGTCCCTTGCTCCCTCTCGTCACTCCATGTCTCTCACTCCTTGTTCTCCGTATCCAGTCATGTCAGTATTTTTGTCTCTCGTTTCTGCTTCGGTGTTCCAGTGTCAAGTCTGTGTGTCTTAGTCTACGTGTTTCCCCATTTTATTTTGATAGTATCACGTCCTGTGTGTTTAGTTTTGCTTCCTCCTCTTTCATTATGTTTATTTGCCCCAGCTGTGTTCCCCGTGTGTTTCCTCTTCCCTCGTCACTGTTCAGATATTCATGTTCCATGTTCCAGTATTTAGTTTTCCCAGTGTATTCCGGTTAGTTTTGCTTTAGTGTCCTCCTGTCTTGTCTTTTGTATCACTTAGCCTAAATAAACAGCTCACTCTTGGTTTAAGTTAAGCTTTGGTTTCCACACGTCTGCTTTTGGGTTCACTCGTCAACCATCGCCACACAGTCTGCCACCCCAGAATATGACAACATGTATATTGTTGCTGACCATGTCCACGTCTCTTTATAACTTCACTGTACCCATCATCTGATGGCTGCTTTCAGCAGGATAACACACTATGTCACTAAGCTCATCTCATCTCAAACTGATGTATTGGCTTACAGTCACACCTCAATCAAATAGAGCAAGTTTGGAATGTGCTGAAACAGGAGATTTAAATCACGGATGTGCATTTAACAATGTACATTATCAAATGCATAATGTAGCGGCACATAGTACATGTGTGACACTATCATGTCAGCATGGACATGTTAATAAGAATTAAAACAGCTCTGAAATTTAAGGGGATCCAACACAGTGTACCTAATACACCGATCTCTGATTGTATACCATTTATTTCCACTGATAAAATAAATTTACTGGGTCCACAGCCTTTTTTTTTTTACTTATCATTTATTTTCTGAGAAAATAGCCAGATACCAAATACAGTGACATGTTTATATAGAAGCCTAAAGCTAAAATGCCTTAGCTATCAGTTCAGCTGATGTTGCTAAGACCTGAAAAGCTGGAATTGTGCTTAGAGTCTTTGGTTTAGCAGCATTCATCTGCAGCCTCCCTGCAGTTATGACAAACTCATAATATTCAAATGTATTCAATATATTTCAAATGTCACAATACCAATACCATTAAATTTACAAAGTTACTCCTAATAATCCTAAACTATTTATTTATGTATTTGTTTACCGGATTGAAGCCAACCAACAGCGGTGTATTCAAATTTCATTTATTTGCTCCTTTGCTGGTAGATATTACCATCCTGGTGTCTCTATACTTACATAAAGCTGCACAGCATAGCTTAACACAGAGATACAAGGACACAAGACAGAGCTAACCGTTTTCTAATAAAAGGGATTCATTTACCCAATCTACCACCGCTACAGTTCATGCAAAAACCAACAAACAGCCTGATATTTACAGCTCTGGGTACAAGGCTAATACTCCCACTAGTTGCTGAATCTAGTGGATCAAGATTAAATAAATGTTTCATTATGTTTAGTATTTACAAGTCAACAAAAACATGGAAATGCCCATATACAAATAAATCGTTCACATGTAGCATGTTTTACACCGAGGCACAGTATTAAATGAGATAAGGATGAGGTACACATAATAGGTCATGGAAAGTGATAATAAGCGTGCACTTGATGCAAGAATAACACCAGCTGTTAGTGTGGTTGTCGATCCCTCTCTGGATAAAATGGTCACCCAACACAAATCCATTTCTATGGTCATCGTCGTTTATACAATGTGAACAATCAGCTGGAGTACAAACAGATTTTTCCAGGAGCAAATGTGTATCACTGACAGATGACTAGCTGAGTGTGCTAAACACTAAACCTATTTGTGCAAATTCCAACACTGACCTCTTTCTTTCTTCTTTGTTTTCTTTTTAATAACAGCATTTGTTCTTGTAACATAGCAGCCTGTGTGTGGATGTGTGCTTTTACACATTTAGTATAAATATAAAAAAAGGGGGTGGGGGTATGTGTATACTGCTTTATTTTTGACACTGAAAGATTGCAGTGTTGATCTCAATCTTCAATTTGTTACATATTTGATATGTACAAGGATAATCCCAATGCTATTCAGGGCGTGTGGACAGACACTCTGGCTCACTTATAGAGCACCTGTGCTGGCGTGAAATCACTGATAATTTGATCTCCAAGCAGCCCTAGAATTGGCACAATCGACTCTTTACTCAGAGAACCGAGGTTACAAGGTAACCCTACGTTCTTAGTCTTTTGTACCATCTACAAAAGTACTGATGTGTTTTTAATCAGTTACTGTCAAAGCAGAATATATATAATAAAAGAATATTATGGTTTCATTAAAATATCTTTCTACAATTTCTCTCATTCAAACACTCGCAAATGCACGCTCACACTTTCATTAAAATGTTGACAGCTTTAAAAGTGGTCATACTCCAATACATCTTATGATAAAATTGATTTAACACCTTCAAAAAAGCCACTTACATGCAGCAACATTTTACAAAACTACACGTTAAAAAAAAAAAAAGCAAAAACAACATTTACATTGCATAGATAAAATAATCATGCATGTGATGAAGTTAGGCACAAAGTCCAAATCATACACATTTGCAACACTGCTTTTGCATGTTTTTAAATCCACAGAGAAATCCTGCCTGCTTGGTTAGATGAGGTGTTTCTACATCAGATACAACTAAAGAAATCTTAATGAATGCTTGCATGAAGTTTTTTTTTTATCCTTTCTTTTTTGGTTAAATATGAGAGAAACATACAACAATGTAGGGTTTTCTTGGTTGGTCCATAAAATGCTATGAATGAGTAAGAAAAGCAGCTTTAGTATGAGGAACTTAAAATATGTTAATAATGATTGTATTACTGTGTAAGACATTACAGTTGTAAACAATGTGAAAATGATAATGATTTTGTTATTTGTTATGTAGCTAATTTACAGTTCATGCACTGAAAGGAACAAAATTTTAAAAAAGTTATTTATACTTTTCGATTAAAGATGTCACTGAATGTCCTCGTACAGTGATCACTTTACATTTGCACATTTTTCAGTTCAAATTCAGATCATCACCATCTCGAGTCATTATATTTAGTCCGTTCTTCAGCCTCTCAGTCTTTCATTCGTTGTTCTAGACGTTGCTAACGTCTGTCCAAGTGATCTGCTTTGTCCTCTACTTACTCTTATGTGAACCAATCATCACCTTTGACACAAAGTTGACAATAGCGCTTGCTGGCTGCTCGGGGTCATGCTCAGCAAACAGGTGGCATACGTTGCCCGTCGAAGTGCCAGTTTTCCTCGCCACAAAGCCGAAGATTCTGCAGAGGAGGAGCAGTGTAGTTAGTAGCATTACTGTCATCTGCCTCAAACAGGCAGTGCACCTTTAAAAAGAACTGCTTTCATTGTCTCTGTGCAAAAATATAATTATCTACTTACCTTGCTGATGGGCAGCCATCTTTTTTCCACCTATTGGAAGTAAAAAAGGGATAATAGTGTCATTTTTGCTACACTGAATCCACCTAAATACTTACATTCAAAAGTGTCAATTAGATTTGCATGAAGTTATTTAAATTAATCTTTTGCCATATTTTGGATTTTCCTAGATACTTTAGAGAATAAAGGCCAGTCAGTGCGACTTGTAGTGTAAAAGGGATTCAAGTGGTCAAAAAAATGAAAACCATATTAAATAAATATCCATCACCCATTCACAACATGCAACTGACATACTTCTCTATAATAACTAGTGAAACACAAATAGCAAGTGGGCATGTGTTTTGACATTAAATCAACAATACTTACTTTCTATCTTGAGGGTCCAGAGCACAGTATATTACTGTATTGACATTGTAATGCCTCCTGAAAAAGAGCCTAAAAGAAGCAAAATTATGGTAAGAAATTGCTAAGCTATGCATATATGAAGAATGCAAAAACTATGTTTACTCACTTTCTCTGGTTGTCAGTGAGGGTGATTCCCTGAGAAGAAACTTTGAAGTGGACCACAGTGGAGGTTGGTGTAGCGTTAGAGTTCAGGACCATAGTGGTGGCCTTCTGCACTGCCTGGACACCCGTTAGTGACTCCATTTCCACAGAGCCCAGGAACCACACATTACAGGCTGCAGCAGCAGACAAATTCAAAATTACACTTGGATTTGCAAAGCGAGTGCATTCGGTGACACACGGCATAATAACAGGACAAGGAAAATGGCTCATTTCTACAACAGAACAGCACACAGAGATTGCGTCAGCGTTCGTATTAAGTCAGGCCACCTGTTTGTGACAGTGTCTTTTCATAGCAACTGATATAAGAAACCTGATTACCTGCTCCCTGTTTTAGCAGCTCAGCGGCAGAGTTTGTTACCGATTGCGAGGTGTTCTCAATGACATCTTCAAGAGGATCTGCGAACAAGAAAACAATGAGATTATCCAGCAAAAAAAAACCCTCAACAGTTACATCAGCAGATGAAAACACTAAGCTGGCAGACAGTTAAACATAGAGAGGCAGATGTTGGTAGCCACAACTTGAATACTACCTTTGTCAGGTATGATAAGTTTACAGGGCAGGGCCAGAGGAGTGATTGAATGTTGGTAGACCAATGCGGTTAAGCTTCCTGTAAAACAATACCATATTAAATTAGAATTCTAGTTATAAATCTGTTTTGGTTAATGACATGTTTATTTTAAAAAATGCAAGATTTCATGAAAAATTACAAACTGTCAGAAAAAAAGAAAAAGAAGGAGAAAAAACAACAGAGAAAAACTTCTATCACCACGATAAAATAAAATTCTCATCAGTGGAACACTTAATTTGATTATATATCTTCAATAGTTGCTATATTTGAAGAAAGCGGGGCACAAAAAAATGCCACAGAAATCAGACATAAACCATGAAACACTGTATGGGTAAATTCCAGTCTATCACAGTCTATGATCTATCATTATTTGGCGTTCATGAAATTCTCCTGCCCTCTACTGGTGGTGGTACAATGCAATTTCTGTAGTGTAGCCAAACATCCAGATGGTGTCACTGATGTTTGCTAACCATGTAAAAGTCTTACCAAAATATGGCTCATTGGGGCAACCCTTCAGCCGCACTCCTTTCTGTGTGCACTCAATCAGAAAGTGGCGCACTAATTCATTGGCCAAATCTCCTCCTGTTAGAAAAAGAAAGAAGAAATACGTAACTAGCTAGAATAGTATACTTTCTTTTCAGCAAACTTTCTTGTATTTGCAAATCTAGAATTGGGGGTGTAAGACTTGGCGCCCCTGGAGCCTGCCCAATCTGTTGTGATCTTTCATTAGGAACTCATAGCTAATGAAACATATTGTTAAAACTGCGCTTTTTAAAATTTAAACTTGTTCATCATCAATTTTGTAAAGGGACAGTTCAAGAAATGCAAACATTTTCCAGAAACGTCTTTACACAAAAAGAAAAAAAGAACATAAACATATGAGTTATAGTAAAAGGTTTTTCCGACCCACTTCACATAAAATTGGGCTCTATGTGGCATGCAAACCAACAAATTAACCTCTGCTCTACACTTACTCTGACTTGCATAACATCTCATAGCAGTTATCTCAGAACCACACATAATTTCCCAGCCTTTAAGTGTTGCGTCAAACACATTAAATTGCTACATTCATTCTCTAGAGAGATTAGGTGGATTATGATTCAACAGAAGCTCTTCTGAAGGGGCTGGATGAGCGTATGTGAGGAATGTCTTGATACAAAAGCTTGGAGAAAAGCCTGCTCCACAAAGTGGGTTGGGTTTCACACTTATAAGCAGTCACAATACCCAAAGCTCAAAGTCTGGAGATGGTTTGTGTCATGATGTCACCACAGGTGCTGTTGGATTGAAGAAGGGTGAAATCAAACAAAAGGGCAGGTGTGAATCAGGGAGAAGGGAACATGAAAGGACTGCAGACAGGGCATAAGGGCATCCTTTGTGCCCCTCAGAATAAGCAGACTTTTTCCTGACACACTGTGTGGGGTTTAGTGTTCTTTCCTTTCCTTTTCCAAATAAGAAAATTGGGTCTGTATTGTAACTCGGTCAGTACTTCCTTACATGTGGAAACAATCCAGAGAATGTTTGACCAGAGTCCTCTAGAGACTGCGTGTTTGTTACCAAAAAAACAAAGAAACAAACAAAGAAAAAAAAAAAAAAAACTTTAGCCTATTTTCTAAATATGCTAAACCAACAAACCAGGAAGTTGATGACCAAACAAAAATCGTGTTTTGACTTCAGTTGTGGGACTGACAGACTTCTCAGAAAGACAGTTACAGTATGTGGGAAAGTGCACTTGCACAAGAAGACACTGGGATTATAGCAGGCTTACAGACCCAGCACATCTTTTGTTAATGAGTGAAACGTTAGCTGTACATCTAAGAGTATCAGGCAATAGGGGTCCCTTTGGCATCGTGATGATGATGCCCAGGAGAGATAAACAGAAAGACAGGAGTTCACTCACAAGCAGAGGGAGAGAGGGACTCTTAGGTTCCACTGTGATGGTGCGCACAGTGGGCTGTAACTGAAGATGGCTTTGTCTGTGCTTATGCTATGCACCATTCCCAGGATTGTCCAGACCACTGGACCAATCTCTGATATCTTAACTATCAATGAAATTCTGTAATACTGTGATGTATGTTTATTTCCCAGAGATATTTATGTATGTTGTGTATGTGTTATGTACAATACAAATACAAACTGACCCGAATGATCCACTTAAAGTATATTGCACATTCCAAGGGAGCTTTAGGTTACCTTTGCACGATTATTCAAAGCAGAAGGACCGGTCAACTGGTCGCAGCAGATGGCCGCCCCTCCCTGAGCCTGTTTCTGCCAGAGGTTTCTCCTTGTTTAAAGGGAGTTTTTCCTTTCCACTGTTGCCAAGTGTTTACCTTAAAGTGACTGTTGTTGTTATTTGGCGCTATATAAATAAAACTGAACTGAACAGAACTGTATTTAATAAAATTAAGTGTTGGATTGCTTTGCTTGTTGGGATTTCTGTATTAGAATCGCTTCCACCCACTTCCAGTGTCTTACGCAAAGTTATTCACACAGATTTTAACTCAATATTTAACACACAGACATAAAAAGCCAGCAAATATGTCTGTCCCAAATGTTGAAGTGCTCATGCCGTCTTTTAATCACCCACATGTACCATACCTTTTTTGTTCTGCTGAAGAACTGAGGGAGGGGGTGTAGCCACCTTCATAGCCAGACCGTAGGCCCCCCTGAAGGAGTGGCTGTCCCGCACAATAAAGCAGCCTGGCTCCTTGTCTTTCAAGACTGAAATAGCTGAAGAGAGAGAAACAATGATTGAAGTAGCTCGAGAATTTTCTTAACAAAAAAAGTGTTTACATTTGGCACCTACCTTGATCCCTTGAGATGTCTGGCTTGTACCAGAATTTTGATGTATCCTGCACAAATTTTACAGTAACCTGCTTGTTGGCTAGCACATCTGGAAAATACACAGACAAAGAAAACAACAAAAATCACTCAACGAGCCGTATGACACCCACAAGGCTTTCAGTTTCTTTAGCAGACCCTAGCTTACCTGGCAGAGGTGAGGCTGTGCCTGGCGTCTGAGCTGACAAGTCAGGCAAGATGTTAGGGAAAGGAATACTCAGGGAGCTACCACTGTGGGGACTTGAGAATCCACTGAGGGCTGGAGAGGCTGTTCCCAGCGAATGCTCCCCATCTGACGTCCTCTTCTTTTCAGGCAGAAGTGGAGGCTGCATTTGTGTTAACTGATTCTGCCCATCCATTGAGGGTAAAAGATCCCTGTCCAGGTTTGGACAGTCTGTGCCATAGCCGAGACATGAGTCATCCTGTTCCTCACAGCTTTGAGCAGGACTATGGTTGAGAGCATAGTTAGCCATACGGCTTCGCTGGTTGCTTCGAGGAGAGCTGTGAGCATTCGGGGCAGGGTGGATGTGGGGGTGGTTAAGGGGAGGAGAGTGGTGGCCATAGTCCAGTGACACGGAGTGCGGCAGAGGTTGTCTTGCAGAGGGGTAGCTACTCAAAGAAGAGTGGTGGCTCAGGACAGGATGCTCTGGCCAGTGCTGGTTCTTGTTTGAACTGGGGAAAAACAGATCAAGGGAGCATTTTATTACTGCTGGTGTTAACACAGGATCTAAAAAAAATCCCAAACCCCCCCCCCCCAAAAAAAAAAAAAAAAAAAAAAGGTGCTTGGAGTTTTTGTGTAAGTCAGAGCTCTACCTGTCTGTCTGCTGAAGGCTCCCAACAATAGAGGCAGAGTATGAGGAACTTTGTGTCCTGTGGCAGTTCATGGAGGGGTCTGGCAAACTCTCCACTCCGAAATGGTTGATCTCTGAATATTCCCTGGGTTCTGTGTAAGACGAAATACAGAATGTTAGAAAGCACATTTCTGCACAGAGTCTGAGTCAAGGTATGCATTTTATAATTTTAAAAGAACATAAACATAAGCAGGGATAAGTATGGAGAGAAAAGCTGCAAAAAAAAAAAAAAAGAAAGAAAAGAAAAGAAAAAGCAGCTCTGAAAAGTTTAAAAGAAAATTTCTGCAACACGTGAAATAAATCACAGGGAAAAAGGTTGGTGTTCATTCAAGTAACAAATACTTACAATTGTAGTTGAAATGTAACCAGAACTGTTCGTATGGCCTTATACCCACCCAGGTGTTCAGCAAATAAGACTTAACGGTAGCTACAAATTAAACGCCTACACCAACAATTACCTAAAGCTTTATTTCAGTCAGTCTGGGCACACTGACATCCCCAAAAACTCAAACTGTGTCTTTGCAGGCAGGTTTTCTCTGGGTTTATGGAAACAAGAGGTGCAAAGCTGAAAGAGTAACTGGTTTCTTCTTGTCCCCATTTCCGCTTGTGTACACAGAGACACTTTCATGGGGAGGAGAAGTTGTTTTTCTTCCTGACCCACAGTAACCATGGAGATGTGGCAGGGCTGAATGCAGCGATTCTTGCCTGAATATCTGAGGTAGTAAGAGGCACAGCAGGGACACAGATCTGCTCCCAGGACCTACAACCTTTAGACATACTGTAGATCTCTATGGAAACAAACGGGTTTGATCTATTTTATCTCTGTATTGGATCAAACACCAGACTTTAGATTGACGTTTAAATCAGTTTCATAGTTTTGAGAGAGCTCTATGACAAAGAGTAAATATAAAAAAGGTAACATTTAAGAATTCTGGAAAGTCCACCAGGCCTGTAGGAACAAAGTGCTATAAATGCACTCTTTCTTAAACTCCATCCATCCATCTCTAAAAACAAACTCACAGTCTGGATTTTTTTTCTGCACTGGATAAAGACCAAAGTAAAACATGAAGAAAAAAAAAAGATTTTAATATAAAAAAACAACACAGTTATGTCCCAAAAAAGGGGTTTTCTGTGCAGGTCGTGACCATGCAGACATTCTTTAAAAACCAACCATGAAGGGCAGACAATGGTTAGGAATCTCCCTGCTTTCGAGATAACTTTTACCATCTGTCTCAAAACGGCTGATGTTGCACAGAAAACAATGCAAGCATTATTATAATATAACGCAGAAAAAATCCAAAATGCCTGTCCTGTCTCTTTTGTAATGAAAACATGCTAAAAAACATACATATATATTATTATTGTTTGCATAGTTGTGTTGTTTTTCTGTCATTTCATTTTAATTTCTCAGAAAATGGACAAAAAACCCCCCCAAAAACAAGCTCAGTTTGAAGAACTTTGAAGAACCCACCGTGGTCGGTTCTGTAGCCTCCAAAAGATTGCATGCTGGGAGATGGAGTATTCCTGTTGTGAGTCACTTCTGAGAAGATTTTCACTGAAAACCCAAAGCACATGAGCATGGGACAACACACATTATCAACTGCGCTGAGAAATCCGGTGACAGTTACAGAGACAAATAAGCTGTTTCCCCACGCTGGTAGGATCATCGCCCACCGCTGCCTGTATTCACATGGAGCACACGACACAAATCAGTCACATTCTCAATACTGGAAGTAATGGATTGGGTGAGGGGTGCATCTGAGTAAAGCATCCAGCAGGCAGGGAACAGACCATAACTTGAATATTATGTTATTCTCACACTGCACAAGCAGACACAGGTGGAAATCACATGGGTGCCAAACTGCATTTGTATCAGAGGGCTGGTTGATCCTTATTCCAATTCGTCTATGGTGGTAGGCATCTAGATTATTGCAAACATCTCCCTAAGGCCTTTAGTGCATGTATGAAAACTGAACTGCAGTGTACTCACCATAAGGTGTTGGTGGAGAGATGGGGAATGCAGGAGTGGGTGGAGGTATGTCACTATTATCTACATCTGGGCCGTTGGATCTGTAATCCGCACTGTCACTTCGACACAATATGGAATGCTGAAACAAACATTACACACGTATGTATAACCGGAACTGAAAGTTAAGAGGGAAAGAGGTCATTTAAATATACTGCACACATGTGCTGTATCTACCTGGGACTGTGGCACACAGGGGGGACATCTCCGCTGGCCTCTGTACTCCTCTGTTTCAGTCCATCTTGAGTTACAGAAGCCTGAATGATCTATGACGTCCCTTCCTTGGCAACTCAGAGTCTGTGTTATGCCCACTCGTCCTTCACTGGATTGGACAGCTGCATACACACAGGTAGACAGCAGCAAGAAGGTCATTAAATGTTAACAGATTTACATGCATCACTGCTTTCAAGGAAGTGAAGTGCCTTAAAGACACCAATGAGAAACAGTGGTGCTTTGACCTTTGGTACCTTTGAGGAAAGTACGCACAGTGCAGACAGGGTTTGTCTAAACTGAATTCCTAAAAACCTTTTTGAAGCAGTATGGTTACACAGAGTAATCACAGTATTTCTAACACTTTTTTTTCTGATTACAATGAGTCAAATGGCAAATTTCTTCAATATCAAAGCAGTTTAATGGAACCTCCAGTCTTCACCTCTGTCATGTTGGTAGTTTTTAATTACATCTTACTTAGCCTCCTTAAATCAGACACAGTATAGCACAGGAATAACTATATATTATGATAACACAATTAGTTTGGGAATGTGTTACACCTGAATTTGGGCATGCACAAAAGAGAAAAGGTTTGCCACTTGTGTAATGTTTTGAGTGGACAGCTGAGGAATGCCGGAGGTCTAGCTAGATTGTGTTCAGTGTGTATTTGGGGTGAAGGGTGTTCAGTGTTGTGACTGCTCTGAAGAGTGTGGCCACTCAGCACCAGGGTGTTAATTTGAGCCCTCCCAGTGAGTTCTGACCTCTCAGGCCTGAAAAATGCTAATGCCTGGCCTCATTAATCACTTTGCCTGATCTACAGATGACACAGACAGAGCTGTATGCATAGATGACATTATTTCTTCTTACTGCAGGTCTATGTAGAGTACTTTGCAAAATTCTTGAGCCACCCCTTATTTCTTTATATTTTTTGTTCTAGGCGGTCTTTTAAAGTTTTTCTTTGGACATTGGCTGCTTTTCCCCCCTTATGTTCTAGTCCTTGTAGCTGATCATTTTCAGATGATTTTTTTTTGCTTGTTAAACCACTTTAACAGTGATGGGAATAACGGCGTTACTTTTTTCAGTAACGAGTAATCTAACTAATTCCTATCGTTACAACGCTGTTACCGTTACGAACAAGAAAATGAGGTCACGTTACTATTTTTCAACAAACAGACGCTTGAAGCTGTGTTCAGGTGACCGCACCTTATATCAGTTGCATGGAAGTAGCTGACTACGTAAGTAATCTGGGCGCTACAGCTTTCAGCGGCTGCGCGCGCTCCCGCGGACGACAATCACTTTCTGGCAGATGATCACTTTTTGGCACAACACCTGGAGCTAAGGGGGGCAAAACAATCGCATGAGTGCTGCTGTTTGACTGAGGAAGAATATATTAGTCGTGGTAAGCCAATCACACGACCACTTTAAGATGACAAAGCAACAATGTGATATATACCAGTTTTTAAATTGTGTTGATAGGCCACGTAAAACCAGAGTCATGATAAACAATATATACGCGGCATTTTTTCCTCAATAGTTTCGTCACGTTTAACGTCTAAGGACAGCGCTAGCAAGCACTCTCTGCTTATGAACAAACAAAAAACAGCTCGATCGTGTTCATGGAAAAATGTACCATATCGACCACTATTTCTGCAACCTGTCATGACTTCAAGAGTAAGGATGGGATGGGAAGTATAATACATTATCTACAGTATTGTGGAGGGATACCTAGACAATAACCGGTAAGGCAGTTTGTGCCATGTTGGAATTATGTTGATGAATGCCTTTTCATGTTGCTTGCCACTTGACCAGGCTAATAATGAATTTCAGATGATCATTTTTAGTTAACACTATAAGCAAAAAAACATAACTTCTCTCCTTAGCTCTAATATTCTTTTTACGCCTTTTAACTCCGTTAAGGTGTAAAAACAGCTAGTGTTATGCTTAAAAGAGTAACAGCATGGAAGCTACAAGCAATAACATGATGAACACAAGCAAAAAAGACGTCTAGCTGCATAGATCCTAGATGCAACTTCGAAAGTGCAAAAAACAAGGCCCAAAGCATGAACTTTAAACAGACATCCTATATCGTGAAGAACTTTTATAAACAAACACTCTTATGCTTCCCACAGGTTATTTGCAAATTAGAAAAGTTAGCGCCTTTGGCATTTTTTTTTTTTTTTTTTTTTTACTTGGAATGGTGCACCCATGTAGTGGATATGTGCAGACAGGTATGCCTGTTGAATCAAACGGAAAGAAACATCGCCTGCGGGCTGACTTGTTTCTCTTCTGGAAATTCCTCAGGCCTCCCTATTTTGCACCCCCCTCCTACAACCACGCATGCATGCTGTGATTTATCCACGTAGATAGCTTTCTGAATTACCTCTGCATTACTAGTTTTTAGTAAAATTGCATTAAATGAATAAAAATGTTGCATTTTAATTTAAAAAAAAAAAAATGCTGTATGTTTTTTTTTCTGGTTTCTGAATATATTTATCAGAAATGTTAGGCTCTATTAAATTTTACAGATGTAGACAGAAGCAGAGAGGTACGGAAGGAGATAATGTGAATTCTTTTGCAGCTTTTCAAGAACCTCAGCATGACTCCAGGAATCAGTTTCAACTTGAAGAAAGAGGAAATAACTTTATCGTTGTAGATACTATAGCCATCGTGTTGCATAACCCGTGTTTGCTCAGCAAGTCTAACAACAATCAAAGCAGATTTTTCAGCGTCACAGAATCATGGATAAGAACTCAAAAGAAAAGATGGAAGCGTGATGCTGACTACAACCGGCACGCAATAAAGATGATTAATGTTAAATGAAGGAATGAAGTGCACATTTCAAATGTGGTGCTTTGAACATCTATACACAACAACGAGCTTTCAGTGCACAATAGTCACTGATTGTGGACATATCTGTGTGCACACGATGAAATCTCTATTAACAAACACTGAGACGGTAAGGTTCAGAAGAGAGGACGATAGCTGCTCTGTCTGTCTTCATGTACCACATTGATCCCGCCCTCAGATATCTAAACACACAGCTAAAAACAAGTCAGGACAGCGCTCTTTCCTCTGAAAATATCTGAAAACATCTGAAAACCTGGCAACAACCCTGCTATTTCTGCCCCTAAAACACGCCAGGTGGGAAGGGGAGAGAAGGTGTGCTTTGTTATGTTCGCTCTTGAGTGAAGTGGAAGAAAAGCGGATGGTGCTGGAGAAAAACAACTTGGGATGAAATAGGTCTTGCTGCTTATATTTTTTTTTTCTGTGTTTATTTGCTGTATCAAGGCAAACAACTTCCTGTCTAAGATTAGTCACACGTTTTTTTTTCCAGGACAACACCACATCAACACCATCATCACCACCACCACACCCAGACTGACTATCTTACCTGTCTGCTGTGTGCTTTTCAGGTCTGCTGAGTTATTATCGCTGAATCTGAGGTTGATGCCGTTTGAACATTTGCCGACCGAGCCGTTAACCGGTGTTCCACCTTTTCTCTTAATGGAGCTGCCGTGGCTCGGCACAAACGTGGGATCCAGGTCCATGATCAGCTGATTGAGCTGGTCGATGGAGTTGTCGATGTCCTTCGTGAGAGATTTGAACTCCTCATCCCGTTTGTTGTTATTGTTGTTGTTTATCGACGTTTGTTCTTTGTGGGGTGCTGCGTTTCTAATAAGATCTGCTGCGGAGTCCCTGGTAAGGCCCTGTGGTTCAGTGGGCAGGCCTGCTTTAGGTAGACTACCACCCTGCTTGTTCCGGTGGAATCGATCTGCATCGTTTCCATCCTCTGGCATATAGGTAAAGTGTTGCGCGGCAACCATTTGCTGCTGCCGAACCCAGGACTGTGTGGAATAGCTTCCCTGTCTGTAGACATGCTGCTGGGGTACAGGGGCATTGCTGGGATTAGAGGAGGCTATAGAGTTGCTCCTGTAGCTCAGACAGCCCCTTCTAGCCTCAGCATAGGATCTTTCATAGTCCTCAATAGGATGAGGTGCGACATGGTGGATGTGGTGCTGGCTTTGGCTTTGCTGCTCCTCTCCTCCGGGACTCCCAAAGCCATCTGACAGCAGGGAGTTCTGGCTGCTCTTGTGGCACGATGACGACAAGGTTCCTAAACTGTCCACACTGTGCAGATCGTGACCTATAATGACTTCATCATCAAGAATGTCTGTTTCCCTCTCTCGGGGTTGTGGGTCTCCATTGATGTGCACCTGCGCTGGGACTACCTGCTGGACACCCACTCTAGCACCTTCGTCAGTCATCTCCTCCAGTGACGGATCCTCAAGGCCAAAACCACTCAGGAGGCGCTTTAGCTGGACCTTTTCCTGCTGACTTGGTCCCTGGTTACCTTTGACGGAGGTGGTGGTGGTGGTGGTGGTGGTAGCGCTGGCGACAGGTGTGGGTTTGTCCGCCCACAGGGAAGTGCTAGATAAGCCTGAGTCACTGCTGACAGAGAGAGCGTGGTCACTGTGGTCAGGGCTAGAGGTTGCGGAGGTTGTGCGTGGCCCTTGGGCCAGCGCGACGTCTCCTCTGGTGGGGCTCCTCTTGTTTGCCGTCCTGTCCTGTGTTAGGCCTTGAGATCGTGGTGCTGCAAAACAGAAGAGATGCGGCGCTTCATACAGTCAGCTGGTATGGGCACACACAGAGACGCACAAACAGCAGAGACGCACAAACGGGACAAGAAACCACAGACAAGAGAAGACTCTGTTAACGAGAAGACTCGCTACAGACGCCAAACACTCACGCCTCACATGACCATGACAACAGAGACTACAACACAGAGTACGAGAAGAGAGAGATGTGACTTATAATACTGAACTGAGACAAGCCATTAAATTAGATGTGTTGGGAAAAAAAGTGTAATGTTATGTAGACTCAACCACATTTTTTTTCTGTAATCTAAACTTACTTCAACTAAAGATATTCCACTCATCCATTCCCAATAGGCCAACTGTTAGAGTGCTTGTTTAGTAGTAGCAGTAGTAGAGTAGCGTGTATAACAGGCAAAAGGTGTTCTTCATTATATAGATTATATATGAGATGTGAAGTCTTCTATCTGCTGCTGCAACAGTCGGACAACTGTGGATCTTCTCTGACCCCTGCATTCCTCACCCAGCTGTGATGAAGCCACCCAACTCCCTCGCTCTTGCCCCTTGACCCTCAGCATATGTCCAAACAAGCTCCTTAATCCTCAGAAGTAACAGATAAATCTCAAGAGGTCAGTCATTTTGAAAGGCCGAGCTAAATCACGGCATGCACGACAATAGAAAAGTCTGGTTTCAGCCATGCTAGACATCTTGCAAAATGAGGTCTGGAGTTGAATTCCAAGGGTGAGGGAACAATGTTGCCAAGTAAGCAGAACTGCCGTCTCACTGTCACTCTCCCTCCGCTACAACAAAAGAGAGCAGGGAACATGACTCCTACAATTCTTCCTTAGCCTACTGCTTTAAAGTACTTGCTTTTCAGTCAATCCACAACCAGAGGATTTGAATGCCAGACATGCATGATAAAAGCCCCCCTCCCTCTCTCTGCATGATTTGTCCCTCCCGTCACACAAAATGCACTTTTTAACACTGCTTTCAGGCATGTGCTGCTGGGATTTTTCCCCCCCCAGTCTTAGTGGAAATTCCTTCTACTAAGGTTTAAGCGGGTTTGAATCTGAATACTAGTCATCTTTCTTCATCAATCCCTCTCATCATCACCACCCCCCCACACCTTGCCTCCTCCTTCATGGCCACCCATTTGGCTGCAGAATAAAATCTCTTACCTTCACGGTCCCTGCCAGGTAAGCAAACAAGACAATCCCAGCCTCCGGTGAAATAAAACTTGAAGAGCTGAACAGGCGATGAATGCACAGAGGAGCAGACATTGTTTTTAAACACGCAGGTAATCGTAAGGGGCAAATTCAGAGACTTCGAATAAGTTGGCCCAGCTTTCTTTCACTGCCAGGAAGGTGTTTGCACTCTATACAAGGGAAGAGGGAGGGCTGGGGTGGTGGCGAGGGGAGACCTTGAGTTTTCCAAATAAGGGCAGAGGAATGTAAACAAGTGAGGCGGGACTAAGGAGCTGAGGCGGGCTGGAGGAAACCAGCCCGCCTCAACCTCTTGCCTTGCGTTAGGGGACTACCCCATAGGGGAGAGAAGAGGGGGAAGAAGAAAAAAAAAAAATCAGGGAATGAAAGAAAAGAGAGAGGGCAGGCCAGAGAAGATCAAAGAATGAAAACAACATTCTTGTACTTCAAGAAATTTTCGCTCCTCAAAAAGACACTTTTCAATTAAAGCAGTCATTAGCGTCTGCAGGGACCTCGGGGCAAATTTCACGAAAAGTGGCAGCCAAGTTTGTTTTTCTTTTACTCTTGTGTGTCGTGAAATTACACGCCCGATGCCCTCATGCACAATGCAGGCAAGAAACAGATGTGCCTCAAACCCAATTACGGGGTTCACGCATTGTTTTCAAAACAGTTTTACCAATCTTGACATTAAGAAAGCCATAGATGGTTCACCAAACGTGTTTTTAGGTAGCAAACCTAAGAAAATCAGTCAAACCATTTACATCAAGCATTCATCATTTTGGCTGTTGTGGTATGGTCAGTCTCTGAATAATCTACCAATTACAGTGCACGAAAGCAGCGAAACCAGGACTGCTCCTCCAGCTGCTTTTGTATCACAGGAGGAGGTCTGGTTGTGTATGCCTATGCAATTACCCAACCCTTTCCATTCCTTCTCAGTTACTACCATCCTGCACCCCACGAATGCCAAAAATGTGAGTCAAACACATAATGATGATGAGCATCCTCATTTGCTTCCACCCAGCCTTCTGCATGTGCCTACGATCTGTATACTGCCGCACACAGGGAATCACTTTAAATTCCACTGTACAAAGAGATGAACAAATAATGACTATTATTGAACAATACTCAACCCTAGCAGTATCTCACCATGACGAAAGTTTTATTTTCTTAGTTTTGGAGTTGACATGGTCAACACAGTAATCAGAAACAGAAGAGAGATAGTCTTTCAGTGCCTTAAGTCAAAGGTTTCATTTTATAGGTGTATATCTGATGCTAGGCTTTCCTAAAATTCAATATACTTAGTTAAATTGAGATTCTCCACGCTTCATAAAACCAATGCACAAGTGTTGAAAATTAAAGTTCATGCGATTCTTCCAAATATGAGTCAATCTCCCATCTCATGTTAAGATGCTCAACTTTACAGAGGAAAGAAACACTAGACACTCAACTAATATGTCACTGAACTTGACCTTTTAACCATTTTTATAGGATTTGTGCATTTTGTAGCTTATTTTTAAAATAAAGTCAATGTAATTTGGCAAATAACACAGCTTGCTCCATAGTTAATTTGACACTTCACCCTCAAGTCCAAATCATCACTTCAAAAGAAGACAAAAACAAAATGTAACCGTCTATGATTTAAAAAGAAACTTAAAAAAAAAGACATCTATCCATTTTTTTAGTTAATTTGTCAGAGGATTTCAAGTATCAAAGTATCATTCAAAACCTTTCCAAAACCATTTAATCAACTTTTACAGGATCTGCTTTCATTTAATGTGGACTAACATTTTTGAACTATTTGTATTCTATGTTATAATTAGGACATTATATATTGGTTGCTGTGACCATATTATACAGAAGTGCATTTAATTAGGGAAAAAGTCCAATGAAAAATGCTGGATTATTTACAGCAAAGAGGAGACATTTCTATGGATATCCGCCTTTCTATTTAAATTTAAAAAAAAAACAAAAAAACAAAAACCAACACTGCCGCCACATACATTTAAAAAAAAAAAAAAAAAATAGTCAACAACCTTTCTTGAATTAACAATTTTGTTAGCCATCAATTCACACAAGGAGATAAACACACACTGACGATTGAAGAAAAGCCACTGAAGTAAATGAGGTTTTCTTTTCAAAATATTAGCACTAAAGTGGCAAACGTTTCCTAGACTTCCTCCTCCTGAAGAAGCTCCGAGTGACAGCCTCACGGAGGTAAACTAGTCCTGCCAGAAGACGGGGTGGTAAGTGGATGTAGAATTCCAACAAAGCTCCTAGTCTTGCTTCTCAAATGTAGCGTTTACATGAGAAAAATAAGGCTGTAAATATCCCACATGAATGCTCGGGAATCGAGGCAATAGAAAAAAATGCTTCTTTGTTGTTGTCATTGCTTTGCTTTGATGAATTCTTAAATTTGAGTGGTTGTGTTTTTATTGCATTCCCACAAGTGAGCATGAAGAAATCTATTGGAGTATTTCAAATGAAAGCAAAAAAAAAAAAAAAAAAAAAAAGGCATGCTGAACTTAGCTTATAAAAACACTCAATGAATTCTGGAACAGGGTGGATCTGTGTTTTAATGCCACTACCACGTTGCTCTATTCTGGGAGGTTGTTGTGAATTCTGTGGTCGGGTGGAGAGCAACAACCACAGCTAGGACGGGACGCCCTGACAGGGTGCTGGTCTGTGTGTGTGTGTGTGTGTGTGTGTGTGTGTGTGTGTGTGTGTGTGTGTGTGTGTGTGTGTGAGAGAATGTATATATACACGCACATATATATATTTATATGTGCGTGTGTATGTGTGTGGGCGGTAGTGAGAGTGTGTATGTGTGAGTGGGTTAAAGCATGCCTTTCATTTCATGAAACAACAAAACAGAAATCTCCTGAGAACTGACTGCTCTTCCTTTGAACCCAGCATTTCCTGCGTACAACAACAATCCTCCCTCTCCCTCACACAGACACACTCCATGCCATCTCCATCACCCTGAAGTCTAAAAGGTAAGTTTAGCTTCGAAAGTGTCATAACTTGGATTGAAGTCCCACTCTTATAGAAACACCCATAACATGTAGTGGTGACTGCGTCGATGTTATTGCGATCACGCTGTAGCCACTCACTAACATGCACAACAGGCCCTGTCAAGGGGGGTTAATAACCAAGAGAGGGGAAAAAAAAAAAAGGGTGCATGTGTTCATGTAAATGTAAAAGAGAAAGAACGCACTGCAAGCTGGGAAAATGATAAGGAAATAAAGTTGGATGAATACTAGTCTTGTGAGTCATGTAAAGACCACTGAGGCATCACAACAGTACCTTCGCCATCACAGATGTTCTGGTACGAGTCCCAACGAGTTAGAGGATCTGCTGTGTTGTAGTCCACAATAACATCTCCTCCATTTTTCCACTTGTCAGCACCTGGAATAAAAAAAACCAAAAAAACAAACAAACACACACATTACTGTCCAGTTTGCATGCTATGTTAAGCTGGCTGTAGTGTCATATATATCGTAAAGTGACTGGAAAGTAGCACTGACCCTTCTCATTAATCTGATAGCAGGAAAGCCATGTCATTTCTGAACATTTTTATTTTTAAAGAAACTCCATCCATCCATTCACTTCCGCTTATCCTTTTCAGGGTCGCGGGGGGCGCTGGAGCCTATCCCAGCTGTCATAGGGCGAGAGGCGGGGTACATCCTGGACAGGTCGCCAGTCTGTCGCAGGGCTAACACACAGAGACAGACAACCATTCGCACTCACTTTCACTCGCACATTCACACCTAGTGGCAATTTGGATTATCCAATTAACCTATCCCCACAAGCTGCATGTCTTTGGACGGTGGGAGGAAGCCGGAGTACCCGGAGAGAACCCACGCAAACACGGGGAGAACATGCAAACTCCACACAGAAAGACCCCGGCCTGATGGTGGAATTGAACTCAGGACCTTCTTGCTGTGAGGCAACAGTGCTAACCACCGTGCTGCCTTTTAAAGAAACTATTTTATTTAATTTGTGGGCTGACTACAAACTAAGATAAAATAAAATTAAGGTTTTTATTTAAGACCCCAAATCATCAGCAAAAATATTATTGGTAGCTCTTTCTATTACAGCTTGGTAACCTTGGTAGAATATGTAACTTCAAACAAGCTGAATGCTATTACAAATGAAAACGCAAATTCATATTCAGAGAAACTGTTTTATTATTAAAAGGCAGTTAAGCTGAGCTGTCATATGGTCAGGATGTTAAAGGGTGCTCATTTTCTTCTTGCATTTACTCAACTCTTGTCAGAACCATGGCCTGTATTCTATTAGTGTAGCAACAAATAATCTGTATAGCATAAACCCACGCTTGAGTCATTATTATTTACTTACATCTAGCAAATACTGACATATTTTTGGAGTCCTAGGTTTAAATGCAGGAAACATTACTAAAAATGTGAAGTTTTGTATTTTACACTCATGATTGCTGGTTATTACACATAAACTACTGCTCATTGTCCACGTCATTAGCCACAGCGGCAAAAACAATATTTAAACTGCTACCTTAGAGGAGAAACAAAGCACAATCAACTAATATTAGTATTCAGTATATTTCAGTATATAAAAATTCACATGCTCAGATGTTACTATGTTATTGCTAGAAGGTGATTATATTGTTATTATATAACTTATAGCCCTATTTTATTACTAAGTAGTGCTGTCAACCAATGCACAGTTTGTTTCCACACTTCTTTCCTAAATATGTAAATATCAGTTTAATATTACTCAAGTATAACCACTGTTGACAGAACATATTACCTAGTTATTACTAGGTATACTTGGTATTTAAGTGTTAATAACTTGTTATTTCCATATTATTACCTTCTTATTACCCCTCAGGAACCACATTATTACCAAGCTGTAATAGAAAGTGCCACCACAATATGGCTGGTGACCAAAAGACTTAATCAAAAACAGAGCAGACAATAGAAATATATACATTTCATTGTATACCAGACCTGCACAGAGGCCCCACATAGTTTGTGGGGCCTCTGTTGCAGCTCATGCTGTGCTTCTTTGCCTCTCTGTCAGCACACACTTCACACTACATTTCCCTTCTCATCAGGGGGCAGAGGGAAATGACCAGAGGAGGGGACAGCACGTAAAAAAGTAGAAGAGAACATTGTATCTGGTTTTCAAATTTTCCTACTACTCCCTATAGTAATTTTAAATAAAGATAAAGAGTTAGAAGTCTACCTGGGATCTTCTCTGGTCCCTCGGAGAAAACCAGCTCCACTTTACCATAATCTGGAAATCTGGGATCTGAATTGACAGCACAAAGGAGAGAAGTGCAAAAATGAGAGCCAGAACCAGTAAGATGAAAGTTGCTGTTAGTTTGCAGCTCTCTCGGTAATTGTAACATGTTTGGGGAAACCAAATTATTGGTCTAAAAGCAGCATGTCTAAATTAAGTTCAAGCTGAACCTCGCAGATGCTGTGCAGAGTTGAGGAGTTGCTGTTTACTATCAGTGGGGTGATGAGATCTGTTCATGGGATTTTTTTTTCTAGGTCTACCTTTGTTGGCAGTCTCCATGTCCTCTTTTTCAAACATCAGGTTGTAACCCTGTACTGCTCCCGTGTGAAACTGCACCCGGAAAATAACCTCACGCTCTGAAGTCACCTCACTTTTATGATAGCATTTAATCTACGAGAGACAAAACAAACAAATGTCACGATGAATACAAAAGCACAGATTTCGCAACTTCTGAAAACGCAGTTTGTTTTTTTTCCCTACCATGATGTCCCCTTTTAGGAGCTGCGCAGGCTCCAGCATGATGCATACACGGTCTCTGTGGCCTGGACCAATGTGACTTAAACAAAAACAACAGAAGTCTGTCACATGGAGCCGGAGTGTGGAAGCAATTACAGATATTTACAGAAAGCAGTAACTAATTCAAATTAACATTAAACTAACTAAAACAGAAAACTGCTTTAAAGCCTTCCAACATACTTTGAAGTAAACTATAATGTTCAAATTACTGTACCACATGTGTAAACTACTTACTAGAATCCAGATGAATACACTGCTTGCATTCCCTGGTAGACCTTGATGTAAGGACAGCACACTATATATAAAAAAAGGACAAAGTGTTTTCAAAATGTTAGTCACAGGTTCCTTCTTATCAAGACCTCGAGAAACCAGTTAGCTAAAATATTCAGGAGATGCTTCCTGGCTTGTTTTGCTCACAGCTGAAGTGTGATAAGCTGCTGCTGTGAGAAAGGGATTTGAGCTCCACGATGTGATGAAAACCTTTTTGTTGTTTCAGTAAAATTAGTGAAAACAGCAATTTACGTGTACACACGAAAATGCGCATGTGTGTGTTCCCATGGTTTCACTTGGAACTGGGAAGTTCATTTCTTCAGTTCTGTTTATGTAAACAACCTCTATCTGTTTGAGCATGCTTGTGAGAGTTGGAAAAAGAGAGACACTGTTCCAATCAGACTCCACTTTTGTTTACCCCTCAAACTCTGATGTGGCTGTCTCCGAATTCCTTTCTTTGTGCCATGCTAGAAGTGATGGTATTTTCTTTGAAACTATATACAGTGATAAACAATAGGTGTTTAACCTCTTGCGGAGTTGAAATCTGGAATCCCGTGAAGGATGACGCAGTGCATGAACAAGGGGGAGGCATTGATCTTCATGGATCCGCTTAGCAGGCTGTTGAGGATCCAAACGTACCTGAGAGGAAAGCGGAGGTGGATATCAACATTACACAAGACTTTGTATTGCTTCAGTGATTTAGTATTACATATTCAATGCGAAGGGGGACTGAAAAGTGAGATATAAAAAGAACAATGTCATTGTTCATTGAAGCCAAGATATCCTGTCGTTTAGCCACTACAGTTAGTCTCCAAATGTTGGCTCATTCAACACCCATAATGCAACTTGATAATATCTTTTCATTACATTGACCTTGCCTAGTAAATACCCCTGACTCTATTACAGACCTTTCTGTAAAAAAAAGATGTATTTTTCACAGGTAAAGTGATATCGCTAAGATATTTTTTCCAAACCTGACAGCACTTCAGCATTTTGGAAAAACAGGCTTATTTGCTTTTTTTGCAAGGTGAGAATGGCACATCAGCTTTGCTTATGCTAAATATGTGGGGGGGGGGGGAGAAAACGGCCAACACGACTCTGTTGAAATAAATCAGAATCTGCTGTCTAGCATCTCTAGAAAACAGTAACTGTCATCATTACTGTTTATCACTGATAAGCACAGAGACTAGACAGAAATGATAAACCAGTTTTGCCCAAGAGCCATGAGTGCGAGCGAGATATGTAGGTTTACGATTACATCAGGTTACCATGGGATCCTATTAAAATGATAAACAATGACTAGCTGTCAGCTCAAAAAGTAAACAAACAGCATGGGGACTGAATGAATTGTATGGTATCAGCTGGGTCTGGGATCTGATTGTTTGGATGGAGAGGTGGGTCAATGAGGAGCCAAACACACTGCTAGAGCTCTATTACCAAACAGAAGGGCGTGCTTATGTTTTGGGTCTTACCGCTTCTGTGAAGGTGTCATCAGAGCTGAGACCTTATCATCGTAGTATTTCCTCATGGCGAAGCGGTCCAACGCCTGGTCAGCACTTTGACAGAAAGAGAGAGACGCGTAAAACGCTTTAGGTAATTATGACTCAAGAGAAAGATTATACTCTCCTCTATAATTGAATAGTGTGGACTGTAACATCCAATTAAGGCAATGCATACATACACAGAGAGAGACACACACACACACACGCATGCATACATGCATAGACAAGAGGGAAAGTAACCAGAGAAACAGAGGATTCCAACAGAGAGGAAGGGAATGCCAGCTTTAAGTAAACACAGAGGGGGAGAGGAGGACACAGAGAGGCCAGAGTGTGTGCGCAGCTTGGCTATTCAGACAGACCTAAAACCAACAGGCTCTGGAGCCCTTTCACCAAAGCTCTGTTACTGTCATCGGCCATCTCGCTCATCTCCTCCCCCCCACCCCGGAATCTATTCCTTTGTAAATCTGTCCCATTGTGTTTTCCTGTCTCTTTCTCTACCTCTCTTTTGCCCCCTGTCTTTCACATTCACCTTACTGCAATGGTATTCCTCAGTGGGAAGTGGGAAAGAAAAGTGCTAAGAAATGCACAAACTGTCTGAATTAAGAGCCAATATATGGCCATGCCACACTGTCTGCTGTGTGCAGAAAGAATCTACGCAATGCCATATCAGCAGGTCGTGTCAATATCAGCCCTTACTTAAACCTTTGGCACTTCTGAATTTGCTTGCTTGGTCAGAAAATTATAATCCGTTTTCTTCATGATAAAAAATACATTGAAACTGACACTGTGGCTAGAAGGCATTTAAGTAACTAACATGTTTCTAAGTTGATTCACGCAATTCAATACGGGGTGATTCATTGCTTAAATTGTGTGGCTTTTCTTTGAATCGGAGAGAAGTGACTTTTCTTTTGACTCACTTTCTGATTCACCTTAACCCGAAATTAAAGGAGGTGAATAAACCCCTGGTGGTTGGTTTGACATTGCTTATCGTCTACAAAAACACAACATATCGAGTCTTCGTGAACTGCTGTGGTTTGTTGTTCATACTGCTTCACCACCAGAAGTGAGCGGTCGCACATAGCATGATGAGCCATGACTTCAGAGCAAAAAGAAAAAACATCATTTATAGTAACAAAACATGAGAAGTGTGTTGGTTACCTGGCTGACACGTCAGTGAAATGCACAAACGATGAGATGACAACGCCAATTCGACCCTTGCCACCCTAAAAAACCCCCACACAAAACAACAACAAAAAAAAAAAACAGGAGATGATTCACTACACACGCAGCAGTCTTACTAAAAATGAAACCAAAGCCAAAAGGCCCCCCACAGTCTTCATAAACACAAGTTCCAGCCAAACGAACAGTATTGTCCAAAAGTCATGAGTCACCTCTCATTTCTTTTAAATTTTGTTTCCACTGAGCCAGACTTTTTTTTGTAAAGATTAAATGTTATTTTTAAGATAAGATGTTTTACGGTAGTCTTGAGCAACATTTCTCCAGGCTTTCTGGAGGTCTTTCAAGCTTTCCTTTGGCTATTTGCTGCTTATTCATTTTCAGTCCAGTCATCCAGTCCGTGTACTTAGCTATTTTCAGATGAATGTTTTTTTGTTTGTTTGCCAACCCATTTAACACTGACCTAAGAATCATTCAAGTCAAGTGTAAAAAGGTACCAACTTAAGGGGTGAACCAGTGTAGTGGCTACACATATCAGACAACTTAGCAAAGATCTTTATCTTTAGATACTTTATTATTAGCAAACTGCCAGGGATAACACAGTTATATATACATTAATAGTGTTTACACATATAAGAAACTTTCCAAAGGCCTTATATCTCTTTGGAAAGCTGATCCATCTATTGTTTGTCAAATCCTCATCAGAAATGGTCTCTGTGGATGAAAGGTGGCAGTCAAGAAGCCCTTCTTAATTAAGGCAAACAGAGAAAAAAGGTTGAGGTTTGCCAAATTACACAACAACCTAACAGAAAATGAGGGGCAAATTTGAGATTTTTAGTTTCATCTGTTGTACGGAGGTGGCCAAACTGCTGTGGAGTGAGTGTTTACAGCAATCTATGAGGCACGGCGGAGGTATTTTCAGGGTATGAGGCTCTATTTCAGCCAATAGTGTTGGGGATCTTACCAAAATTGATGAAATTATGACTGCAGAAAAATACCATCAGATTTTGATTCATCAGATTTTGATCAATTATCTAATACCATCTGGAAAGCATCTGATTATGCTTTACCGCACTGTAAATGCAGTAAAAGCATACCTGGATAGAAAAATACAACATGGAACACTATCAGTCATGGAGTCACTTCCCCAGAACCCCGATCTCAATATTACTGAAACAGTTTGGGATCATCTTGATTAAGAACATCCAAAAATGAACTTTGAATGTCCTTCAAGATGCCTGTAGAACTATTCCTGAGGACCAGTAATAGAAATTAGAAGAAATCTTCCCCAATCGAATTCTGGCTGTGTCAAAGAATAAAGGTGGTCGTAGCAACTTGCTGACATTCAAGTTTGTAAGAACTGCACAAACTCTGTTTTTTGTTTATTTGTTTGTCTATATATTGTATTTCCAAGCATTTTTGCACATATTCCAATAAATCACTGTTTCCCATAGCAAAACATTAAAATGAACAGGTGCCTTGAGACTTTTGCACCACACTGCAGAACCACATTGTTTATTTCACATAACTGTTTTCTGCTTATTGTGTGTTTTTCCTTTCTCGTTTCACTGGTTTGCACTTACCCAGATTCAGCAAACATGTAAAACCACATTCTCATGACAGACAGTTCAGTAGATGTTAACCGAATCTGATCGAATCACACTTAGTCTTAAACTGTTCTATGTTTTACAATATTATATTTGTATAAAGGTTCTGTAGGTGCTCACCCTGCAGTGTATAACAGCCACATGTAGCGGATCAGCATTGAGCCAGCTCTCCATGGCCTTACAAATGGTGCAGATCTTATCCAAAGGTGGAGCATGCAGGTCAGGCCAACCTGTATCCAGGGTCTAAAAACAACACCATTAGACACACACATACACACTCATCATCCTCTGTCCCTATGCTTTACAAATCAATAATATCTTGCTCACATTAGCTCACTAGCCTGAGTTAATCAAGTAGACTGACAGAGGTGTACAGTTGCGCTATTTGAAGTAAATGCCAGATGCCTTACCTTTGGGTTCATTCTAGAGAGATCTTGTCTTTTCTCTGACAGGTTGATGATCTAAAGAAAACATAACACAACAAAGCACAAGTCTTAAAATGTTGTCTCTAAGATTTCTGCATTCTTCCTTAACAAGAGTTCTTACAAATGCATGAAATCACTCTGGGATCAAGTCAGTATTACATCAAAGCCCACCACCTTTCAACACTTTCAACACAGTTACAGCACTTTTCCAGGGGAAAGCAGCAAATGGACCGGCACTGACCAGGTAATTGTCTGCATGCTTGGACTTGAGCATACGCGTGACATCCTTCAGGTTGTGTGAGTAGATCTCCTCGGAGCACCCCCGGGGGAAGGACACAGCTATGATACGCTCTGTGATATACGTAAGGTCGAGTTCATATCCCTCCTCCATTATGAATCTTTGGCTTTCCTGTTAAAAAATATCCAAGCAGAGACACAGGAGGAAAAAGCCTTTCAGTCTCACAGCACTGCAGGTGACTCAGGTCAATATTTGACGCTCAAAGTCCTCAGCTTGTGTCATTGTGTACATGTTCTCATAGATAACTTTAGGGAGTGACTTCAATGCCAGATTGTGTGACACAGCATACTGTGTTTACACAGCAACGGTCAGCAGTGTGTGCTACAGATACTACAGTATACTCTCTTAGACAATACAACATATCGCAATCTTTTTAACCTTTTGAGCACGACAGATAATTAACTTCTCTGGACTGCAAAAAGACACACAGGAGAAGACTGGACATGAGCAATCTAGGAACCGCAGTCAGTGATCCACAGCAACAATGACAAAGACAAAGAAAACTTTCAAAGAACTCCGGTTGAAACCAGTTTCTGTAAATCCCTGAGTGACGGCCAGTCCCTGTGACCTCATGGCCATGAACTTCCTGCTATGGTGGTCTAGGAAGAGCCAGTCTCCCACTGCTACTCAACACATCCCACAGACTCTTCTCTTGCTCTCTTATCTCGGCATCTTAGTACGGCCTCTCTGTCACTTTGTACAGCTCAGCAGCGAGAGAGTAGCAAGTTGCTGCCAATTGACCTCATAGTCATAAGTTAGTGTGGAAAACCTAAATCCAGCTTGGTTACGGAATTCTGTCTCCTGCTTGTGACAAGAAATTTTCAAATTAAAAGGGAGTAAAATCGTTCCAAAAAATACCTTTTTTGATTAATTAAAGTCTTCAATTCTTAAGCTTTGTTTCTTTCGTTCTTCATGTGCTCTTACATTTTAAATTAAAGCCAGTACTGATCTGTCTTTCAATTTAATTTCCTATCAGTGAAGAGTTAATTAACTAAGATTTGAGATCTAGATTTTTTTTCTTTTTGGAAAACTGTGTTATGTTAAATTTTATAAACAGAAAACTGTCTGTAAATGAAACCAAATCCCGGGTTAAGAAATGATTTATACTCCTGTCTTGCATTTGTAAGAGACTACTGTTCAACAGAATCTGAATCTTATATTCAATTTTTCACAAGCACACTCACAAAAACAGAAGCACATTGCTAAAGCTGCCAAAGATATCATCATCGCTCTTCTTGACTGAACCCAGTTGTTTGTTGTGATTAAACGATCCTGTCGAGAATGCGTCCATTAATTAACTCTGAGACGACTGCAGGCTACAGCCCATCACTTTGAACGGGCACAGTGAGGGAGCCATAAATCAGGGACAGTGTAGCCATGGCTTAAATGAACCCTCAGAGCGGAATGAAAGAGGCCATGTGAAGAGGTCATCACTGGTAGGGACTGTGCTGTGTTTTTGTGAGTGTGTGTGTTGTTGGAGGAGGCGCTCAGGTCCTCAGGTCGTTGAAGCTAATGACCGGGTTAGTTTATTTCCCTAGTGACTTTAAGGAAAAACTGTTGACTAATGGGAAATTAATGAACAGAAAGGCCAGGACTTAGGCTCTGCGTCAAGGGCATGGCAATAGGAAGAAGGCCCCGTAATATTTTGAAAGTGTCAAAGTACTGTGCTAACTGTGTGGAAGAGGTATCAACTTAACCAAAGAATGATACTGGCTCAATTTTCTGCAAGAAGCAGTATAATTGTATTTTAAAGCATAACTCTAACGTGTTCTCTTCTTCTTTAGAGACATAACTTTTAAGTTCATAAAGTAAAAAAAAATGAAGCTTTAGTCTGGCTTTGTTCAAAAGTAAAAACAAAAAAAAAAAAAAAAAAACTGCACATTTTCCAACAAAAAACTAATAAATTTTTAATTATACCACCAAATTGAATAAGACTAAACAGAGTGAAAAAGGAAAGGTCTCCACCCAGTTCAAATGGGCGGATCTCTAAAGATGTGCAAATGTAGCCAGTATCTAAAAATGACATAACACGTGACAGAACTTCTAAGTAGTATTCGATTTTTCATATGAAACATTCATGTGCAGCGGCACTGCAGTAATCGGCATTTTCCTCTCAATTCTCTCACCCTTCACTCAGTCCACCGAGAGCAGCTTGCCCCAGCACGCACTAAAGATAATTGGTCTTTAATTTGCACTGACTGCTTTTGTTCCTGGTTTGAGGCACAGCATTAGCTCACAAAGACAGAATAAGCAGTACCAAGGAACTCAAATCCAGAGCCCACCCATGGCACTGTGAGAGCAAGGCTGGTAGAGGAGTGCGGGAGACGGAGAGAGATTCGAGGTTGCCAGGTTTTACGGTGAACAAGCTGCAACAGGTTTACTAAGGTCAGGATGTTGGGGGATTAGGGTGTGTCTGGCTCCCCAAGCTCCAACCCTTGCAGGTAGGTGCTTGACTAGGCTGCATTGCTGCTGTCAGCCACGTTCACACACGCATGACCATCACTTACGACTCATTCCAAATGCCTTTCTTACCTGGAACCTTGCTGAAAATGAATTAATCAAACGTTCCTTTATGAGTAATGAAATGTTGAGGAGTGTACGGTGAAGCGTGCTGGGATGAAGGCCTCTTTAATGGGCCACACCCATCACCTGGCCATCACATGGAATCTTCCACTCTGCACGAGCAGGTGAACCATGAGATAAAAGAAGCGGCATCGTGGAATAGGGCATAAAAACCAATGAGGACCGTCTTTGTATCCAGACATGGGCAAGCCCTGTGGGTTAAATGACAGCCTGATCATGTGAGCAATGACCTCATGGCTGTTTATTTTAAAGTCTATTGTGGTAATAAGAGTTGGCAAAAACTTTACATACTTGTCACTCACAAATAATAAGACTCTGCAGAGCCTCGGCAACTAAACTGATTTATGTGCAACTTTGTGATTAAGCTGTCTACAGTATCCCTAACTGGATTTTCCATTAGTGAATTTAATATGTAACGTAATATGTGCACAAACTAGCAGAAGAAATAGGCTTGTTGAGATTAAAGAAAGAAAAATGTAATTTTCAAGTTTAGGGTGAATGCTGCATATTATTTTTTTTTCTGAAAACATCACTGCTACAATGACAAATAAACCCTAAGCTTTAAAATTTGTGCAGGATATGCGATTTTCTGAACTAATCAATGCATTATTTTCTTGCTTGTAAAAGCCTATTGAAAATATGACACATTTCCATTACAAGCCATTATTAGAATCCAAAACAAATCGGTATTACCTAACTAAATTCCCCAATGCATAATCAAGCGGATAGCTTGCAAATCACCAAGAAACAAGATGAGACGGAGCGAAACACAAAAAAAAAACAAAAAAACAGCGCACATATGAAAGCAATCAGTGCATCCCTTCCCCCATTCACACTCCCAAATTGGTTCTGTTGGCTCAAACTTCAGTCCTGTGATTGACATGCTGCGGCAACAGCCTCCATTTCTGAGACAGCTCGAATATTTTCACAGGTCAATTAAACTGAAATGATGGGACTGAAATGAAAAAAAAAAATCATCAAGCTTGCTTTATCTGGTACAGAGTGAGCGCCGCCTCAGCCAAAGTTGATGTGATAAACCTCAAAACTTCCCAGCACGCAGAAGTCCTCTATTAAATACCTATGGAAAAAGCAGGTACACATGCATAACACTGCTGTCTCTTTGGGAGAATTTGGAAAGATTAACAGCCTTTGAAGCTGTTGTCTGCAAGCCTGAGTAACACCTAAATGCATAAATGCTTCAGGAAGTCTGGCTGCAGGCTGCTGCCGGACAAAAATGTTTTCCTACACTGCATTTAGCTTTAATTCTTTCTTTGCCCTCTCCAGCAAGCAGAACCCATTTGTTTTTTTCTCCCTCTGTCGTGTGGCTGGAGTCTCCTGATAATATTTAGCGATTACATCTAACAGCCTTCTAATAACTCTGATACCATCAGCTTCACCATTCGAAAACCGCCATGTATTCATACTTGGCGTGAGTGTGGCACCATGCTGTGGAATAACATGCTCACAGAGACATGACAGGCTTTAAGAGCCCAGAGAAGGACAAGGCCACAGTTTGTTCTGGCCTTTTCCTGTCAGGGGCTCTGTATGTTTATGCTGTGGCTTTGACACCCATTCACTGCTGAAGGACTGAAATAAACAAGCCCTGAGAACTATTGAAAAAAGCCACAGACGTGGATGCGGAGTATTTTTAGTACGTTTATTTTGTAACTCTGGAACTCTAGCATGTATTTGTCTCACATTTTCACGAGGCATTTTGAAGGAAATAAAAATGACAGCCCTGGCTCTGAGCAAATCTGTGCACCCAGAAGGCTCCTAAAGCAGTCCCTAATTACCATTTTCAATCCCAGGGTCAGCGTGGAATGTGCTCCAGAATGGATTACGTTAGCATTCTCCCTTTTTCTATCCCCGCCACCCTCTCTTTTTCTTTAAAACAATTTTTGCCACTTTATTGCTTTCATACTCCAGGTCTCCTCTCTGTTTAATGACTTGCACATGTACAGAGAGTGGTGCTGTGACAAAATGAAATGCCCCACTGCTCTGTCTCCTGCTGGGATCACAGTGTTCTGCTTACAGTACACAGTCCCAACCCTCTGCCAACCCACCTGTCCAAACTACACTATCGGGATCCCCATTCATGTGTTGCTCTGCCAGCCCTTTCTAAGTGCCTCCTGTTACCAGTCATGCAAAATAATAATAATAACTCTTTGTGTTTCTGACTCATTTCTTTTCGCCTGGAGGGTTAGATATTAGTCATGCAACTCTAAATTAAACCAAATCTTGGAAGAGTTCAGCCTGTAAAATGCTCACAACAACTCACAAACTAGTTGCAAGAGGGTGTAAACGCAGGAAGACATAGACTCTGTACCTGCTATCATGTAAGGACACTTGTGCATGTCATCAACAATGGCTGCCTGAGAATCATAGCCTTAAGGCTGCACATACCATGCAGCAGCTCTAGCTCAAAAGACAGACAGAGAGAAAAAAGACAAACTTTCTTAATCAGTCATGTCTCTCGAATACCTGTTCACGAGTACAACACCCCAAACAGAAAGGTAGGCCCTATCTCTGTTGAAGCTTTCTGGACTACTGGACGCAAGTCCTCCATAGTCCCATATGTTTCACATTATAAAAGGTCTTCAGCAGACCATAGCCCACAACAGCAAGGAACCCCAAATTATAGCTATTGCAGAATACAATCCACTGGGGTAAACGTTTAAAAGCTAAAAAGACTACTAAGCCTGACTTTAGGAAGTTTCAGTAAAAGGCATTTAAATAGTTCTATTTAAAAACATGATGTAAAAATAAAGACATTAAAAAAATCTGATCAGAATGAATGACTCGCTTGCCTGTTTTCAGAATTTTTACACCAGAGCGCGCACACACGCACACCCTGTTTCTAGCCAAAGTAAATACAAAGCATTGCCCTGTTTTACTCTGTGGACGACCTCACTGCAGTGTGACTGTTGAAAAGTTCTCCACAGAGTGGAAGTCTCATCCCGCTTTTTAAAGCGCTGACCAGCCCCAGTTAAAACTCTTGTCTTCTTCTGGCGAACTGTTTCGGGTAACATGCCTTACCTTTTTAAAGTGAAAGCAACGACTTGTTTTTTTTCGGGGTGAGTCTTCCTTTCCTCCTTTTTTAAGCAAGTTTAAGCTGTAGAAAGAAAAGGAATATGATAAAGTCCGAAGTCTCAAAGAGCCCTCAGCCGTCAAACAGGCTTACTGCGGGCTGGGAGGCTCATTTTCCTCTGCTGGAATGCGCTCTCTGGCTATTCGGAGTTTGCTTGGACCCAGGGGCTCCTTTCGCTCCTTTCTGTCACTGCTGGTAATAAAATAAAATCTTGCTCGTATCCTGAAAAAAAAAGGGAAAAGCTGCTGCTGCTATTTCTCCTATGCCTCCAAAACACTTCCTCTAGTCCAGGCTACCGCTGCAGCCGCCACAAGTCCTGGCATGGGATAGTCCTCCTACCGCTCCGCCGTGGGTGTCTGCCTTCTTCCCTCCCCTTTCAACCTACCTCCCCTCGCTTTGGCCTCCTCCCTCTGCCCCCTTCCATTTGTTTGTTCTCACCCTCTCTACTCATACACAGACTTTAACTTCCTGCCATCCCACACCCACATAATCACCTTTCATATGGCTGCTGTACAAGTAAATACATATTCATGACATAATGAAATATATAATTGTAAGAAATTATAACCTACCGTTTAAAACCTTTAATATATAAGTAAGTTTAAATTAGGCAACAACTTTTTAATGTTTCATAAAGGTACATTTTATTTCCTCAGTAGTTCACAGGTGTATTACGAATATTCAAACCGTTAGTTTTTTTTAGTTTTTTTTTTTAGAATAGTCACTTTATTACATTAACATAGACCGAGTTCAAATTACACATATTATGAGGATCTCCAGTGATCCAAATCAACCTCCTTCAGAAGGTAAATCATGGCTCTTTCATGATATCTTATGCAATGTTTTTATTTATTTATGTAGTTTATTAACAGATATTTCAAGCCACCATCAATCAACTGAAGAGTGAAACTTCACTCTCAATCTGTGTAAGATCAAGGGTAATATAGTGAGTTGCATTTAAACAGGGATCCCAGAACAACTTTAGCATTACAATCAGAGTCATCCTTATAAACAATGCTGTCTAGCTAGCTTCTCCTCATACACGCAACAGCTAATTTAAATGAACCAGGACAAAAAGGCATGTAAAATTCTGTAACAACTTTATTTTGATAGCGGGCAACAGCATTTTAGTAGCAACAATTTTCTACAGTTACAATGTAAAATATGTTGTATTGCAATGTAAAACATATATTGCTAAGCCTCAGGATTTCCAATTAACAACAACAACAAATGTTCTTTCAATAATGCATGAATTATGAGGTCACGTTAAAGACGAAATCAACAGGCATTTATTATATATTGTTATAAAAAGTCATCATGTAGTAAAATGAACTGAAATAAGGTCATATCTACTAAAAATCTATTGTGATAAAGGTGTAAATAGCACTCAGCATCTAATATTGAAACTTATCATTACAACCTGCAAACAAAAAAAGGTCTAAAAAAAATAAAAAACAAAACAAAAACAAAACACCTCCCCAATCTTTTAAGTACAATACTTCTTTTTTGTTTTTTTTAAAAAAAAAATGGTTATAAAAAAAAAAGCAAACAAGCAAACTGCAAAAGACATGCTACTCTTATGTGATTAATTATTATCATTCTGTGGAGTGAATTAAAAGTGTGTGTTAGAACTATAAATGGTACTGCTGGTGGATGTAAAGGTCATAGTAGAGGTGTAATCCACACTGCCTCTACGTGATCCACTCCTCGAGCCGGTACGAGACCCAGCCCTTGAGCCAGAGCGAGATCCTGGGTTAGAGACATTGTAAGGGCTGCTGATTCCCTTGGTAGACACAGACGAGGCTTGCAGCATCTTCATGCCATTGCTTTCCTCCACCATGCAGCTGTCCATGGCTTCTTTGTAGGATATTTTCAGTTTAGTCTTGGGACAGGTCAGGTTCTTCTGGTGGTTCCGAGTGTCTTGAAGCTTCTGGGCCCCCTGACCATCTAGCCATTTTCTGCGGATAGCCTCTTCAATACTGACGCGACGTCCAGTGCCAGGTTCAATCAGGCCCCCTGTCAGGTACTGAAACTCCAAAAATCTCTGGCCAGCCTCATAAGGCAGCCATGTCTCCTTGACTGCTTCTGCCGCAGACATCCTTCTTTTAGTCTTCACATCCTCAAAGCCAACATAAGCTTTCTGGGCAGGTTTCAGTTTACTGGCCATGCTTTCATCAATGATGCTCTGATGGACAGCATCTTGCAGTGACAGTCTCTCACCAGTAGCAGGGTTGATGATACCACCTGTGCATGCCTGGGCCTCCAGCAACCTCTGTGCTGTAAGAGTGTCAACTATGCCTCTTCTAAGCGCTTCACTAACAGTTATTTTCTCCAAGGTCTCTGTGTCAAATATAGCCCCCACAGGGCTGTGGTCATCAAACATCTCAGGGGGAGAGACTGTAATAGATATACTGTTGAAGCGTTTACGGACAGTAGGGGAAGATGGTGTTGTGTGGGTGGGGCTGCTGCAGGTGATCATGTCATCAACATTGCTGGCTGCAATGGTCATTTCAAGGCTGCTGCTTCTGCTGGCAATTTCGTCAGCAAATTGGGTCAAGGTCATTGTTCCAGCACGATACTTATCCAAAGTGCTCTGGTTAATGACACCACGCTCTAGGCAGTCTTGAATATCATGTTGGATTCCAGTTTTTCTATCTACTATAACCAAGCGTGCAGAGCCATCTGACCCTGTTATAGTTATTTCCTCCCACTCACACTCCTGCTCTGACAAGTCCAGGAAAGTATCATAGTCAATCAGCTCACGGTGGTAGGCCTCTCTCACTGACATTTCAAGCCCAGTGTCTGGATCAACGATTACAACCCGCCTCTTGCGTAGGACATTTGTGCGGCTTTCCTGCGGCTTCTGGGGCTTTCTCTTGTCTCTTAGTGGCAGCAGTAATAGACCTGTTTTTTCATCTTTGATGCACCTTTCCTTCAGCTGAAGATATGTCAGGTTTTCCTTGGTATTAGGATCAAAGAATCCTTTTGTGTCATCCCCTTCATAAGATAAGATTTCATTCATCTCCTCATCAAAGTATCCTCTCTTATAGGCAACAGCAACATCAATACGATGGCTCTCTTTGGGGTCAATAATCCCACCACTGGCAATCTGAGCCTCGAGCAGTCGGATTCCATGACCCTTCTCAATAAGATCTTTCTCAATAGCTTGGAAGAGGGATATAGTTTTTCCTGTGTTTGGGTCTCTGTATCCTATTACTGCCTTCTCTGCAGACAACAGCTTGTTCTTAAACTCCTTCCCTATCAGACCCCTCTTGCTGGCGTCTTCCACTGTCAAGAAAACATTGTTGACTGGATCAACTATGAAGCCAGAAGCAGCCTGGGCCTCAAGAAGCTCCAACGTGGTGCCTCTCATAAGCAGACCCTCCTTCATTGCCTGATAAAAAGGTAGTATTCTGTCATTGGCTTCATCATAGATCCCGGCAATACAGGTAGAGCCATGGAGATAGGTCTTTAGCTTGTCTTCAATATCTCTGCTAGTGAGTTTGCCCTGACTGAGCTTCTGCAAGTCAGTTTCATCCAGAAGTTCAGATTCGATGAGTTCCGAGACAGAGACTTCACCACGGAGACCTTTCACTGTCAAGGGTTTTTCTGGACCAGAGATCAGAAGCAAGCCAGAAACAGGTTCCACTGTACACTTCATCCGAAGGTCATTGTAAGTTGTCTTCTGTCCAGTTGTTGGATCCAGATAGCAGGTTGGTTTTTTAGTCAGAGCCCTGTAGAGGTCCTCGTCAATAAGATTGCGGTCCAAGGCCAGATCTTTTGGTAGGAAGACACCCAAAACAGGATCCAGTATACCCCCAACAGACTCTTGAGCCTGGAGCAAGCGGATGGTTGTCTCTTTGTCTATGTGGCCTTGTTTGCAAGCCTGACCCACAGATAACACTTTGCCAGAGTATGGATCTTTGAAACCTGTGCTAGCAGCTTCAGCTTTCAACAAGGTATCTCTGTCTTCTGTGTCTACAATCCCTCTTGAACAGGCGGTATCCACAGGCATCTTCTCATTAAATGCAGGATCCACTATGTAGCCTGTTGCTGCCTGAGCTTCCAGAAGCTTAAGGGCACTCTCTGGGCTGAGCATATTCTTGTTTTTGGCTTCAGTGAACGGGATTTTCCTTTGAGAAGTAGATGTCATACCAGCAATGATGCCACTGCCCTTAAGGTTAACCTGGATGTCTGCAGCTACCTCGCTCACTGTCCGTCTTCCCTTTAGGAGTTCATCTAGAGTAGCTTTACTAATGATACCACAGTCGCAAAGCTGATGGGCTGTAACTTTGCGGCGCACGCTGTCAAACAGAAGCTTTGAAGGATCAATGGTTTGGACCTTCTCATCTGTCTGGGTCTGCATATTCAGAGTGTTGGGCCTCTGCTGCAGTCTGCGTATTTCTCTTTCCAGGGACTCCTTCTTGAGAGCCAGCTCTTTTGCCTCTTTCTCTGAGCTCAACAGACGGCTCTTGTACCTTTCTTCAATACTCGTTAGCTCCCTCATGAGCCTCTCGATCTCGCTCTTGAGGGAAAGCCTCTCTCGATCGGCTCTATCTCTGTCTGACTCGCACTGCCTAATCTGAGAACTTTTCAGCTCATACTGGCTCTTTATAGTGCTTAGCTCCTTGAAAATTGAATTTTTCTCCTCCTGCAGCTGTTGTTTGTTTCGACGCTCGGACTCTAGTGTGACTTTGATGCGATTGAGCTCCTCTTCTAACCGCAGCTGACGATTCTTGTCCTGCTCCAACAGTTTAATCCTGGACAGAAAACTATCCTTCTCCAGCAGCAGCTCACTGTATTTGCTTTGGGATTCTTGCACCACAAGCGAAGTCTGTGAAGAGATAAGAAAGTATATTGTCATGTATGCAAGACATTTTCCCACATATAGAATACAAACAATTTAGATTAAATTACATGTCCTTCATTTGTTAGACCTGTCTGAACTAAAGTACATATTTGTGCATACCAGCATGTTAGTGTTAAACTGTTTAATGGTATGAATGAAGTTCATAAGTGCCATAAGTGAATGGGTAAATGAAATGCATAGCTATTTTGTAAGTAAGTAAAAACATGCAAAAGTGCTAAGCTAAAAGAGGCAAATCACAAATTATAGACGGCTACTCTGATATCAGGCTCACTTTTATTGCATGTATACCAAGTCATGCAAGGAGCGATTATTATCATTAGATGTGATGATTGGTAATGATCCGTCAGTACAATCAAAAATACCTCAATTGACTGCTTTTGGAATTTGTTTATTTCCGATTTAAGCTTTTCTCTCTCGTTGGTTAGGTCATTGATGAGACCCTGGAGCTCTGACGTCCTCTTGATGCTACTCTGGAGTTGGACATGCAAGGCTGAAATCTGAGTAGCACTTTCTCCATCAATAGCATCTTTGCTGAGCTTCATCTCATCTTTCTCTTGTTTAACGGTTCTTAGCTCCTCCTCCAATTTCAGTCTCTCCTTTGTGAGGTTCTGTGTCAGAGTCTTTAGCTTCTCAATCTCTGTGGTATACTCATTAAGTTGGCGGCTCTTCTCCTCAATAGTCTTATAAAGGCTTTCATTACGCAGGTTTAGTTCATGAATACGGGTCAATTCCTGCTGGAGCTTCTGTTTCTGTATCTTCAGCTCAGCTGTTACACTTGCCAGTTCCTCCTTTGTAGCTTTGTGATCCCTCAGACTCTTATCCAGAGCCTCCTGAAGAGCCTTGAGATCCTGCTCATACTTTCTCCCAGAGGTGGAAGCCTCTATCTGAATTGATTTTAGCGAGCTAATTGTGGTGGTATGCTCTCTGCAAGTATGTGTCATCCTCTCCAACTCAGCCTCCATTCGCTTTCTACGAGTGAACTCCTCCTGAGTTGCCTGTTTCTGCTTTGCCAGCTCAGCTTCTTTCCCATCCAGAGAGCTTTGAAGTTCCCTGACACGGCTCTGCAGCCTGGCATAATTCTGCTCAGCCTTAGTTTTCTCACTGGCCTGCTTTTCCAGCTCCACTCGAGTGATACGGATCTCCTGCTCAGACACTTTCAGTTTGTTAATTGTCTCCTGATATGAAGTGTTCTTTGTCTTCAGCTCTGCCTCAGCTTGTTTCAGGTGATTTATTTCCAACTCCAGAGCTCTCCGCTTCTTCCCTTCTTCCTCCAGGTTAAATGTTAGGACGCTGATTTCCCGGGACTTTTCCTGATTGTTTCTGGTGGATTCCTTCAACTTGAGCTCATTCTCTTCTCTCTGCTGCTTGAGTGTTATCAGCTGCACCTCCAGCTCACTGCGCACCCTAGTCTCTTGTGCCACTGAGGCCCTCTGCTGGTTGACCTCCTGTTCTGCCCTGCTTTTCTGCTCCTCTGTAATAGCAATCGCTTGCCTCAGTCTCCTCAGCTCCTCCTCTACATCTCTCTTCTCAGCAGCGAGTCTTTCAAGTTGCAGCCTCAGCTCTGTTGCGTCTTCTTCTTTCTGCTGTGAGGCTTTCAGGATTGTGGTCTTGGTAACGTGGATCTCTGTCTCGTATGTCTGCTTAAGTTGATTAATCTCCTGGGTGCACTGTGTTCTTACCTTTGACATTTCAGATTCAGCATTTCGTCGACGTGCCGCCTCCTCCTCCAGCTGCATCTTCATCCTCTCAACCTCACGTTCCTTGTCTTTCACTGCCTTTTCTAAGTCAATCTTAGTCCAGCTGAGTTCTTCCAGTTCTTTCTGTCTGCGGCGAACAGCCCCTTCATACTCCTCTTGTTGGCTGTTGTAGCGCTCCTCTGCCAGCCTCCTTTTCCGTTTTTCTTCATCAAGTTGGTATTTAATACGCGTCAGCTCATCATTAAGCTCATGAAGCTTGCTCTGTGTGCTGTCCAGGCTCTCCTTGGCAGCATTAACCTGTATTACTGAGGTTCTCTTCACTTCCTCAGTACAAATGACTTGATCTTGTAACTGACTAAGCTCCATCTTATACTGGGCCATAGCATCCTCCAGAGACTTGTTTTTCTGGTTACGATCATTGAGGTCCTCCTTCAGACGCCTCAGTTCCTCCTCAAGCATCTCAATCTTGGTGTTCCTTATCTGAGGAAAGAAAGGGCGAAAACAGAAAGCACATCAGTTACATCCTGTCATACTCTCACATAAACCTCTTTTTAAATTTATCATTCATTCTTTTTCTAATATTAGAATTTATTATTAAAATATCATTAATTAACAGAAATACTAGTTTTTAAACAACAATATGCAAATTCAGTAACCACCTTCAGCTCTTCCATGTTCTTCAGCAACTCCCCTAAGAACTTGTAGTAGTCACTAGAGCGGGTAAGTAGCTCTATATAATGAGTCTGTAGGTCACCTGCCTGATGAGACAAAATGAACACATGATGAGTAATTTGGTAATGATTACATGTTTAAAGGACACAAAGAAATAAGGGAGTAACTTTAATTATATTATATAAACCTATAAAGAAAGTATCCACTGTTCAATTCAACAAACAAATGGCAATTAACCAATAACTCCAAAAATATACAACGGCTAATTTGTTTTCCAAATGTGCAATACTAACAATGGCAATGCTCACAATAAACATAAAGTTAGAATATTAATAAATATGCATATGAAAAGGTGATTAGAGCAAAGTGTTTGAAGGCCAACGTCCATACCTCTTGTCTGACAGCAGAAGCAGGGGACTGCAGCATAGTTCTCTTGATGGGAACATTAAGAAGAGTTTCTAGGCCTGAACTGTAAGAAGCCAGCTGCAGCTCATAGTCCTGAAAACATACAACGCAACATAAACTTTCATTTTGCTGTCCAGTCTAACACACTTTTAGATGTATAACTGCATTTTAAATTCAACTACCGACCTTTATAGAGGCTGCACATGTGTCTGCATTTTTCTGTACATCCTCTACTTTCTCTTTCTTTCCTTTGATTTCACTGTGAAGTGCCTATACATTAAAACAAAACAAACAAACAGAGTTGTTGCTGAATAATACAAAATCCATGAAACACACAGCAGTAAATAGTAGATATTTCCAAGTCAAAATCAGACCAGGCCAGTTCAAAACAATACAAAACAATAAACATGATGTAAACAGAGAAAGACATACCTTCTGCTGATTAAGGTGGTCCATTAGGGTCTGGATGTCACTGATCTTAATGGTCTGAAGGGTGTCCTGGCGCTTCCTGGCATTGTCTATCCACTGTTCCAGGGAAGTGCTGCCCTGCTGATAATGCTTTAACTGATTCCCCTGCTTCTCCAGGTCCCACACTCTGAAGGAAAAGGAAGTGGAAGGAATGAAAGAATATTTTTAGTGTTGTTACCAGCAATGGTGAATGGGCAACACAGAAAAATAAGTATTGGACCAATATGAACATGGACGAATAATTCTACCATACCTGCTATCTATCTGTGATTGGATGCGGCGCCAGCGGTCAGTCAACTGACGCACCAAGACTGAGTATTTGGATAAATCTATGTCGCATTTGTGGAAGGAGTCAGAAATTTGACCATTCAAGTGCACTGCTGTAGAAAGCTCAGACTCCATAGATGTCAGCAGGTCTCTTTTCTGTTCCAAATCACTCTTCATTTGCTACATTACAGAATAACAGACACAAAAAAAGAATACTTAGAACCATTTATCTAAACCACATTACATTTTTAAAACTGGTGTTGCACACTTGGACAATGTATGTCATGATTTTGATATATTTAAAAAAAAAAAAAACTTAACTTGAGACAAAAGCAGACATTGGCATCTGGTTATTTCATACACAAAAAAAGGTATCAAAAGACTAAACTCTTAATAGTGTTGAGTCAAAGTAAAATCTCAGGTTTTTATCACCAAAATGAACTGGTTATTATTTGATCACTGCTAGTAAAAAGGAGCCAAGCAAAATGATTGTAGATTTCGATCCCTACATGCAAAAAAGCAGCTGCAATGTCAAAACACTCCTATAAAAATTTTAAGTATGCCATTTAAAATGTGTCATAAAGAAATGGCAGCAACTCGTCATGCAGAAAAATGACCAGAATTATAACATTGTTATAACACATTTTATAGCCTGATGAGCCATTTAATACTGGCTCTGAATTATAACCTTCAGAGCAACTTGCTTTCAAAGAAAGCTGAAAAGCTTATTAATAATACACTATTTTTACATCATTCAAGCCATATTAGTAGCCTATATTACTCTACCACAGACATACTGATACTGGAATATAGGCTGATATTATTTATTTATTCATGTATTTTTTTGTTCTTGCCCGCCTAGATGATACAATTCTAAGATACAGATGGGAGCTCAGAGAAGGATTACATTCCAGCAAAGCAAGAGACAACACTTGTGAAAATATAAAATGTGCATCAAACCTTTAGTGTGAGCCGCTGGTTTTCCAGCTCCCGAGGATCCAGAGAGCTGGTCTCCTTCTCGGTCAGTCGGGCCTCGTGAACTTTAATGATATCCTCGACCTGGATAAGGCTCTGAAGCAAGGCCTTAAGTGCTGATAGTCTGTTGCAAAAATGTAGTCAAGACATTAAAAAAATAATGTTAAGGATATTGAACTTGTGAGAACAACTACAACTTCTGTTCCTACACTTTATCACTTTTTTCTTTTTCTTTTTTTTTTTTTTAAAAACAGCATTTACTCAATCATGACAGAATGGATATAACGTACCTCTGAAGGTAGGTTGACTGGAGGTCCTGCAGACCTGCAAGTTTTTGACTGATTACATCTAATTCAGCGCGAAGGAACTTGGCTTGCTCCGAGTCCGCAGGAATCCCTTCCAGCTGCTTTGTAATCATCTCTCGGAGGCGCAAGTACTCATCGTAAATTGAGTCCAGGTCTTGGTTCATAGCCTAGAAATTAATATTATCTGATATTCAGTTAAATCAAATCTTAAAATTTCTTTTTTTTTTTTCCCTTTCAAAATGAGGGTTTCATGATGCTATCATTGCTAATAGACTGCAAATTATCTTATGTAATACAATGTGAGTATTATCTATATTTTGTATATTTTATTTATACTTTATAATTATAAGAATAAATTACCTGGAGCTTCTGAATATGCACTGAGCACTCATACACACTGTTATCCCCCAGAGGAATGTGGAGATGACTGGTAAGACCGGATTCAGCCAACTCCAGCCTGCGTCGAAGCTCATGCAGACTAGTGAGCAGTGTGAGACTTAAGGAGGAGCTCGGTGGTGCAGTCTGGTTATTGGGTTTTGGGGTAGAGATTTTGGTCACCTTGACCTTTTCCACTTTTTGGGATTCTGTCTCTTTCTCCCCTTTATTGAATGACAAAGATGAATTTATTGACATAAAAGCACTATTTTCTTAAAAAATCAACTTCAAAGAATTGTGCTGGTTTGCCCTTATACAACATTCATGGGTGAAGCATACACCCTGGTCTTTGGTTTTGGATTTTTGTTTTACACTTTTAACAATGGCTCATAATGACTAATACAACTGCTAAACTCCAGAATATAAACTGATTACAAAATACCAATTAAGATTAATATAAATGAATAAAAGTAATTTTTAGTCATAGTTAAATCTGCTGCTTAAAGCCAGCTTTGCTAGCATGGTAAAGCAGGCAATTGTAACGAGAAGAAAAAGGTCATAAAAATCCAAAGTAACAAACCGTTACACTCGTAGGAATAGGGCAAAGAGAATTTAAACTCACTGTACGCAGGCAGCTGGATGACCAGTGTATCATAGTGGGCCTGGGCCTTGTCAAAGTTGCCCTGGATTAATTTCTTTTCTTCTTCCCCAAACATTTCAGAACCTTGACTGGTACGCATGAACTCCTGGTAATGAGTCTCCAGTCCTTTGATGACGTTGCGGTACTCCTCAGGACGCATCTTTGACAGCTGCAGGACAATTGAGAAGGGTTAGACACAGCACCAGGCACGATGAAACAATGGAAACAGGAGCAAACACAAACTTTGCTTAGTATGAATGCAACATTTCATTTTAATGTTTTTTGTGATCTTACCATGGTGATGGTGAGAGAGTTGATGTAATCGATGTCTTTCAGGCAATACTGCCAGGAAATGAGACTCTTGATGTTGATGAAGAGTTGATTCCAGATGCTCATGATGGCTTCATAATACTGCTCATTTCTGGGGAACGGCACAAGCAAACAGTCACTTTTTAAAAGAAACTGCAAATGTAGAAAGAATTATGACAAAGTCACCACAAGGAAGAACTGGATAAAGCAAAACTGCAGAAAAAAATGCCCCACAATGCATCCAGTACTGTATATGAAGCAAAGCATCACATTCTATAGAACAGAAGAATAAGATGAGCTTCAGCAGGCTAAATCAATACGTGACTGAATGTTTCTTACTTGGTGGCGATTCCGATGCTGAGGGGGTTTGGCGGGGGGATGAGCAGGCACACCGAGGGAATCATCATGTCGAGACCTCCTGGCCCCGTCACAAGCCACTTGCTGCGCTGTGAGTTGTCCTTCAGGATGCCCTCATTTCCTTTCATAATACCTTTCTGAAACACGCAGATCATACTGAATTATACCTGCAAGATTTAACTCTTCTATTCTATTCATATGTGCGTGGGTGTAAAAATGCATCTTACCTGGTCTTGTTTAAAGTCACATAAGGCCTGGACCATGATCGGGCCGCTGCTCTTTTCCTCGGGGTTGCGAGGCTTCAGCCTGACAATAGACTTGGACTTGCTGACCAGACTTTGGACCTGCCTCTTATTCTCCATGATGCGTGCTTTCTCTGTCTGTGTGAGAGCAAATTGAAGTTCTTAACTGAGCTATAAAAGTTAGATACTTTCATGTAGTCTTTAAAAAACTGGCCTTAATGATTTCCATGTCACTTAAGAGGAAAAGTTTGAGTTTAGCATGTACAGGAAAATCCATTTAGGGGTTTCCCGTGGTATTGTAACCAAGCACTACAAAAATATACCTCCAGGTTTTTCAGGAGTTCGGTGAGTTTGTCCAGGGGTGTGTTCTTGTCACAAGTGAATTTGCTTCGAATTGTCTCGTGCTGCTTCTGTAGCTTCATATAGGTCTCATTGGCCTCCTTGAAAAACTGAGGAATAAAGGTTTGTTATTGGTTACATAAAAACATACAAGGCTATATACTTTTTTTTTAATCAAACCAGAGGTAGATATGAGCATTTACTTGGCTGTAGGCAGAATTCTCTTTCAAATGAACATGGATGCATTTAGTGATCTGCAGAAGCCAGCTCCACTGGGTCTGTAAGGTGTCCATGTAGGCCTGTGAGCACAAATGGACATCTCAGCACAAAACTGCAGAATAATGCACTGTTTGAAATTAAAATGAAAAAGAAACCAGAACACCTTACATCAATCTTATCAGAGGCAGGATGGCTGTTGGCCAGAAGGCTGTCTGATTTCACCTTCAGCTTGTTTAAATCTTTCTCCTTCACCTCCAGGTCTCTCATCAGCCTCTGTCACAAACCGAAACAAAACAGAAAGTAAGGACTCCATAATGCCCAGAGAACCAAAACACACAAGACATAAGGAAAAAAGAAAAGGCGATTCTCACAGAGTAGCTCTCTTGCTTCTTAGGGATGTAATAGTCAATGTTCTTGTCTCCCCAGTCAAAGATTAGTTCTTCCTCCTCTCTCTCGTTCACCCAAATGATGGCCTGGGAGATCTCCTCGATGATGTTCTGAAGCTCACGCAGCTGATTCAGACGGCTGTGGGACATTTTCTGAAACAAAGCAAATTTCAAATTGTAATAATGATAATGATGTGAAAACTAAAGACTCCAACAAACTAAAACATGTTTCTAAGAGGTTATTTATTTATTTAGGTTTTATTAGTATTGTTATTATTGTTTTTTTACCATCATGCTTTCCCATTCTTGGTCCAGTAGGGAGAGGTGGTACTTTTCACCATTTGCACTCTAAAGAAAGAGATGTTTAATTTAGCTCCGTTTTGAAAATGCCCACAAAAATACTTAATGCACAGTGGGCATAGAAAGCAAGGGGTAACTTACAATACAATAATATCACATTACGCTACAAATGCAACACTTAATAACAAAACATTAAGTAACTCAAGACGGATGCATTATGGTATTCATTTAGTCATCTATTTTTCTGTTATTCAGTTAACTGTCAGATTGGCTCCCTCCCCTGAGTTTCTTCTTCTGCACCATTAATGCACCCCTAATGCAAAGAATGGCATGGCATTTTTATGTTTTAAAGAATAACCTTTGAGCTAAAACATAAGCTTTATGAGAAACTTCATAGCGTGGGTCAGGCAGAGGACAAAAACTTACCAGTTCATCTCTGGCACGTTCCACTTCTGAGCTCCTTTGAATGGAGCTGTGGAAGCTGTTGTGACTTTGGATTTGCTTTTCTATGGCAGCGGAGTCATCTCCCCATGGAGCGGTCTCAACCATGCGCTATAAGATGAAGAATAACAGTTTATCTAACATGCTAAACTACACACTGAACTGGAAAATAAAGTGTTATGTGGAATACCCAAATGCTTGGCCCTATGAAGGTTTATTAAGTATTAAATGCAGGAAATAATACGGTAAAATTCATGTCTTGACTTATTTACCTACCCTACCCTGTAGGTCCTCTAGGTGTCAGTATAAAATCATTAAGTGCATTGTTAAGCAACTATTCCAACTATTCCCCCCCTGTTGAAAGCACTTAGCTTTGATAGGAGCTCTGCCAGCAAACCAACTCAAGTCAGTCTCTGTTCTTTACTTGAGTGTTTTTTTCTCTCTCTCTCTCTCGCTCTCTCTCTCGCCTCTCTTAAGGCTTTTGTTCTCTTTCCACTCCCTTTTGCTTTTATGAAAACTTAACTGAAGCTACAGACAAAGGGTCTGACATTAACCAGCATGGTTTAAAGTCTAACAGGAAAAGGTCAACAAAGGCATGTACTGGAATGTCAGCACATTAGCTGAAAGCCTAACTAGCAGCACAAGGCCACATTAGGTGATCTGCCTCTAGCTTTGTAGCCATTTAAGAAAAGCAATGCATAAACTGATAGAGAAAATATGTTTTGACAGCAGGTAAATGAATTATGACACACAGAAGGGTGAGGCTGGACAAGCTGAATGAATAATAGGGTGTGTTTCTAGTGAGGTGAGAGGTCTGGGGAGGCCATTTTCCCACGAGCATGTTAAGAGATAGGCTAAACTGCCCTGTCCAATAGCAACTGACTCAGTGAAGGGTGTCATATATCACACTCCCTTACTTTTTGCAGCCACAGCTTTTTCACCCTCTCTTTTCCTGCTCTATTTATTTCTACCTCTCTCTTTCTCTCTCTCCCTGTCTATCATTGGCACTCTCTTCCCTGCTTTGTTTCAATCCTCCTACACCCCTCTCGGCTTCTTTCACTCACGGATCAGGTTTTGGCAGGTTTTGTCCAGATGGTTTCAGTTACGAGTGGTCAGAAAGCCTGATAGAAAAAGAGCACAACCTTGCCTTCCTCCTTTTGCATAAAAAAATGATGCACACTAGTGCACCCACGTAGGCATGCACACACAAAGAGTTACAATTATTCAGCCAGAACAAACAGCTCAACTCGCACGATGACCCTAAAAGCGTCAGACGTGGATTCTGATGTTAGTAAGAAGGAATTGGTGTGCAAAAACTGTAATTGTGACAACTGATTTCTAAAGTTTTTGCATGTTTTAAAGTGGTACAAAGATCCCTGAAAGGGAGGCAGGGTTACTCTGCAGAGATCACGAGCCTATCCCATGGCTGAGTTTAACCATGCAGCATATATTTGTTGTGTTTATTGTCTCTGAACATGCGGAGCTCACCTTTTGTTGGGAAATCCAGCCCATAGCATCATTAAACAACTTCCCCCCCTCAAAGCTTCCACTGCCTCTATTTCGTCTTATAGTCACGCTGCCCATAAGCTGCTGAGCAATAGCGGCATGCATGTTCTGGAACTGTTCGATGCTGCAGAGTTTTACAAAAGAAAGAAAGAAATACTTTGAATCTTTTAAAATAAACACTAATACACAAGCTGATTATAAGTGCATGTAATCTCTAAACCCACATACATATACAAAAGTGTATTCAGGATTACTCATACTGCTACACAGTAATGAATTAATGCATGCAAATGCAAACCAAGAGAGTACACAGACTCACTCACATGAGTGTACACCTGCACTTTGCAAAGACAAACATACTGCATCCTGTTTTACCTTCTGAAAATACCATTTGGTATACGCAATTGATTCATGGTTTGGCTACAGTTCCTCAGCTGCTCGATCGATTCTTCAGCAAGAAGTAAAAACCTCTCAGCATCCTTCATGGAACCTCCCTATAAAATCACATAAAACACACACTGACATCTTACATGCTGCAAAATTGTGTTAAACTACTGTCACACCTAAATTAAGAAGACTTTTTTTTAGTATTCTATATGATATTTTCCCAAAAACAAAGGTTAAAAAACACAAGTCAAATCTGTTGGGTTCCGCGTAATATGCCAAAAATACTTACAGTCCGGAGAATCATGTTGGCTCTTTCCAGCTGTTCATGACACTGTTGTTGCAAGAATGCGGCTTTTTGCTGAATAGCATTTGCACTGCACATGGGGGGAAAGGATTATTATTCAGAAAACAATGAAGCAGTATTTATTTCTTTATGTACACAGAGAAAATTTGTTGAACATGATTGTAAACGACTCGCGTAACAACATAAGCAGAAGAGGTAAAAATGAAGAAAACGAATGCTAGGTTCTGGGGATTTTTAATGCTTTGAGTACACAAAGTTTCAAAGACAGATGCTGTGAATTGCTTTTCACGGAAACTGAAGTGAACAGACGCAGATCTAACTTTCTTGAAATAAAAAGGACTTAAAAATGACTAGTCTGCATTTTATTCCCGTCCACAGTAGTTATGGAGAAAAAAGAGCGATTAGTGCAAAAGGGAAAAACAGACGCTGTAATCTTTCAACTCCACCACATCCACCGCATATTATTTTTCTTTTTATTTCACCACATTATTGGAAGCGAAATAGCTCGACAGTTTTTGGTGCTGACATCACCATGAATTACAGTAGTGGGAGGATGTTTCAATGTGACTCGGAAAATTGCGCAACACGTCAGGATTACTTGGGTACGTATTCCTGGGGGAAATGAGAAAATGACGACTCTGGTAAGGAGATCGAGGCTGTGTGACTGACGAAAGACTAGTTTTAACCACTAATGCAGGCCAACGTCAACTGTGCAGTTTCCATTTTATGTGTGCTTGTTCTAATCAAAGGTGGGCTTCCAGTGATCCCCGCCCCCCAGTTATTTGCTTGATTACACGTTCAATTATATAATTTAAGAACTACTTCGTCAAAATAAATAAATGCTCCCAACTTGCCAGTAATCAGCTGACAAAACCTTGCATACTATGTAAATTAGTTTCGCTTTCTCCCAGGTAATTCCATTCTTTTCTTTCTTTTTTTTTTTAATGCGTCACCTAAGACCCCGGCTACTTTTCTCCGTCGTATATGCGTATGCATTTCACACTTTACAATTACAAATACACCGGCAATTTTCCCACCACTCTCAAAAGCAACAGGTGATTTCAGGGCACTTACCTGATAGCACCGCCGCCTCCACCCATGCTAACTTGCATGTTCTGCCCTCCGACACCTCCGCCGTGCACGGAGTGCCTGGAGAAGGTGTAGGTGACTCCGCCGTCCCCTGCTTGGTATTCCCCTTGGAAGCCGTTTCCACCGAACACGTCGTTTCTGTAATTCGACAACTCCGGTCGTGAAGTACTTCTGCTCATGCCGCTCATGGGCAGTTTTGACTGGGATCCGTGCAGACTCATTGTTTATGAGTTTGTTTTGGGTAGCTCTCTATATTAAAAATTTTAAAATAAAAACTTTTTCGTTGTCTTTTTTCTCTGCTTTTCGGACAGCAGACAGACCTTGCGCCTCTCCCCGCCCCGTCTCCTGTTGCGCAGATAATGGTGTGTTGAGAATAGACGGAAGCTGGCTGCTTTTGGACTAAAGAAACCACACCTTGGTGTGTTTACGAAACACAAGCGAACACAGTCCTGTGTGGGAAGATAAGTGCTGGGCATGTCCTTTCACTCTGCAGAAAGTGCGTATTTTATGTTGTAATACCACTTGATAGAATTATAAAGTACAGTAGAGGTCCAACTTTACGCAGTAGAGCTGGGGAGGCGGGGGGGACTAACCTGACTCCAATAATCACATAGGCTTACATTATATATTTTGCTATTCCGTTTATCCTGTGTGGAGTCGCTCCATACAATTCACATTTTCCATGAATTTAATTCTTGAAATGTTTTTGTGTGTGCTTGTGAAGCCTCCCTGTTACTTTATTGATCTTGAGGGTTAACTGTAACTATTTTTCTTCCCACAATTAATAGCTCCTTGTGTCCTCCTGTTTGCTCCTTGCCTCCCTTTATACAGACCAAAAATAAATTTAAATGAAAGCCTGGCAAGTACTGACAGTAATTAAGACGCAATGCAATCAGCTCACTGAATCCCCAGAGGAGTGCATGGAGGTTGTGGTTACATGAAGCATTTATCACCTTGAGTTCAACATTCTTGAGGTCAGAATGAAATTCATGTGAGTTCATAGTTTTCCAGAAGTGCTAAAGAAGACACTTGTGCCTGAGCTCTGAAGAGTGAAAGGGTGTGAGAAAGACAAAGAGGCATAGTAGGGAGGGGTACACACCTACAGTGTCTGTGTTTTAAAAAAGATGCTGGTGCAGATTTGTAGGTGCAATCACTTCTTGGAATGTGATTGTATCTTATTTTGCTGATAGGTGATAAAAGTAAATATAGATAGATCTGACGAGGACAAAATATCCCGTAAAGTGTGTGCAATTATCTTTTTCAGCAGAAAGTGACAATAGTTCACTTTGCTGATTGAGTGTGCCCTCTGGTGTTTTAACCTATAGCCAACGGACACATACTTACTCCCTGACCTTCCCCTCAGACATGCGATAACAGGGAGGAGGAGATAGTTGGGGGAGGGAGGCATGGACGCCGGTGACTTTAAGGAGCCAACGCCCTAAACTGGAATTTTCATACCATTTTCAGTCGCTTAGTTTCCCACGTCAAACTTTTTGATTGCGCTTGACAAACTTGGCATAGCTTGCCTATGCAAAATATTTTCAGCAGTAGTGCAAATGTTTCACCGAGATATGGTTTCATTTATAAACGCAAAGCAACACAAAATGAATATGTGATAATAAACGTTTCTCGAAAGTCCAGAGTCCCACTCTGGAAAGACACACCCTATATCGAAGCTCAGGTGGGTTGGTTGTGTGTGTGTGTGATACATGATACCCAAACAAAAGACACTGCAAGACTGAACTTGTAGAGTTTGTCTAAAACCAGTCTAGTAACAGCTTTTGTTTTAAAAGCAATAAAGTGAAAACTGGGATGGTGGACTTTCTGTACTCTGTCATTAGATATTCTCACATTTTACCCTGCAGGATAATTCCTCTGGAATCTTTTTGTTGCATCAGATAAGTCAAGGTGTTGCAACTGCTGCAGACATGGTTCATTAAGTCAGATTTGGTAATACTCATCTGTCATCGTGCAGTGGAGAAGCCACCCTTTATTCTTTCCGTCTGCATGATTCATTCAGATATACATGGAAGAGACGCTGGTGAAAGTAAGCAGGCTGTTGACTTTCTCTTTAGTTCACCTTATAGTAAATATATAACCTAATGTTTGTTTCCAGGTCTCAAATCCATCATGGGCTTTGCTAGAACACAGATGTGAAGGTCACTAAATCAAATGCAAAAGCTGAATAAGAATAAGTTCACTCAACCATCCAAATACGTTCCAACATTATGTCTAATTAGTCACACTTACCCTGATACCAGCTAATACTGTAACCTCACACATTTGATATCATTTCCAGACACTGATACTGACATCATGCGCTGAGTAAACAGGAAAAATGAACCCTGACAGCTGGTATATTTAACTGCAGGCAAGTGACACTGTGTCACCCATTAACCTCTTGTCCACACAGATGGTTCTTCAGACTTTCCAGTGTGCAGAACAATACTGTAAAAGAGACATTTCCTCAAGATAACTTATAAGAAAAACAAAAAACAAAATGCTGTAGTGCATGAGTCAGGGATCTGGGATTGTCACGCTTGTTAACCCAGCAATAGAAAAACAGAAACTCTGCTCACTTTTTTTTAAGGCTTTGTTTGGAATAAAAAACAAAACAAAACATAATTAGCCTTGAAAAGGCCAATCCTTTAGCAGGTCATTAAACTCCCCCAAATTCCTGACACTATAACAGAGGACATGACCTTAGCCAGAAACAGCATAATGACCATGCCTCAGTCGTCAGTTCCCAAAATAGGCTATTTCATAATGAGCCTCCTTTTTTGTCATTTCATTTCTTCAATAATATTTGAAAGAATTTTAAAACCAAGATGCTTTAATGTCATGATGTGTGTTTATCATTCTGCAGTGATAGTGTCCACAATCATTCTCATTGTCTATGATTTTATTACTTTACTTACTTTGACGATGACTCCTAAAGAATAAATCAAACATTTACTCTGTGTTAGACTTTGAATCCAAACTGCACTAAAACACTATCATGATGGCTCTTTTTGTCTCTGTGAAAGGTTATCCTATGGTTTTGATCAGGACATTATTGGATTGCAGTATTTGAGCACATTAAATGTGGCCTACGTGAGATTACTTAGTTCTGGAATACTGAGTGCTGTGAAACTGCAGTGATAACGTTTTGCAGCTCATGTGTCACTAGCTGGTTTGTGATACAGACACCGACAGACAGAACAGCATCACACCTGTTCATGCAGACATGAGCTGACTCATATCATCATAAGGGGCGGATCCTGGACACACCTGTATGAGTTGCTAGGGAGTAATAAGCAAGCTTGAATGATAACAAACAGCACCGCCGCAGTGATGTGATGGTACAAGGGTTGACTGGTTTCTGTTGACTCACAAGCATGCTGGATTACAATCAAAAGCATTGTGTGAATGGAACATTTGGATAGGATACAGAAAATAAACCCTGTGATTAATGATTTATTTTTTTGTTACCTGGTAGACATAGTAGAGTACATAAAAAGACAAAAGAGGAAAGGTCAAGATAAAGGAGATTTCTAATTCACTCATTAGATGTTGCACAATACAATGATAATTAATAACAGGCCTTTAACCATGAGAAATATGTTTTCCTGTATTTTGGGAGAATTTTAGACTGTATGTAACAGTCAGGTGACACCACAAACATTATGAACATGTTCATATTTCACCAGCACTGACTTTTCTGTAAAAAAAAAATAATAATAATAAAAATATTTTTGCTTTGGATGTTGCGTGGTTTAAAAATGGTCTGCATACACTACAATGAGAAAACAGCAGTGCTGTTGTTCCAGTCTGCCGCCAGGGGACATCAGTGTGCAACAAAAGACTACAAGACACCGCAGCCCATTTGCACCCTTAATCGTCCTTCCATTACCCTCCAAAAAATGGTCACGCTTCCAACCCACGGTATAATATATAATGTACAATATGGGTCATATATAAAAGATGTTTGCATGACATCAAGGTTTACCTAAATATATTTATTATAATTGCTTTATTAATAATCGTTTAGGAGGAACTGTACACACCTGAAATAATAATAAAAACAAACTAAGTAAGTAGTAAATGCCTTATTTGAGAAACGAAGAAAAAATACTATTAAAAAGTTTTTAAAAAGATAAAAAAAAAAGAGAGACAAAAATAAATAAATAAAAATACACATGCACTAGCACATAACGGCCAGGAGGGTGAGGCATTGCCAAATGCACATGTGGTGTAGATAAGGAGTCTACCATCACATGGTCAGATAAATATAGGTTATGAAGATATGAATCGAACCTCCCCGACAATTAACCGAGAAAAAAAAAGTTATTTATTCAACATGTCTGTGATGTTGAATTTGTATATTTGGGAGGGGGAAGGGGGGGACTAAGTGACCAAGTAAATGTAGTCTTTAATTTTGTGACTGTGGGCCCTGATAATAATTATCATAGTGAGTTATGAACATGTCTTCAAGGTTAAAAAAAAATGGGATTTACTCAAAATTTCACTGAGTAAAATGGTTGCTATTTAATGTGGTGATGCTTACTAGTGATTACTGTAAAACCGTTTCTAAGCTGTAGTCCATGTTTTGATTAAACATTTTAAAAGCAAAGTAATCATCCATCTGGAGTTCTGGGGTGATGTTAGGTTGATATAAGGCGCTAAAAAAAAATCTGGAACACAAACCTGAGCTGCTGGAGGTGGCCAAATCATTTATACAATTTAATAACCTCAAATCTGGTGGTGAAAAAAAAAACCAAGAATAATTTCCACAACTTAAAAAAAAAAAAAAATAAAAATCTTTTATCAGTACCATATGAGCATTGGTTTAAGTACACTTGAACATACTAATTTATATCTTAGTTATAAACATACCACACAGGGAATCAGGGGCTGCCAGTGTTTAGAAGAAAACCTACGTGAGTTTTTAATTACAATAAGACAGCAGTTTGTGGTCACCGTCCCAAGCTTCTAAATAAACGTTGTTATGTGCTACAGTTCAGTCTTAGACAAGGTAAATTATTGATTTCCCCGTCTCTCTTGGAGTCAGGCTACAGTTAACTAGGAGAAAACGAACTCCGTTTACTTTCAGTTTGAAAGCAAATTAAAACCTGCTCCCACTCACTTAATTGTCCCGAGTCATCAGTTAAAAATCAGCCCACTAATTGGTCATATTTGTGTAGACCTGAAGCACTACTTCTTATTGCGCGTAATACTGTTTGCTCAAATTGCTGGCACGCACAGTTGTTTTGTTTGCTGGAAATATAGGCGGGGACAACACTACAATCCCTCCCCCTTCCCATTACAGAACATAATCTTACCTGTTGTTGATGTTTTAAATCTGAGAATATGTGGTTTTTATCTATGGTTTACGCTTAGACTACTTTATTATACCCAATCCTTAAATTATAGAAATATATAAATAGGCTACAAAGAACACCGAGACAGCAATGTCGCCGTTTATCAAAAATATATAGCATCACTCAGACAAACTTTGTACTAATTCCTTTTTTTTTCTTTATGCAGGGCCTATTTTAACCCATGTGATTACATTACGGTTCATTGTCTGACTGCAAGAGAAAGTGGTAGTTACCACTGGTTACAAGTGGCCACGTTAGGTTAAAGTGATTAGCCACATCCTCCATGGGCAGGTGCGTTACCTGTGGCTTCCCCAGGAAGCAATTCTTTCGCTCTGGTGCTACAGCTCACCTACACAAACAGAATCAGCCGACAGAAAAAAGCGTGGGATAGTTTATGTCGTCGTTTCCCAATTCATCGCAATCCGCCTTTTGTTTCAGGACGCGTGTCTGCAGTCACTCCCGCACGGGTTTTGGTGTCAGACGGAGGGAAGTGCTTCCTGATAATAAGGAGGTGCGTCTTATTTCCATTCCAGTGATTGACTGCGCACGGCTTTCACCGCCGGAACTGGAGGTATTGACGCATTGTGGAGTCGACAGGGGGTAGCACTGCAACCCCGGCTTCGCTACACAACGGAGGCATCTGTAGGGGAAACCGCGATGGCCGTGGTGCAGCTCGAAACGGGGGACCATCAACCTGAGAACGGCTTCGTGTCACCCGAAACCACGTCGCCGGATTTGCTGACACGCATCGACAGCTCTGTTCTGCCATTTCTAGGTGGATTTGGGAAGTACCAGAAACAGCTGATTGTGCTGACATGGATTCCGGCGTTATTTATTGGATTCAGTCAGTTCTCTGATAATTTCCTCCTCGCCCAGCCAAACAGCACTTGTATCCAGCCTTTGGCAAATCTGACTAACCATAGTAGAGCTCATTCCTCGCTGTTAGGCAGGCCAAAAAACATTAGTGAGCGACCGGATCCAATTTATGTCAATGGAAGTTCCACAAACAACATCACGACCAGAATGTCTTTGTCTTGTAACAACAATGAGTTGACATTCGAGCTGCACACAGGACTTAAGGAAAATGTGGTTACTAAGGTAAGCTATCCATCTTGAGGATAGGGTGGGGGGTCCTTTGTATAATTTGTTATGCATCCTAATAATAGGGTCGATATTACATTAGTAAGATGCGCTTATTAACGCTGCAGTTACAGTGAAAAAAAAACAGTTAGCCTTAACCGGCCAGGTTAAAATTCTGTCTGATTGTGTTGTGAAAGCACCTCGGTAGTGGTTGTGGTTATGCCTCCATTGTTGCAGTCTTCTCTTCACTTTGGGGCGTCTAGCACCGTCATCTCCAGTGCGGATTTACACAGCCACGAATTGGCTCACGTTGGACCTAAAAGTAGTAGGATTCAGGTGAGGGCATGCATGGTGCTGACAGTGAGTCATCGCACCATCTGACACAATGGGTGACCTGTCACAGAAACAAGCCACCATTGGCACATGGGGTAAACTGCCAGGGCTAGTGGAATTTGCCGGTCGGTTGTCGTAATGGATATAATAGACAGGGAGCATTTGATTTGGAGCAAAGGTCATTACTGTACTCTCTAGAATAATGCAACCCCATCCCTGATTAAACATCACCCGGCCAATTGCTGTCCTAACCAAACAGCAGTAAGATAATCTTATGGCTCTCATATTGGACACTTTCGGGTTGTTTGTGACTCAGGATTGAGGCCTTGGCATTCCAACATCTGTGCCTGCAGTCTTTGTAGTTGGACTGCAAGCTGCAGGAGGAACATTTTATATCTCCTTTTGCCAGTCTGCTTGTCTCCAACTGCAGATGCTGCATGTGCATATGAGGATACAAACGTTATTATTTTTGTACAAGAAAAAAGAAGAGCAGACCTTTTTCATTATTGGAAATATGCAAAAAATAATACTTATTAATTCTTAGAACAAGGTGCAATTAAACCTTAGAAATAATCTAAATGTTGTATAATCAGTTTGTTTAAAACCTTTAATGTCCACTCTTGCTGTCACACACACACTCAGTTGAAGAGCAAAGCAAGTCACATTCTAGCTGGCAGCAGCTGTACCTTTTCAAGGGTTTTTAAAAAAAGGATGAGCTTGGAAGCTTCACTGTATTGCACACTGCTCGCCTCCATTGTGGTGTCTGCTTTTCATTGATAATGTCCCTTATTACAATAAAGCAAATAAAATGCAGCTGTGGCATTTTAATTTAGCTGTGGGAGCTGGGGCAGTTGAAATCTTGATTTCATTTGCTGTCCACAGGGTAATTTGAGGGCCGGGGCTGCATAAAAGGCCAGCGTGATAAACTGTTCTCACGCACTAGGGGATTCTCACAAGTGCAGCTGAATATAAAGTCATACGTGAAAGAATTTGACTGGGTGGATGCAAATTACTAATAATCAGAACATTTCAGTTTCCCTGTGGCTAAAGCTTAAAACAGGTTTCCCATATGAAGGCTGATGATTTGAAAACAGTCATTGCTCACACTGCCGTTGCAACTTTGTACATGCTAAGATTTGTGTTGACACTACCACCTCTGCAGATCAGTAACGGGCCTGGACAGTTGCTAAAAGTGTCTGGTAATGCTCGTCTTCTCTAACTCCTGGCTGTCCACATTCAGACAAGGTCACGGTGAGGAGAAGCTGAATCGAATGGCACGCTGTCAAAATCCGAAATTGAAGCAAAAATATCTCTTGTGCTTGTACTTGTCATTTTCTTTTTCTATTTTGACACTGTCCCTCAGTCTTCCAGGCCTCCTTTTTTGCTCCCCCACCATAGAGCACAAACTATAGAATGTGGCACTCGAATAGGAAGTGATGACTTGGCTTTTATCCCTGTGTTTGGATTGCCACAGAAAAACTGCACATGCCTGGGTCTCAGCTATCCATGACACACTATCCCTAAAAAGCAGAACAGAGTGCCAATTCTGACGAAACGCCTTAGTGTCTCTTACACACTGTCTGAAGACAATCTAATCCCACACTGCTCTGCATGAGGTCGGCACTTAAATACTTGTAGATATTCAAACTCTGTGCCATTTTTCCGAACTTGACACGTGATGAGGTGCCACTGCTCACACAGTGCTTTCTCAGGGTGACACAGAAAGAAGGCAGCGTTGAAAGATCCAAAGTGGTTAATGTGGAGACCCATCCTAATTGAGTCAAAGCTCTCCTCAGGGTCCTTCTTAATTGAACCGAGCCTTTGAAATCAGAATATACCATTACTCAGACACAGTCTCTGTGCAACCTACCCTACTCATCTTGCTTTGGGATGGGCAGCAGCTGCACATACTGCCTGAAATAGTGGCCTGAGAACCTCTTCAAATGACAGATTAACCTCTCTAACTCATGCTTTATCAATTTGGTTGTTGTATGATAATCGGATGCACCGGGCAGTAAAGGACTGATGATGATGTAATATTTACATGATGGATTCTCCTCTTGGGAATTGGACTATCATGACACTTTAAAAAAGAATTACTTTTTCATTGTCAAAAACTTAAAACAAAACAAAAAAAAGATGAAGTATCTCCTGATGTGTCTCTAAATTGCACTGCATTGCATTGTAAACTAGTTGTGTATTCCTCGCACTGAAATCAACAAGAAATGGCATTTTTAAATAATAAATGACCTAAATGATTAAATAAAGAACTGCTAATTGCTGAGCTGAAATGGTTAGCCAGTTAATCAGTTAGTTAATTGGAGCCCCGCGCTTTATTTAATAATTGAGAAATATAATTGAGAACATTAGAATAACTGTTAGGAGCAGACGGATTGATTAACCAATCAAACAACTGTTTAGCAGTGCCCGTACTGCACTCATACAACTGTGCCATCTTCATGTTGTTCTCCTCGTAGTGTAGGTTAGGTTCTTATGAATGTGATAAGGACGCTATGTTTTAAAAGCCTTGGTGGGTACACCCAGACACGGTATCTCTAACTCGAGGCTGCACACCCATAGATCTGAAAGATGATACTGTAGCTGAACACCCATGCAGGCCCCTCTGCTCTGTGTCCCTTCATGCTGTTTACCCAGCTGGTTGGCTCCTTCCACAGACTCTGGATCAGTGCGGGACACTTTGAAATAGCCTCAGCTGTCGAAAGGCGACGACCCCGCTGCAGATACCCAGTCAGCACACAATGACAGTCTCTCACAGTGTCAGCTGGGAGGAAAGATGCTTGTGTGACCAGATGATAAAACTCTGCTGAGGCGCTGTGTGTGTGTGACAAGAATGTGTGCTGTGCCGCTCTTTTCTGATAAGTGCTGTTTTGGAACAGGGAGGGGTGAAAGCTGTGACCCTTTGCTATGGTTTAAGTTTGTGTTTTCTATGGATGGTGTGATGGAATTTGGGTAATAGGAGTAATGGCTTTTCAATACATATGAAGTCTGACTGTTGACAGATATATGTAGTTGTGCTAACTATCAACAACAGGAGGGCATGAATAATACATGGACAGGCAAAGGTTTGTTGTTTCACAAGCTGTCACTGTTGATCACAGTAAAATAACACTGCCATCAGCCAACTTGTCAAACATGGTATGGTATCTTATGTAATGTTTAGCATAGCCTGCATCTGAAACATGTTCACACTGATAATGTGACATCAGGTTCAGTCCCTAAGGCTGCAGATCCAGCATCACATGTGTAATGTTCCCTTTTTTGACTTCTTTTACCCCATATTTTCAGTGTGTTATGGGACGCATACTATAGGTCTATGTTTTTCCAAGAACTCACCCTCCTTATACAATAGTTTGTTATATCCTCACCCAGCTACCACCACAATATAGGGTTTCACCCCTCCAGCGGTGGTAAAACTTGCACTTGGAAGCAGACAGAGTCAGATAACCTCAGTGATGGTCTGTTGCTAGGCAGTAACTATGCAGCAGTCTCTCCCTGTGTTTTCTGCTGTCTCCTCACAACTGCTTTTGAGCATTTCTTTCCCTCTCTCTGTCTCTCTGTCTCTCTCTCTCTCTCTCTCTCTGTCTCTTTCTATCCAGTTATCTTTTGCATAAATGTGTTCCCTGCTTTATTTTTTTGCTTCTCCCTCCATATCTTTGTATGTTCTGTGGTTACATTGTACAATTATGCCTCCTTCCCCCTGTGCTTGCCTTCATCTCTCTCTCCCCCCCTCCCTCCTCTGTGGCCTGCTCCCTCTCCTTTGAAACCCCCACCCACCACTGTGTAGTTCAGCGAGTGCAAAAATGTGCAGCTGTGGTTGAGCATCTTCATCTCAGTGGACTCGATGGTCTAGACTGATCACTGGTGGTCGTTCTTTTGTAAGAGATCAACAGATTTCCTTGAGATTTTGACTGATTTGATCTTAGCCCTTTCATGTTTTGCATCTTATCTCAGCTAAGTGATTCATGTGTACAGAAGCAGTCTCTCTCACTGACTTCTATTCATTACTCACAAAATGAGCAAGACAATAGCAAGGAAACAAGTGACAAATCAAACCTGACAAAAAGCATGGATCTGACTCAAGGTGATGATGAATCTAAATTTTAAAGATGCTATTTTTCTGTTATGGCTTAAATATTTGTCATCCCATGTCTCCCTGGGTTTTCTAAAAACCGTATGCCCAGTAAGGGCTGTTGCACAGATAAAGAACCAGGTTTTAGTCAAAGTTCGAAACAGAGTTAAATGATCTAGAAGTAATCTTAATAACAGCTGGTCAAGCCTTCTACTGTAGAAAGGTCCTTTATGAACACAGGATACAGTGACACATACTTTATGAAAGGAAGGCCGATAATACGGTCCAACAATTCAAAGAGACATGTTAGCTGACTCTCCCTGGGAACAAGCATGTAATACAACTGATAAGTGACAGAAGCCACCATGCAAATTACACCCGTGTTTTCCTGCTTCCGTTAAAGCGTGTTAAAATGCAGATATTTTTGACATTCAGCAGTTTTGTTTTAAATTCACATGCAAAATAAATGGGCAAAATAGGAATTCCACAGTGTGTGAGCTGTTTTTTTTTTCTTTACATTAAATCTACAGATACATTATGAATGTTTTTATATGCTCCTATAAATTTGTTGCCTTGTGTGTACTTGCACTGAGTCTTTAGAAAAATGCTCTATAAATAAAGATAATTTGTTATATTGAAATGATCCAAGTGGTTGTTGTGTAACTCTGTCTGCAGTGGTTACTTCCTCATGTTGAGTGCTGCTCTATTACCAACCTTTAAAATGATCCCTGATTCATTTTTAGGCTGACTTTGTCCAAATGAAGGCAATGGTTAAAGTAAAAATATGAGCAGACAGCAGGGTGAGCTTATTTATTAGTCAGTCCATTTCCTGACTAGTAAGTTATATTCTTTTTGTAAATTCCATTTTTTTTTATTTTATTTTATTTTATTTTTTTAAACTAACATTCATATTCTAGACTGGTTTGGTCACTTTTATAAAGGTTGCATAAAACAGCCTGGTATATTAAAAGCATTGAGCAAAGTATGTAACCCCACTTTTTGCAATTTGTAGGATTCTCTTTTCCAAAACTTTTAATTACCGTTAAAGTTAATGAAGGCTTTGAAATAAAGCACATTAATGATGCCAAGCAATCTAAATGAAGCCACAGACAGTTTAAATGCCTTTAACACACGTAAGACATTGCTGCTTTATCTGTAGCGTGTGATTTGGGGAATGCTGATGTTCGTGTTTTATAACACTGGTCATCTGTCTGTGGTCGCCTACATATGTCAGTTCTGCTCAGTCACCAGTCTTCCAGCTCTGCTGATACATGTCGTCATAGTGTGTTTTACTGTAGATTGAAATGCGAGTTTTATTTTGGTAGTCTCTCCAGCTTCCAGTTTCTGTTTTTTATAGTCTTTGCTGTCTTGTGGTTGCGCAAAAGAAACTTGTTTTCTCCTCTGCGTTTTTCTGTGTCTGACATCGATACGAAAACCATGCATGAGTGGCATGTGTGAGTCATGTGACTGCTTGGTGGCTCTGTGTAATTCCTGGGGCATTCCATTTTGAGCACGTCACTATGGTAGAGTTTACGATAGGTTATGACTCTTCAGAAACAACCCAAATACAAAAGTAAAAGAAACAAAAAGCCTTTTGCTAATTTCACTTTGTACTTGAGCGTATGGTAGACTTACTACATACATAGACTTGCTTGAGCCAACCTTTATGTAAATTTGAAAAAAGCCCCTCCCCCCCCATCCAAACTACTACTGCTACAGCAGATGATCTTAAAATAATGTCCTTCAGAGATCTAAAAAATAAAAACTGCTAAGACCTGACACAGGATCTGGGAGATACATCTAGTCCTTCAGCTGGGCCATATACTCTTCACTAATGCTTTATTATAAATGGTCTCAGTGGCTATCAAGAAGCCATTCTTAAAGAAGCAAAACTGGGGAAAAAAGGCTGTGATATGCCAAATTACACAAGAAGTGGGGCTGTATTTCAGCCAGTGGTGTTGGGGATCTTGTCAAAACTTGTACAGAAAAACATACAATGTAACACTTCCACTCATGGATTGACCTCCCCAGAACCTCAACATTATTAAAGCGGTTGCAAATTATCATCACAGAAAAAAAAACAAAAGGCAGCCCACGTCCATTTGAATGTACTTCAAGCAGCCTGGGGACTCCTGAAGACTGCTTAAAAGAATTTACAAGAAAGCATGCCTAAGGTAACTGGAAACTCCTTTTAACCCTACAACCTAACCTTCCATGTGACCTGACATGCAGCTCCTGAAAAGTATAACTACACGTCAGGATGACACAGCCCACAATGACTGAATGGCTTGGAAGGTTAAGGTGAAAGGTTAAAAGGGGTTTCTGGTTACAACACAAGTTACACACACAAAAAAAAAGATCTACATTGTATCTCTAAATCACACTTAAGAGAGTTTAGGCTTTTGAATAAACGCTGTTAAAGAATAAAGATGGGCAGACTAAATAATAACTTTTCATAGATTATACAAATTCAGTTTTTGCCTTTATATACCGCATTTCCACATATGTTTACACACACATTAGTACATTTTTTGTAAACGTGCCAACTTTTACCCCTTCCTCAGATGCATAATCATTACAATGCCAGAGGTAGTCAAAGCTGTAAGTTCAAATCTAAGACGTGCGTGTTGAGTCTGCTTGTCACAACCTCTTGCTGGAGAGAAAAAAACAGGGTGTACCTACATGCAGAGACAAGTCTACACCACATCATTGTCATATTCTAGGAATCACTTTTCTTTTTTTTTTTTTTGCAGGGATTCAGTCACAAAGTAAAAGTAGAGTTACTGTATTATAGGTCACCATCTTGACAGCCTACATAGAAACAAAAATAAATGATGTAATAAGAAAGTGTTTGCTTATGTGGAGTTAACCTTGATTATCGACTTAAGTAAGGTTCTCCAACTAATAAAGGAAAACGCCTAATGTGTAATTCATCATATATATATTGCATTGCTTTTGAACCAGGCAGAATGTAATTGAAGAATTTGTGCTTAAATAAGTAATCATAAGTGAACTATAGCGAAATATCATGTTTGGCAAGATGCTCTGTTTTGGAGCATTGGTGTCTTGTCGGGATTAAATAACAGAAAAAAATATATTGATATTGTGTCAGTGTTGCTATAGACTAAATACCAAGAAGCTCTTCTGTTGCAGGGTATATCCTTCTTACATATCAAAGCATTATGAGTGATGATATTTGTCAATGAATTAGACAAACTTAGAGGTGAATGTTAATCAAGAGATAAAAATGCAGCATACTCAAAAAATAATATTGATCTTTGTCCTCTACATTATCTACAGAGCATCATTTTCTTGAAACTAATACCTGTTTATTTGTCTCTACAGTGGAGTCTGATTGGTGACTCAGCATGGAAAGTCCATATTGCAAAGTTTTCTCTGTTGGTTGGATCCATCTTTGGATATCTGGTGTTTGGAATATTAGCTGACTGGTAAGACTTTCGCACCATCCTTAATTGAAAGATCATGCAAACCTTAAAGGTGTTTTATGCTTATTACAAGTGTCATTTTTGCTCTTACCTTATTCTGTAGGTTTGGCCGCCACCCAGTGCTGATCATATCAGTACTGTTCATGTTGGTGTTTGGTTTTACTGTGGCCTTTTCTAGGAACGCCCCCATGTTCAGCACATTGCGTTTCTTTGAGGGCTTCTGCCTGGCAGGAATCACCCTTTCTCTCTACGTCCTTAGTAAGTAATTCAGTTACTCCCTACTAAAAGTCCCTTGGGTTCCTTTGTCAAACACCTTATATCCTCAGGTAGTTGCTAAGGTTGTTTGTTCATTACATGAAAGAAAACAATGGAAGGTTTCCTAGAAAAACACAATAACAGTTTTGTTACATGAAACGGCAGCTTTTCAATTCAATTCGGTTTTATTTATATAGCGCAAAATCACCACAGAAGTCACCCCAAGCTTTACAGTGTCAAGTAAAGACCCTACAATAATACAGAGAGAGCAGAGAAACCCCAACAATCAGATGACCCCCTATCAGCAAGCGCTTTGGCGACAGTGAGAAGGAGAAACTCTTTTAGTGGAAAGAAATCTCAGGAGAGAAATTTCTCCCTGCAGAAACAGGGTTAGGGAGATGCACTCAGCTGCCTGCCAGTTGGAGGTGAAGGAACAAAGACAGGACAAAAGGCACGCTGTGAAAGAGAGACAGACATTAATAATAATCTATGATTAAATGTAGACTGATATATAAACACATTGTTAGAAAATCTTACCTGTAGGTAGCTTGTTAGTTGGCTAACTTACACTCTGTTGTGTTATTTGAAAATTTCAACCTCCAAGTTGCTCTTTTTCACAAGTCCAACTTCATACAGCTGTTTAAATATTCATATGATGGTTATACACAGACATAAAGAACTAAGTACACGTCATGAATCAGTATCTTGTACGGCCACCTTTAGGAGCAATAACTTGAAGTAATGGATTTCTGCTTGACTTAATCAGTCCCTCACTTGCTTGTGGAGGAATTTTGGCTCACTGTATTGCTTCATTTCTTTGAGGTTTGTAGGCATTCAATTATGCACAGCTCTCCTGACGTTCTGCCACAACATTTCTTGCAGGATGAGGCCTGGACTTGAGTGGGCCATTGATTGCAACACCTTAATTCTTTTTTTTTTTTTTTTTTTTTGTAGAAAATCTGCAGATTTTAGGCTGTGCTTGGGACCTTAGGCCCTCATTCACTAAAAGTACTTACACAAAAATCTGTGCACAATTTGCACGTACAAAAGTGTCACACATAAATCTGTGATTTACCAAAATTTTCTTACCCGAGTTTATTTGTTAGTACTAGTAGTAGGTAAATTAGAATAAATTCAGGTTGAATACTATTACTACTACTGCTACTATTGTTACTAATATTAATGCTACTAATACTAATAATATGATTGCTAGCTTTTGGTCATTATTTATCATTTTCACAAACACCATAAGCCACAAAATACTTGGACTCCACCATTTAAAAAACAGGCTTTAATCCTTTGGTTTAAATATATTACATTATTCTCCTATATCATCTTATCAACAGTGACTTCTACCATTGTTGGATGTCATCAGTTAGTCTAATTTTTTGACTAAGTGACTGCTGATTTATTTATTTATTTTCTTATTTGATGCCCCCACTTAGGCCACATTGAATGTCTTAGGCCAAAAGTCATTTCAAAGACCATTATTTAAGCCTGAGGCTCACTTATTTTTTTCCATGGGAGTGATGACTCTCTGGAACGCTGTGCCTTTTCTGCCTTCCTAAACACCTTCCTTATAGAGAAATTTGAGTGTGGCAGTTGGTATGCAGATTGCACCAGGCTGTTGGTCTGGAATGATTCTGATTTACTACCATACACATAAGAAAGAAAATAGGTTGGTGCGCATGCTTCATAAATCTGACAGTAATTTATTTTGTACGCACGTATTTTTGGCTAAGGGTAAGAATGTTTCCACACACATACTAGTAAATGAGGAGCGTTGTCCTGTTGCGTTACTCACTTTTGGTCAAGGTTTAGATGTCAGGCATTTGACTCTAGATTACTTTGGTAAACAGAAGAGTTCATGGTCAGCCTAATGACTGCAGGGTGCACATGTCCTGTGGCTGCAAAGAAAATGCCAATTCATCACCCCTCCACCTCCGTGCTTGACAGTCAGTATGAGGTCTTGAGGTCTGATATCTTTTGTTTGCTTTTCACCAAACATGGCGCTGTGCATCATGGCCAAACACTGGCGTCTTTAGTCTCATCTGTCCAAAGGACATTATTCCAGACATTTTATGGTTTGTTCAGATGCAACTTTAAAAACTAGGCTGAGCCTAACCTATACTGATTCACTTTTTTTCTCAGTGTTCTACAGATTCTAAATCTGTATAATCTGGTATGTAGCTCAGGTTCTACAGACCTTTTGCAGGTTTCTGAGCAGTGCACAGTCTTTGGGTACATTTCCAGGAAAGACTGTGGTTGTGTTAACACTTATCTGAATACCCCATACCAGCGAACTGCCCAAACCTCTGCTTTCATTGAAGTGGTCACACTTATTAATGATGAGTTAATCAAGTGGGCTTGATTAGCAGCATCTGGCTGCTTGCTGCGTACCCTCTTAATTCCTATGGAAGCAGTAAGGGTGTACTTGATTTTTCACATGACTGTGTAGTCCTTCTGGAGTACTTTCTTTTTCATGTGACTGTAGCTAAGTAATGTTAATGGAAATAGGTTTAAGCTAACAGCTTTCTGAAAGAGCTCATAATTTTATAAGAATGTTGCCTTGAAAAGAGTCTGCTGATTAAAAGCGCTTTTTGGCTGGACTGGAATTAAACTTCTGTAAATCATGTCAAGGGCACGACCCAGTGCCATCACCATACTTAATTAAATGTGCTGCAAAGATAATTTGTTTACAGTGTATACCTGGATTTGAACTTTTACTAGGTGCCAAATTACTTAACTGCTCATGCAAATGCTTACTGCATATGAAAACCAGTGTATTCATAGTACTTGTTTTTGTTTTTTAATAATGATAAACTAAAAACATTAATGTAAAAAAGCAGTAGACCACTCAACAGTTATTCACAGTGTCCAATGCAAGAACTGCTTTTTAACAAATCAAAATTTTCCCTTTCACTCCTCTGTTCATTCCTAAATAACATATTGGTTACTCGTTGGTCTTGGTGGTTTAGTTAAACTGGTTTGTTTTCGGTTTGGCTGCTTGCAGAGGAAGTAAGAGCCAGTTTGTTTACACATCATGATCAGAGTTCCTTGTTGATACTGTGCGAATCAGGTGTATTAAGTCTATATACGTCATACAAATACGTGTTTGCTTCGGTGTCTCTGTCTATCTGTTCCCTCTTTATTTTGTAAAGTGTGACACTGTCACTGTTTTTACTAACAAGCTTACATGCTTGTCCCCCCCCCCCCCACCCCAAAAAAAAATAAATAAAAATAAATAAAAAATTATTCCCTGAAAAGGCTTCGGTTAATCCAAATTGCAAGAGTGCCGACAGGGACCCGAAAGAGAGAGCACATTTCTCCTGTTTTGGCTTCCCTTCATTGGCTTCCTGTTAAATCCAGAATTGAATTCAAAATCCTGCTCCTCACATACAAGGTCTTAAATAATCAGGCCCCATCTTATCTTAATGACCTTGTAGTACCATATCACCCTATTAGAGCACTTCGCTCTCGCACTGCAGGCTTACTTGTTGTTCCTAGAGTATTTAAAAGTAGAATGAGTGTCAGAGCCTTCAGTTTTCAGGCCCCTCTTCTGTGGAACCAGTTTCCAGTTTGGATTCGGGAGACAGACACTATCTCTACTTTTAAGATTAGGCTTAAAACTTTCCTTTTTGCTAAAGCATATAGTTAGGGCTGGACCAGGTGACCCTGAATCTCCCTTAGTTATACTGCAATTGACATAGGCTGCCGGGGGATTCCCATGATGCATTGAGTTTTTCCTTTCCAGTCACCTTTCTCACTTACTATGTGTTAATAGACCTCCTGCATTGAATCATATCTGTTATAAATCTTTCTCTCTTCCACATTATGTCTTTATCCTGTTTTCCTTCTCTCATCCCAATTGGTCGCAGCAGATTTGCCGGTGGTTTCTTCCTGTTAAAATGAAGTTTTTCCTTCCCACTGTCTCCAAAGTGCTTGCCCATAGGGGGTCATATGATTGTTGGGTTTTTCTCTGTATCTATTATTGTACGATCTACTGTACAATATAAAGCACCTTGAGGCAACTTTTGTTGTGATTTGGCGCTATATAAATAAAATTGAATTGAATTGAAGGTATTCCACTTTAATACTCGCCTGTAGTCGAGGATAGTGATCAGCTGAAAGAAGAGTAATTATGTTGCACTAACCTATTAACATCTATTAAACTGAATGCCTATGCGGGCATAAATTCTCATTACTTACAAACTACCAACCTGCTTAGCTCTAAATTGAACTCTTTCATTTTCATTTACGTGAACCACCATTTTTTTCCTCCTTTAATCTTTGTTACTTCTAATCAATAATCTAATAAGGACAAAAGTGGTTGTCTTCACTACACTTTCCCATCACTGCAGGAAGAGTCTGTAGACACTGTAATATTTCTGGAGATGAATCATCTCTCTTAATGTGACCTTCTATCTGAACGGTAAAGTAATAGTTTGTGAATATGTTGTGCTGTGCTGCGTCCTAGTAATTGGCGATGCAGTTGATGAACGTTCTCGGCTCAGCGGTGGATCCTTAAGAGCCTCTTTTGCTACAGTAATTGACCAGTGCAGAGGCAAGGGAAAAAGGACAAATGAGAGAGAGGGAGCAAGGACGAGATGATGAAGGACGGGGCCCTCAGCATCCTTGTCATTCTAATTTAATCCACGCTGCGTACCTTGAAAAGCTTTACAGCACACACAGAATGGTGGGACTGTTTTTGTCTGCTCCCAGTACAAAGGGGTGAGATGGAAAGAGGCAAAGGGGTAGACTTGAACCCATCAAATTTAAATTAACCTGACATTTAGTCATCATTTTCAACAAGTTTGTGGTTTAATCATTCTCAGTAGAGTGGTTGGAGAGTTTTGGAGTCATCATATTTATTTTTTTATGTTCCCCCCCCCCCCCCCTCTCGCTCTCTTTTCTTTTTTACATTCTTTTTTTTGTTATATTTGTCATCATTAAACAGACTGCAAAACGGAGAGTCAAACAAAACAAGAAGAGTAATTATTGAATAGTTGAGCTAGTCAATTGTAAATAAAATGGGATCATCTCAAAAGCTTCATTGCAACATTCCAGAACCATTTTAATGAATCATCTCTAGTCAGAGACCAAGATAACATTTGTTCCCCTGGTTCCAGTGAACACACAAGTGCATAAAAATTAGTTATACACTTCCTCGTTGAAGTAGCTATTCTGATCAAGAGAGGAAATTTTAGTTTTTTGCAGAGGCGCTATAAGACGTAGCGCACATTCTACATAACCTACAGCATAAAATATGCACACAGATTACTGTTAGATGTTTTCCACTTTAATCGCATTCAATACTTTTTCATATTTGATCTAATATAACTTAACTTTGGCTTAACTTTATTGCAATCTAAATGGTAGTAAAGTGAATAGTTGTCATAAACATGCTGTAATTTGATGTGTTCCTTCTCCTTTCTGGGAGGTCTAGTGTTTGCCAATAATATATCAAACATTATATTTAGAGTCTTTATAGCTTGATAGAAAACTAACCCTAGAGGTAGTTGGGTTCATCATAAATCCCCAGGGCCAGGACTGGAGGTGGATAACGCAATCGTTGATGTTGATCCATTTGCATTAACTGTAAACAGAGAATCTTCTCAGTTAACTTGCTTCAGTCTGTCATTAGAATAAAGATTACTAGTTCCTCATTTACATATAAAAATGAGGCAGTTAAACCCAAACAGCAGTCTTACAGTATTATATAATAATCCTTCCATGATGGTGCAGGGTTTCCCATTTCATTCCATACTTATTAAAAACACATTCCTTAGCAAAAAAACAACAAATCAGTTTCAGTAGGATTTGTATCTTTCTAACATCGTTATGATTATCCTTTTATACTACAGATCTTTGTAGTCCTGCTGCACTGTAAGATGTAATACACTCAGGTTGCGCAGGGATTAGCTGGACAGCTGTATGTTTGATCTTTGTGCAGGTTTTGTGTTGCCATACTGCCGCCCTTATTTCTAATAATGTTCGGCCCCTGTCACGTGATATTTTCCCTGCAGCCACTCTGTATTGACAAAACTGCTCTACAGCTGCTCGAAGAGTAGGAACATGGTCATGCAGTAACATGTTGTTAGAGAGAATGGATCATTTTATTTTGTGGAAAACATGCATTGCCTTCGCAAGTGTGTCACATATTTAAAAGTTTAGGAAACATTGTAGTCTTGACACTCAGTCATATCACATGCAGCATTGTAAACCACATGACCTTCATTTGTGACTTGCTTTGTTTTATCCTGCTTTCAACAGGAAGCCAGAGTCAAATCCCAAGTTCAGCTGTGTTTGCACTGGAGACATTACACTAATCCCCCATTTCTCATCCATCCATGTGCTAGTTTCATTATATGCACCATGGAGAGTGGGAAACATCATGTGCAATAATTTTGATCTAGAAAATCTTATGATGATTGCAATCTTCCTGTTTAATTTGACTGAAAGTTTTAATCATCTTTATTTAGCTAGTATATGCTAATGGAGTTAATAGAATACAGCTCCTTCCCACCCACCCACCCGTGTATATTATTTCCTTGTGCCTTTGAGGCATCATTCAGGAAATCCATTAGTCTTTGACTTTTGTAAGACTGTGGAGCGACTGATACATATCTTCTCTGTTGTGCTAGGGTTCCCAGTCAAACTCCGTCCCACTGCATGGTCCAACATAGCAGATGCAGAGTGACAGCTATATGACTCTTACAAAAGAGACACAATAAATTTAAAAGGAGCATTTTCTGGTTGTGTGGAATAAGGCAGGTTGTGGGAAAGGTTGATTAGGCTAAAATAAAATAAACCGATCAAGAAGATTGAGAGATTTGTGGAAGTTGCACAGCTGCTAGAGTAGCATTTTTCACATCTGAAGAATGCTTGACTAAGAGATAGTGTGATGCAATTACAGCAACACCACAAGTGAAGTGTTTTGTATATTAACATTAGCCTCTTTCATATATCAACCAAGTTGATGCATCTCTCTACTTCACTGATTCGAAGTATAACGAGCACAAAAGAAAGGCCAATGGCTATAGAAAGTCATCTGATGCAGCGCTGCTATTTATACCCCACTGCTCCATCAGTGTAAGCTAGTCTTTTTAGCATCACGCCACAGGCCTCATTGTGCTTATAGCTTTGTGGTGCTGCGCACTAATGCATTTTTACAGTAAACATCAAACCCCTCCCTTACCCCTGCCACACAGTTTCCAACCCCCGCCCCCCCACTTACAAACAGGCTTCAGCTAGCTGAGTCATGGTAGCAGACTGCACAGGCTGCTGGGGAATTTTGTGATCAGGTTGAGAGCACAGTGATTCTGATCTAGGGCAGTAGTCCACAGCCCTTATGACTGTGTGAAACATTTATGAGTTAAAGTAGTTTCTCTCTGTTACAAAACACTGCCAGATTAAATGTTTTTGTATGTATAACTGTGCACACTAGCTCAATGTTTTTCATCTTACTGTTATGAAAGAAGGACTAGTTTGCATCAAGCTTACCTTATGAAGAAGAATGCTTGCTCACTTTCTGAATTATTTGCATGCCTAATCATGTCATGGGTGTGTGTATAAGAGCCTAGATGCCTTAATAGAGAGAGAAATGAAAAGCGACGGAGAAAAAAAATGACAGACGTTTATCTGTTTTCCACGTAGAGCCCATCTGAATGTTATAGTCTTCATGACTCGTGTGGTTTGGGGGATAATGGAGAACTCAGTTGTTAGCTGGTGCAGCTAACTAGTTTTTAGCGCATTGTTTGTTAGCTTGATTTGCTAGTCCACCTTTTTGTATATTTACAGATTTGCAAACTAAAAACCAGCACAAAGTGTCTCTAAGGGTTTGAGCCACCATATGCTGCCAGAATAAGTCTACAAATGCATTACAGCATTGAGTCTCTATCAGAAGAGTGGAAAACCATTGCTCCAGAAAAAGATATCCCCTCATTTTGATGGCGAGTACTGTCAAACACATCAATCCTGAAATCACTGTTCACTCATGTTCACTTCAGCTGGGATCTGGCACCTCCAAAGTCTAGTGTATGAAAATGGTTGCTACCATTTAAAAAATAAATTACTGGTTACAGCCTCACCAGATGATTATGTCAAAAAAAGAAAAAAACAACACACACGCTTTGCTTGGTTACGTAGTATATTTTATGTTAAAGTGGGACTTTGACAGAAAAAATTATTATTAAGTCCTGCACTGAAAGGGGTTTTTTTTTCTTCCATATTTGCTCTTAGATAAAATGCACACTGCACACTGTGTTGTCCCAAAAAGACTTGGCTTTTGTTTAGCTATAAATTTCAGCAGCAGTGGTTACTTTGGGGAAAAGGGGCATTATTTTTATTTGCATCAGTGTGGAAATATTGCTGCTGACATGCCGAGAGACTCGCTGTGTGGATATTGTTTTTACTGTCACACCTTTGGTATATGCACTGGGCTTATATGTGTAGCTGGTAAGTACACAGGTGCAACTGGAAATTATCTAGATGGACAGAAAGGGGAAGTACAAACTGCATGATAATGAACTGTATCATAGCACTCTTCAGCACATTTTTTTTTAAAAGTCATACGGTGTGGAAAAAATTCAGAAATAGGGTGTCAGAGGAATTTTCTTTTTTAAATGCCCAGAGCAAAAAAAATTGGTTGATATTTTTACAACATGCCATTGTGAGATTTGATGTTGCACAGTATCCCTTTAGTTCTCTGCTGGGATTTTTTTCCTTCTTTCAACAGAGTGGCAATGCTCTTCTGGTCAGGCTGGATGATCGGTCTTTTACACTTCCTGCTGCAGTGCTCTGCTGCCTTTTGTCAGTTTAGCCAGGCCAGGCTAACCCTTTTCTCATCTCTCTCCTCTGTTAGCTGATATAAGGTGCTTCCTGTCAGTGGCACCCTCCACTTACAGCAAACATTTATCTCTTTCACTCATAAAGATACTCAAGGCACAAAAAAACCCAAAAACAAACAGGTCTCTGCAAATTCATTTATCCTCAGTGATTTCCTTTGTGTCTGGGGCGAATTCCTGCTTTGACAGACGGCGTTCTTTGTTGGTCTGCTTATTCTCCTTACTGTTCATGTAATTATTGCTCAGTGTGGGCAAGATCTGGACTATAAAAAACAGAATTTTTTCGTTAAGCACCAAGTAGCTATGTTCCCTAAAATCACAGCTAGGTCTGCCTCACACCACTGCTAATATAGTTTACCAACATTTGGCAGACCATGCTAATTCAACTGTCTTTTCATTCTGTATGCTTAGAATGAATTAAAGAAACTGAACGGTGAAATACCCTAAAGAGGCAGTCCTGGTATTGAGTGGAAATTCTTTCACTCAAAAAACAAACAAAAAACAATTGTTGCTGATGAAACACTGACCACAGTCTTCCTCATGATCCACTTTAGCTGTCTCCTGATAAATGAGTGGAGGGTTAAACTCTGAGCAGGGTTAAAGTTCCCTTTTGTGCTAAGATTACATTTTTGGTGGCTCAGCAAATGCACTTTGCTAAAACGTTAGGCTGCATTTATTTTTAAGTTTTAAAGCAGTAGTACTGACCTAAGGGTCATGTTCTAATTGGCCCGGAGTGGAAATAATTTTAAACCTTTGTTGCATGACATAACCTCAAACTATCTCAAACCACAAATTCCTGAGTGAAGTCCAGTAACTGGTAAAAATCTTTACTGGCAACCTTTGCACTTTCTTTTGATGAGTGGAAGAAAAAAAAAAATCAATGCAGTTTCAGTTCTTCTTTGGTTAGGCTGAAGTTGTGTTTAGTTAAGCAAATCTAGGACTGTGACAAATGTAAGTTCAGTCACTCACAAACAGTGTCTTCTGAACAGCCAGGAGGTTGTTTTGTGTTGATCTTTCTTTAATGGAGTGGTTTTGGAATATGCTGTGCGCCAACACAGCACACTAACACAAGAATATACTCTCCAGGTGGGGATTTACTGTCCTGATTACTGAGAATTTGAGGACATGAATCAAAGGAAAGGGCTTGTGGATAGCTGGAATTGTTTGACATTCTGCTCGGCTCCTGAGACTAATCAATAAGCATGACCTTATTCTTAGTCAATAGCCCCTATTTGGAGCTTGAAAAAAGGGAGAGAGGAGACATCAACATTTTTGTATGTATAAAAATACACAGCAGGCAGAAAAAATAAAGTATCAAGGTTATTTACCAGAATGACTTATCAGTTTGCTCTTGTTCATTTATACCCAGAATTACGGTAGTACAATTAGTACAATTGTCTAACTGCACTAATTCTAAAGAAAGGTCACAGGAGAGAGAGAGAAGATAGTTTTACTTTGCCCTTTAATTGACCTGAGGCCTTTAACCTTGTCAGGATAAATGTTTTCATGCTCTGTTAGAGAACTGGCTTTCTGCCATGTCTTCTTAGGTGATTATGTTGTACTAAAATATGAAGGATATCTTAAGAGCGACATTCCTTTTTTCTCACAGACTTTCATGGCTAACTGCATGGCAAACAGCTTGTACATCTATGCCAGTAATATTTTATTTCTTCTAGATGTCCTCCACAAAGGATAGAGTTTACCCCTATTGGGGGAAAAACACCTTATTTGATCTATAGTAATGCCAGCCACTTCACCCTAATCAAGGAAATGCTGTTTGCTGACAATGCTTCACTGGTCTGTCACTCAGAAGAAATGCTTCAGACGTTCATCAGAAACTTTAAACATGCCTGATTTGAGTTTAGCCTCACTAGGCATTTCCATCTGTGACCATCCATCCTTTGAACTTTAATGGTGTATTGATCATGCAGTGAATGGCATACCTGCATAGGCCTGAACCCCCTCAGTGAGATCATTAACAAGACTGGCTACGGATACCGACTACGGAACGGAGCAGTTGTCAGCCACCTCCTGTACATGGATGACATCAACTGTATGCCAAGAGTGAACGAGACATCGATTCACTGATCCACACTACCAGGCTATACAGCAATGACATTGGAATGTCGTTCGGACTGGAGAAGTGTAGTCGGATGGTAACAAAGAGAGGGAAGGTAGTCAGAACTGAGGGGATTGAACTACCAGAAGGCAACATTGCAGACATAGAGGACAGTTACAAGTACCTGGGGATCCCGCAGGCGAATGGGAACCATGAAGAGGCCGCTAGAAAAGCTGCAACCACCAAGTACCTGCAGAGGGTCAGGCAAGTCCTGAGGAGTCAGCTGAATGGTAAGAACAAGATCCGGGCCATCAACACGTACGCCCTGCCCGTGATCAGGTACCCTGCTGGGGTAATAGGCTGGCCAAAGGAGGAGATAGAAGCCACTGACATAAAGACAAGAAAGCTCCTTACCATGCATGGAGGGTTTCACCCCAAGTCCAGCACCCTGAGGCTGTACGCTAAGCGGAAGGAAGGGGGCCGGGGACTGGTGAGTGTCAGCACCACAGTCCAGGATGAGACAACGAACATCCAAGAATACATTGGGAAGATGGCCCCAACTGACCGAGTGCTCAGTGAATACCTCAGGCAGCAGAAACCCAAGAAAGAGGAGGGAGACGAGGAACCATCATGGAAGGACAGGCCCCTGCACGGTATGTACCACCGGCAGATAGAGGAGGTGGCTGATATCCAGAAATCCTACCAGTGGCTGGACAAAGCTGGACTGAAAGACAGCACAGAGGCACTAATCATGGCAGCACAAGAACAAGCTCTGAGTACAAGATCCATAGAGGCTGGGGTCTATCACACCAGGCAAGACCCCAGGTGCAGGCTGTGTAAAGATGCCCCAGAGACAATCCAGCACATAACAGCAGGGTGCAAGATGCTAGCAGGCAAGGCATACATGGAACGCCATAACCAAGTGGCCGGCATAGTGTACAGGAACATCTGTGCCGAGTATAACCTGGAAGTCCGAGGTCAAAATGGGAGATGCCCCCAAGGGTGGTGGAGAATGACCGAGCTAAGATCCTGTGGGACTTCCAGATACAGACGGACAAAATGGTGGTGGCTAACCAACCGGACATAGTGGTGGTAGACAAACAGAAGAAGACGGCCGTAGTGATCGATGTAGCGGTTCCGAATGACAGCAATATCAGGAAGAAGGAACACGAGAAGCTGGAGAAATACCAAGGGCTCAGAGAAGAGCTCGAGAGGATGTGGAGGGTGAAGGTAACGGTGGTCCCCGTGGTAATCGGAGCACTAGGTGCGGTGACTCCCAAGCTAGGCGAGTGGCTCCAGCAGATCCGGGAATAACATCGGAGATCTCTGTCCAGAAGAGCGCAGTCCTGGGAACAGCTAAGATACTGCGCAGGACCCTCAAGCTCCCAGGCCTCTGGTAGAGGACCCGAGCTTGAAGGATAAACCGCCCGCAGGGGCGTGCTGGGTGTTGGAAAAATAAATAATAAATAAATATATAAATATATGGGGTGCAACGATACACAAAATTCACGGTTCGGTTCGATACTTTGGTGTCACGGTTCGATATTTTTTCGATACAAAAAAAATGTTCATGCCTTTTTAATTTGTCATTTATTAAAATTATAAATATATATTTTAACTCAAAAGTACAGTTTTTAAATTTAATGTTGCTGAAACAACAAAGTAATAAAAAAATAAATCTATCTGATGAGAAATCACTCATCTTTGGAAAAGAGAGTTTATTACAGAGAAATGGCTCTTTCCAAAATAAAAGCTATACTATACGCTTCTTCTGGGCTATATTCTCAGCAGCATATTAAACATATCAGGTCCCCATAAGGAGAATCATGTGCTAACGGCTGTCTAAATGACTGGGTAAAGTTTGTAGCGGTGCTTGTTGTTTTTGTCTGCTTCCACTTGTCTTTGCACTAGGATGATGTCGGCGTAAATGTGCAGTCATATTCGTTGTGTTCCCACTAGTGCTGTCAGCGTTAAACTCGTTGAAATGACGTTAACGCCACAACACGGCAAATCTCCGTTAACGAGCTACCGCGGATCACCCCGTGCGTGGGACTGGACGGCCAACATGTTAACGAGCTAACTGCGCTAACGCACTAGTACCCACCAATGTAATTGAGCATTGCGTGGCACATCCAACATATTGTTTTACTTTTGTCCATTACGCGCTTACCTTCAGGGTCATATGTCACATGAAAACCAAAATAGTTCCAAACGCCAGATCTGAATGAGGGTGGGGAAGGTTCAATTTGCCATGTTGCAAGGAGAGCTTAACTTCTGTCTCGCTAGCTTGCCCTGCACTCAGTGAATCTGCGTTCGACTACTCCGCCTAGGCTGCACTGTGCTTTTTAATTTAGATTTTTTTTTTTTAACTTTGGCAACACCATAAATGCTGTCAAAGGCAAAGTATCAAATGTTTATTGTAGGTTTCTTACCTTACTTTTTAATGTGGTCACTCAGACTATCTGTAACCTTTTTTTGCCTTACCATGTAATCAGACAATGCACTCTGTAAACCACTTTAAGCATACCACAATCTCCAGAGAGTGTGCTCCAACTATTATCACTACACACACTGAAGGAATTTCATTTGGAAATACTGTTTAACTAAAATGTTAAGAGATTCTTCAGGATATTGGTTAGAATCTGCAAGCTACAAACGTTACGGTCCAGGATTGATTGGAACTGCTGGAGGCACTGACACAGCCTCGAAGTCTGTTCATTTTAACTCATTTCTGTGTGGGATGTTATTTGTGTTTAGTAAGGAATTAGTAGCAAAGGGATATGCACTCCCTGCCTATTTCCTTTTCACTTGATGCGGAAGCTGTGGCGACAACTATTTTTGGTGCCTTCTTTTAAAACAATTAGCAAAGAAATATGCAGATTTCAGCTGTGTGACAGATGTACAGCTGAGTTGATCCCATTCCTGATTTCACTGTGATTATTTCCTTTCACTGCTGTATGTGACTATAGCTTGCTTTACAAGTATATGACTTTTTTTTTTTGTCCCTTTTTAACCCACCAGGAGCGCTGTAATTGATTCATTGTTTCTTTAGTCGGGGGAAATGATATTTAATGAGCAGACGCGAGATGTGTTTTAATTGCTGAGTGAATCCGAGAACTCCTTGGTGATTCAAAATCAAAATATATTGATGCTGAAGCGTAGGTATTCAGAGCAAAGTGTGGGAAACGTGATGAGAAGAAGGGCGTAATTGATCAATGGCAGCCTTGTGCCTTGTGATGCCTGCAAGAGGGCTAAAAGACAAATGCCGGATCTGCTTCACCCCATTAATAACTTTGATGAGCTGATGATTAAACACATAGGCTACACAGTCAATCTTCTTAAAGGGTTTTACTTTTATTTATGCAATTAGCTAGCAGCTTTATGCAAGGCAGTTGTGAAATAACAGCTGAGGGTGCAAGACTGCCAAATCTATTGTTTTTCAGCAGTGGCACACACACACATATCAGTGTAGTATTGTACTGTAATGTGGCACAGGAAACATGCACGCGTGCCGCTAAAAGGATAAAGCCATATGTGGCCTGGACCACTCTGAGGTGTTCTGAGTGGTCACATCTTAATGTATCCTCAATGTATCTTGGTTACGTTCTCGCTCATTCTGCAGTCTGAGTTGTGACCAGATCTCAGAAGACGCATTTAAATCCCTGTTACAAAGAGGGACTCATGAGCTACTGGTGAGCTGCTGCACTTTGTGCTTGAGTGTGATTCACATTCTCACATTGCCAAAGTCAGCAAACCAGCCAAATCTTCTTTGGGGATTATCATTGTCATTAATTGGATTTTTAGCCTAATCATTGATGATGTAATTTCTATTTTTACTAATGGGAGTGGTACAAATACATTTAAATGGTTTTTTTTTTCCTATTATCTTTTATGTGTCACTTTTCCGCCACCCTCGGGAGGCCTTTGGTTTCCAAGTTTAGTCAATTTCTTATATGTAACATTAGATTTGTAATTGGTAGATTTATGTCAGTAGGACAGACTCTGCCACAGAGCATTATGGGAATGCTGATCTAGCAGGTTGTGGAGGATTAGGGTCAACATGAGTAAGAAGCTCAGGCCTCTTTTCCACAGCTTCTGCTTCTTATTCTGCATTTAGTTTAATTAAATATCCTTATTGTCATAATTGATATCTTAATGAAGTTTGTGCCGCTTTGCCTAACGCTTTTCCACACCTCACCACGGGATGTACTTTTCTGGTCAGAGTGCATGAGTCTCAGTGCCTCATGCCTTGCGTACATAAATACAAAACCAAAGAATTCAAATCCCATGCGGTCCTTAACCAGTGAGCCGGTGCTATTCTCCCACAGGCACACAGTGAAGGAGTCTTGAGGTTAGTTGGTTCAAACTCAGCAGGTCTTGCACCCATCGCCCTGCTCTCCACTCATTGGCTTTGTCATACCAGCTGCGATAGTGTCTGTGAACAGAGAGCATTATTCATGTCCTCAGAGGGGGGCAAGTCCTAATTGAAATTCCAGTCTTTTCCACTGGAATGAAGTGAAGCAGCCGACATCCACTGTATTATCCTGGGCCTGTCACCTTGAAAGGCCCACTGGAGACGGTTAAAATTCCTGGGTAGAAGAAAAGTGATGTATAACAAAAGGGACCAATGAAGCAAGACAAAAGATTCTGGTTGTATGAGAGAAGCGGCATTACAGCAGCATTGGCTTTCTATGGTGTGGTGTGAACTTCTCCTCTGTACTGCAGTAACTAAAGGGCTGAACTGTCTGTGGTTGCTGGCTGCCAGTGGGGTGTGCATGCTAATGACCGAGTGAATGAATCAGTGCCATTCTGATCGAGGGGAAAGAAGCACAAGGAACCCCTTTCTAGTTTGTTCAGCAGCCTACTGTCTTCATCTCTGTACTGTCTCAGAATAAAAAAAAAAACTGTACACAGTAAGCACTGGAGTTATATAATTTTCTGACTGATGACTTAAGCGTTTCATTAATTAAATCTCAAAAACTAAGATTAGCACAATAACGTAGCTTCCATCCTCCTGTTTTGAGAAACTAGGAATATTCCAGACTTATTAAAAAGATAACAATTTTCTCGGATGTGTGAGTGTTTTTGGTGTCAACTTAGTTTTACTCTGTGTAAAAAGCCACGCTGCAACAGCAGTAATTTCTGGATTTTAGGATGTGTTGCATTGAAACAATAAACCTCATTTGCTGATGACAGTGCCAGGATCCCTGTTCTGACCTGCCTGCCTCGCCTAGTCAGAGTTGTTGCTCTGTTTTTTTTCCCGTTTACTCATCAACTTTGCTCTAGATTGCACATTTCATTCCCCCAAAAGTCAATGAGCGCATTATGTTGTTCTCAGTTTTCCCTAAAGTGATTGAAAATATTTTTCTTCATTGCAAAAAGGTAAATATCATCATTATAATGTTACATTTGCCAGGCAATTCAACTGCATATGAATGGGTACAAACATCTCAGAACAACTCATTTATGGGAACCCTTTTATTTGAAGCAACTTCATTTTATTTTGTGCTCCAAAATTTCCAAAGATTATAGCTAGTTTGAACATACAAAAACTAGTGTCAGTCCCATGTGTCATCTTCCCAAGAAATTTTGAAATTCTGGTATTTCCACTCGTTTTATATCATTTTTCTAAATATGTCTCGACTAGAAAAAAACCCACATTGTACTTTTTTCCCTTTTCGTCGTTCTCTTTGCCAGGGATCGAGCTGTGCCTGCCAGGATGGCGATTTTCCATGACCATGGTGGCCAGCTTTGTGGTTTTGGGTGGTCGGCTCTTGATGCCTGGAGTGGCGTACCTCTGTCGCAACTGGCAGGTACTTCAAGCTGTCATCATCTGTCCCCTGCTGCTTATGCTGTCCTACATTTGGTAAGGAAAAGACCTTAGCGTTCGCTGCACTTTGGTACCGGGTTATCTTATCTTGATTTTGATATTCTGTTAAACTTAAAATATTTTTTTCAGTTACACAACAGTTTAAAAAAGACACATAGATGCATCCACGGCGATCAGGTGTGACTTGATTTATTGATTTTCCTTTCAGTAAATTAAGCACTGTTTAACAAAAGATACACTTGCAGAGGTTTTTCTTCTTATTATTATTTTTACAAGCTTAAAAATAGTACTAAAGTCCAAGCTGAGGTATCTTTTACACTTAAACCTCTGCTTTGACTTTTTCCAAAGCATAAGCAATAAATACACCATTTATTCTACCTCACTGAACACAGTTCTGTAATACTGCTGATGTCTACAAAGATGGCAGGAATATAGATTTTGCCAGAGTTTCAAAGGCCTTGGTATCTTTGATGTCCCTGCAAAACAAAGGGGGGTTCTGTTCAGTAACAGTCAGAAGTAATCCAAAGCAAACATCTTGTCAAACATCAGTCTTTGTCATGCAATACACTTTCATTAGCATAAGAAACAGTGTGGAGAAGGGATGGAAATACACCTCGGGCACATGTCAGGTTAGTCATTGTGATTTGGTAAATAAGAAAATGTTGATATGTCCTCAGTTCCATTGTTCCGATCATAAAAAAAAAAAAAATACAGCATTCATTATCACTCAGTATTTTGATGGCTCAGCTGTTGAATGGGATTTGCAACAGTTGTATGCTGTGACGCAATCATGGCTTTGTTTGCTAAAGACTACACAATTCAAGGACATGAAGCAGGTTGTGAAACTTGTGGAACTTCTGTTGGTATCACAAGTTTGGACATTGCACGGTGAACTCAGCCCGAGAGGTTCTCCGTAAACTTTTATTATCAATCCAGCAATCTAACAATCTGTCATGTGATACTGTGTCATCAAAGTGTGATGGCTCTGTCACACAGCACACATTTTTTTAGCACACAAAAGTTGGCAAGAGCCTTTAAGGTAATTTCCAAAGCTGTGTTAACTTTCCTGATTAACTGTGGCTGACTCTGCAAACATCTGGAATACAGCTGATTAGGTTGAAAATTTAAACGCTGCAGGTGATCTAATGAGGTTCGGTGAGGGTGGGGGGAGGGATAGTTGCAAACCACACATGTGGAAAATGATGAAACCTGCACATCTACTTTGTAGACAGAGGTTCATCCAAATGCAGCACCAGTCGTTATGTTATTGACTGTCTTCATATACACACGTACTCTTTCTGCAAGCTGATACCTAACCTCTTTGAGAAGTTTATGCAACATTATGGAAAATGATAGATACAAATAATAGAGCGGCACAGGGGGTGACATTGGCTGTGAGACAGTACCACTGTAAATTGTGTTGTGTGTGTCACACCGCAGCCGACCCATCGGCTGTTTGGGATCTGGTGTATAGCTTTAGCTTAACATTGCACTTTTCTTCTCTGCCTCATATCCAAACTGTGTTGAAATGGTGCAATGACAGACAAAAACAAGATTTAGCACTGCGAGCCCTGACAAAGTTAGATTACATACAACCTGATAAAAGGACAACTCTTTTTTTTTTTTTCTTTTTTTTTCTTTTTCCCCCTGACTCATTTTTCATGTCATATTAACAAGGACATCCCCCATCTTTTTGACAGGATCTTCCCTGAGTCACTGCGTTGGCTGCTCGCCACTCAGCAGTACAGTCGCTCCAAGTGGATCATGGGACACATAGTAGAGAAAAATCAAGTGAACGTGGAGCTTGACCCAGAGAACATCCTCACAGGTAATGAATCCTTCAACAGTAATTTAAAGATATCAGACTCAATGTCTGCATTTTATATTTTGATATGTTTTGCGTGACATACTGCTTCCCTGCAAAGGTGTCTGCTAGGCCTTTATTTTGAATGGCGTGGTCTGCATTGTTATTCCCAGCTTCGCTTATCCAAATGAGACAGATTGACAAGGTTATATACATTTCCCATCTTGCTAACACAGAAATAATCCACTACAAAGGTAGCATTGGGTGTTGAACATTGGATTATGGCACTCTCAAATGTTCATTAATATCATTATAGCTTGGATGGGTGGACATGAGCTGACACAATAGTGGGCAGATGGCAGATGGTTGTAGGTCAGGCATTTGACCCCATGTTAACTGTACTCAGACCAGCCAGAACAAAGCAGTTTGGATTGTGTTGTTGTGAAAATCAATAGCAGATTTGTATAAGTGTTTGTTTATTATATATACTTTGTTTCCCTGTTTTTGTCCTGCCATTGCGTAGTTATCACTCCTTTTTGAAAAATGAGGGAAGGGAAGTGCCACTATGAGATAAAAGGCTTTAAGAGGAGCCACAGTGTGAAATTGACTGCATATTTTTAGAAGTCGGAGTCTCTGTGCTGACTCTTAGCATTTAGGGACATAAGTGCATTACCATAGACGTAGGTTTATCTTTTTTTTTTTTATGTACAAACTTCCCCATACGGTAGAGAAGCATGAGCTATTTCTCTACTTTCAATATCTCAGCACTAAATTATGCTATAGAAGCAGACTGAAGCATGTCTTATTCATGTAGAACAATTTACTTGATCCCCTTTGAAAAAGTGGAATGATTTGCACAGCTCTGAGCACAGTTGATCTTACTCAGGGGATCACTGGAAAACCTGAGTGGTTAGCCAGAGATAACCTTCGCATGCCTGAGTCAATGTGAAAAATGAACTAGCATGAGGCAGAGGTGTGTTACTGTGGCAACCTGCAGACTGATACCAAAACATTAAGTGTGTTATATCATGTATCACGAGCAGCTCAGGGGTGTTGCCCGCTGGTAGCTGCTCTCCTGTTAGTGTTACCATACCTGTTTGACAAAGCTGTGGGATGGTACCTGTGTGGAATGAATGAGCTCACCAAAACATAGAGTTTCTGTGGTTTCAAACCCAGATAACTGTCCAACTTTTACTCATTATATTTACAGTACTGTCATTCAAATACAAAACTTTCCAGAACCCTATTCTTTAGAAGGGTTTGAAACATTTGAATTTTGCCTACACTTTAAGGTAATTCTACTTAGTTTATTATTCAGGTTTGTGTACTACTGTACTGCACTGCAACAACAGATGGATGTTGACTTTTCAATCGAAATGCCAGGAAAAAAAAAAAAGAAATATTCTACCACTTTCACTTTCATTTCATTCCTTTTTCAATGTATTTATTAAATAAATAACAGTTTGTTAATTTCTCTAATGTTAGATAGGAAGCACTTGGTGAATGAGGCAACTTGTATAAAGTGCTTTGAGTGCTCAAGAGGAGTAGAATAGTGTTATATAAGAATAGAATAGAATAGAATTGAATAGAAGTATCCTTTATTTAATGTCCCTCAGTGAGGAAATAAGAACCAGCCCGGTTATATATGTGAAACAGTAAATAGGGGGGAAAAAGAAACAAATGTGAGTTCTATAATTTTTATGATATTTTTTTTTTATTTTTGGCAAAGCTTTAATAATATCTGTGTTTTCCTGTTCCCAGAACTACAAAGATCTCTTCAACAGAGGCCCAAGAAAACATGCATTGTGAAAATGGTTGGGACGAGGACCCTTTGGAAGAATATCGTTGTGCTCTGTGTCACCTCGTAAGTGGCTGTCTTAAAATGTGAAAATAATTCTGTGTTAAAGAATGCAAATCATTTAAATCATGTAATTATTTGAAATGGTAGATCAGTGACATAAATCAAGAAGCTGTATCTTTATTTGTGTCTCTAACTTTTTCTGATAATTGTTCACCTTGAATTTGATGCTAGGATCATTTAAAAAGAGAGTTCTTATTTTAATTCATTTTAACACTCTGTAAGCATGAAGCCAAGTGTGTGGTTATGAAAGCATAATGCTTTGCTTCCTTGATATAGGATTTCTGCTGCAGTTTGCAGACTCTTTTCTGTCATATTTTTAGTTTTATAATGTAATGATTCACATTTTTCAGTCGGTCACAGTACTCGACTACAGGCACGCTGGTTTAGCCTCTGGACTCTTGTACTGCAGACTCATGCAGTTGTAATACATGTGTACTGTGTAATGAGCAAGTATTTCGCTAAAAAAACATGTGAATGGGGACAATCATCTCTCCAAAACCCATGTACTGTAATAATATACAGCGCTAACAGTGCCTTTGCAGATGTGTTTGTTTTCCATGCCAAGTGCACTAATGCCCTCTTAAAGCCTTTTAGATAATTGCTTTTGAAGTTTGGCGCAATAGTGATTGATTTAAAAAGGAAAAAAAACACAGACGTGTATACTGGTAACAAGCCAATCACCCTCCTCTTTAACCCAAGACACACAGAAACATCATTTCCTGTTTCTAACACATGTAGTCTAATGTACATAAAGTTCATTTTCAGTCCAACATAGGATCCAATAAAGGGTCTGCTTTTTGCTTTTTCCAGTCTATTCTGCCTTTTTGAGAACAGGGTTATGTGTCAGTGTGCTAACGAGGGTGTGTGTGTGTTTGTGAGTGTGTCAGGATTTGAAAAGATGTATATAATACAGGTACTTGGAGTGCAATGCCACTCAGACCTGCCATTTTGTGGAGTCAAGATGCCACTATTAACCTGCGGGCTGGATAGAGGATTGATCTTTAGCTGTTTCTTCTTTTGTCCTTCCATATTTGTGCTGCTCTCTCTTTTCATCTCCAATGGACTCTTCCTTCGATCTGAGACCTCATCTCTTGCCTGGCAGACCGAGCTCTACCTCTGCTTTGGTGCACAGTGTCCCTGATTCCCTGTTTGCATAAATTTTACATGAGCTTTGTCCTTATGAAACATTAGACAACTCGGAAGGAGGGTGTGAGGGCTTGCTTTTGTTTGTTTTTTTGTGTGTGCATAGGGTGTGTTTCTGTGTGCCAATAAATTCGTGTTTACACATGTGAGGTTTTTGGGTTTGTTTTTTTTTTCAAAATACACTGAGATTAGAGAAAGCATGAAATAAAGCGGCTCTTCACTGCTTTACACAGTTTACTTAGTACCCTTATGAAAGATGTAGTTCAGTGTCTCCTGATGTAGCCGTTGTATTGCTTGAGATGTCGCTTTTTTTGACTTGCTTTTCTCTTTTCTCTGTTTTTTATTCAGGTTAACTGGTTATGGGATCCACCACTGCTTTGCCCGCAGCATGATGGATCCTGAAGCTCAGGGAACCACCATATTCCCTGACTTCTATACACACTATTACACAATGGCAGGCATCGCGGTTGCATCATGCATTGCACTATGTCCAGCGGTCTGCCTGATGGGCCGTCGCGGTGGCCTTCTTCTGTTTATGATCATCACTGCCCTCGCATCTCTGCTGCAGTTGGGTCTACTTAACTGTGAGTATTACATAGGAACTCCTATAACATGAAAAAGCTCTAGCGGTTCTTGAGGAGGCCACTCTCATGCAGTTTATTGAGATTGACTATGGTCTAAAGTCCACAATATAAAACCCCCCAAAAAGAACTCTTAGTCACATAAATCGAAGCAATAGTTTAACATTTTGGGAAATAAAGTTAGATCAAAATCAGCAAAATCTGAGATGTGTTAGTTAAAATGAAGTCTCAACTCAACAGAGTTAGCAAAAAGCAAGGCCAACCAGCCAGCCTGGCTGTGTAAATGAAAAAAGGCCACATGGAGAGCACATTGTTATGCTTGTATCAATAACTACAGTGGTAACTATAAGGTAATTTACTCAATATAAACAAAGCAAAAGTAACAACAGCAACAAAAACAGAACCCATAGAAATGTGTATACTTCACAGATATTTTTTAAAGAACAACTGTGAGTAATAAATGTCATTCTGTCATGCTACCTAATACTGAGCTATTCCTTCTCCCAATTTTAACATTTTTACAAATGTTGTATAAATGACACATGCTTACAAGTGCATACATCTAAAAAAAAAAAAAAAGTCCTACATTTTTGCTATTCATAGACACATTAAACATGATGGTTGTTACGAGATTTGCTACCTTTAGTTGTTTTGTCCCTGTTCAGTCCCTGAACTTGATTACATTGTCAGTGAGTACCAGAAGTGCCTCAGATGATCAAAACAGCCAGCAACAGTTTATTCAGTTACAAACGAGTTACACTTAATGTTTAACCTGAGTCAACACATCAAGGTTATGCTCATGTTCTATTTTCCCTTTGTTACGCTGTGCTGAAAGGCTTAGCTCAACATGTGTTAATTCTCACTATTTGTCACTCTTTTCTAATGATTCCTCATATTTTCAATATTTTTCTAGTGTTGGGGAAATACAGTGAACACCTGAAAATAAGTAAGTCTATCTGTTCATATATACTCATATATTCATAAGTGTTGCATTTTGTAAAAATATATTGGAATTTTTATATATATATATATATATAATTATATATATATATATATATATATAAATTAATATATAATATATCATATATATATATATATCTCAATCTCAATCTCATAACTCAGACTGTTGCATTCACTTGATAAAGGTTTAGGAAAATATGCTTCATGCAGATACCCAGCATTTTGTCAGGCCTATGCAAGCCTTGTGGAGACTCATGATGAAGTTCTAGGCTCTCTTTTTAATTTATTTATTTATCCCCTTATGTTAAAGAGGGCGAGCCTCTTTGTTACAGAACCATGAACTCACCACCAGCCTTCCTTTACTTTTCTCTTCTGTTTATCCATCGCTGTAATCTCTCCACACTAATCCCCCTGTGGTAAGCGAGAGCTGATTTCAGGGTAGTTCTCCTCTACACCTCTTTATGCCATTATGCCATCTTTAGTATGTCTTATTTGTAAAACACCCTATTTAAACCGTCTTTGGGCTAAATTGGCTCATTGTTTGCAGATTCATTTCTCAACAGCTCCTCATTCTATATCTCTTTTTGTTGAACTTACATCAAAACAAAAGCTAAAATAATAGCCTTTGTTGTCATTGCATTGCCTGATCTAACTCCATTGAATTTACCAGAATTGTTGTAACATTATAATTTTTGAAAATAATAATTTTGGCAAATACTTGCAATCATTTTCCCTGAAAAGTAAATTTAACACATTTTTACATATACACCACTGTTGTCCTTTCACTGATTACACAGCGTACTGAGTGAAGAATCTCCATGTTTGTGTCTCCTGATTCTTTTGCAGATACCACAAGTACAATGAATACGCATTTCACCATTGGCTTCTCCGCTATCGGTATGTTCTCCTCCCACGCAGTCAGCGCCCTGAGCATCTTCTTCTGTGCTGAGATCACTCCCACTGTGATCAGGTAAACCCACTGCAAGAGCAAGACCGTACCACCAGAGGAGGGGAGATAATGTGGAAAATGTGTTCTTATTTTGCAGAGGATTAAAACAATATTCAGGCTGACAAGTGTTTCACAATTCAAAATCTTTGTTTTAAAAATCTGTTTCATTGTTCTGGAGAACTTATAATTCATTTTTTAGTGTAGCTGTTGTTTTTGTTTTTAATCGTGACCATCCATTCTGCTCCTCCTCCTGTTTAATATCGGTATGAAATTCCTGAACTGCTAGAAAAGACAGACTCACAACTCCGTATCAAATGTAATCCACAACTTGCACAAATTATCTAGCCTTTTGAGGATGTGTGACACAGCACTTGATGTATAAAAATATAGTTTTTTTTTAAAGCATTGCTCTGCTAACAATGTGTGAAGTGCACCATCTAGTGGCCAACTTTGGCAATGACAGGAAAGCGAATTTGAACATGGAGTAGAGGGTGTAGACGGTGCTGCAGCACTCTCTGCTGCTCCTCGGGAAAAAGGCAGAAAAGAAGAGGAGGGTAAAACAAAACTGCTTTTAAATACCAGATTTAGCTTTCCAGAACAACGTGCAGGTTGTGATTCACTTAAATTGCAGTAATTTCAATATTTGTGAGAGGTTTTAAAGGTTTGTGAGGTCATCCCAATTTTCTATTGATATTACAAGCTAATAAATATTCTGTCTTCCCATAGGGGTGGTGGTTTAGGCTTGGTCCTGGCCAGCGCTGGCTTTGGCATGCTTACTGAACCCATCATGGAACTCCACAATCAGAAGGGCTATTTCCTTCATCACATAATTTTTGCCTGCTGCACTCTCATCTGTATTATCTGCATTCTCCTGTTGCCTGAAACGCGCAATCAGCCACTCCCCGAGACCCTGGCTGATGTCGAGAACTACACCCGTCCACCCCTGCTTCCCCCGAGGAAACCTGGATTGCTGCACACGTCTGACAGCACCAGGGACTACACAAGAGTGCGTGACACACCACTTCATGAAGCGCCCATCATCATCATGGACTCTACTGCCTCTTCAGCTATTGATTTGACTGGAGGTATGCAGTTAATCGAGATGCACTCCTTTGTGGCTGGCCCTAAAGATCCCAACGGTCACTCGGTTTCATCTTCATCTGCGGGCAACATGATGACACTGGGTAAAGACGCCGTCACACAGGGCAGTAAAGAGCACCTGCTGTCTTCCACTCCTTTACACAAAGCCCCGTGTGTCACAGACCCACTTTTAGCTGCTGCAGAAGAACCTCCTGCAATCGTCCTGGAGTCTGTGGAACCACTGTTAGATTCATCCCTACCTGAAATGAATGACAGTGGTGAATCCCCAACAGGAGAAGCAGAAATGACACCTGCTGCTTCATTGGATTCTTCCACTCCCCCCGTCCCTCAAACTGTACCCTCCTCTTTGCTGATCTGCACCACGCCCATCATCGAGCCCCCACCGAGCTCCACTTTAAAATCTCCGAACCCGCTGGATAATGACATCGAAAATATAAGCACAACATCTGACCCGCCTTTGCTCAAGGATACTCACGCCACTTCAGCGGGTTCTCCTTCTCCCCCTTCCATAAGAGACAGTCCTCCTTCTCCTATGGATGGAGGAGATGAGGATTTATCTCCTCCTTCTGTAAGAGATCAACCCACCCTCCTTCTCATAGACTCCCGGCCACCTCAGTTAGATTCTACCTCTCCCTGCGTTGAAGAAAAATACGTTTTACCTCCAAACACACCTCCTCCATGCATTGACTCAGAGGACTCTTCCACTCGCGCTGTCATAAATACAGTCAACAATGCAGCACAGTCTCCTTCCATTCTCCCCGTCACAGACATTGCACGTAGCTCCACTCTAGAATCAACCACTCTGACTGTCACAGACACTGAACCACGATCAGCCGCTCGCCTCGTCTTAGATTCAGTACCATCTTCCATCACAGATTCAGCCTCCACAGACGCAACTCCCTCCTCTCTAATGGACTGGACGGTGTCCTCCCCCATAGACTCGGGTGTTCTCTCGATCAGGGACAGGGACAGTGCCAGCACAGAAAACAGCACTGTCAACGGCATGGCATCATCGTGATCCACTTCTTCAGCCAGGAATTGAAGCTTTAATTGTCTCACCAGGAGGCAGCCACCCACATGAACATTGCATCAATGGGAACAGGAACTGGCCTGCTTAGACTGCAGGCACTTAATGAAGACTGTTCCCCACCTGGAGTTGAGTTAACATGTTTGCAAAGTTTCATTTTTTTTTGGTTTTGTTTTGTTTTGGGTATTTTTGTATTTAGTTTTTTCAGTGCTGCTGCACCCTTTTGTGCATTTAGCCACCTAATGAGACCATGCAAGCGGGAGAATGCCACAGGCTGGTATGTGACAATGTGACAGTAACTTCTGCGCTTCGTTGAATGTCACTGGAAATCACCAGCGTTTTAACTACTCTGACGTAAATGAACGGGGACAAAATCACTGTCATTTTTAAGAGACTTAAAGCAATTCCCATAATTACTGAGACGTGTCATCAGCACTGGGGAAGAAATGCAATGGTACTAATAGCAAACAAACAAACAAAAATCACTGGTACTTGTGCTCAAAGGTAATATCAAGATATTTGTACAAAAAGGTTGCTTTATATGGATGGACAAGTAAATCTGAATGTTACAAAGTGCTTTTTGTTGCTATAGAGGTAAGCAATCAGAATTGGAATAGTTTTTTTTTTCTTAAAAAGAAAATGCCAAAAAACTACCCTGACCAAAATAAAGTGTAGAAATAGTGCCAAAACTTTAGTGATATAGTATTTGCCTGTTTGGGAGAATACTGTTAAGTGCTCTCTCCTGCTATAGGCTATATGTGGATACCTATTCCAAAACTAGGAAGTAAAGAAGAAGAATGAACAATTTATCACCATTTGATGAATTAAAATTGACAGAAAGCATATCTGTGATGCATATGAGCAGTGATACTGGTGGAAAAAGAATGACCCACATTTTGTCGGTCAGAAGAAACTTTTATTTTTCCAATCATTCAAGCCAATGAAATTTATGGTATGCAAATGTTTTTTGATTTTTTTTTTGTAAATGTATTAATGTAAGTATATTGATAATTACTTGTTACGCTTGATTGTTTTGTTTTTTTTAAATTCAAAGTATTGTTTTGAATAATCTCTCATGGCGTGCCCTTATTGTACAGAGCTATACTTCATTCTTACAGTATTTGTGGCACCTCGGTGTGGTGGCACTTTATCTTTCGAAGTGGGGACTAAGCATGAAAATTTATTGTGAATGTGTCGGCAACAAACAAAAAAGCTTAAAAAAAAGAAGAAGAAGATAAAAAAAAAAAATCATTTCCTAAAAAAAAAATATTTTTGAACCTAAACTCGAAAATGTTTGACGCGATTGCCAAATGTCGCAGCACCACTAACCTTGTGTTTTCCGAATCGTGGTCCGACATTAAGAGCTTACTAACGTCGGGGTGTTCATACTTTCACATGCACAACTAAGTTTACCTTAAAAGAAGGAAAAAAAAATGCAATACTTCTTACATTTGTCAAAACGACATTTTAAAAATACAGGTCACAACCGTTCAGTCAGATTAACCGACTGATATTCTTAAATTGATAGACTTTTGCTTGAGGAGGCACTTTTCCTTCCAAAGCCCATGTCCGTCTGCGGACAGCATTATACTTGACTTAAATGTGTGTGAAACTTGACAGTTGTTGTAGTACTTTGTGCTTTGGAGGTTGTAATATTTGTCTAAGGAAGGATGTGTGATTACAGATAATCCACTGTTTACAACAATCCTCGTAATAATGATCATTATTATTAATAATAATAATAATTACACTGTACTGTAAAACTTTAGAGCCAACTGAGTGATGTGTTGTCATTTCAAATGTGCTAAAATGATCACAGTGTATCATAATTACTTATATCCAGGGAGTATTTGGAGTTCTATTAAGGTGTCATTCAGGAGTCAAACGCAACAGCCGACTTGACGGAAGATTTTCCGTAAACCTTACAGCTACTTCAGTCACTAGAATTAAGTTTTGCTTTTATCAAACTCAACTTTGCACTGACTAAAGCCTGCATATCCTTTGATATTTATTTGAATGATTGCGAAAGCCTACCTGTGGTTGTTTTACTCAAATGCAGCTTAAATCACACCACGATGGCTCCACTTTTTGATTGATCTAGGGTGGCTGTGAACGACGACCATCTAGTCATTAATATTGTTTAAATATTTCTTGAGATCATTTAAACCTGTGTATGCTGTGCTGCTACACGTGAAAGCACAATGACCTGCAATCGTGTGATGTCAGATTTTGTTGGGGTTGACAACACCCTTTTCAACGTTGTAGACTGCACGCAATAGATCAGCATGCAGTCTACAATGTTGAAAAGGGTGTTGACACTAGATTTAATAAGGAAATCTTGGCATCTGCAGTTGAGAGTGGGTGGACTGCAGTGGTCAGTAGCTTCATTTTACTCGGAATCCTCCTCGGTGAATGTTGATCTCTCTCTATTTCAGTGTGTATTGCAAAAATTGAAGTGTGTATCAACTAAATCCCACGCGACATCTGTAACGTTAATGACACAGCACGATGCAACCAGTGTCTTCTGAGATATGTTGCTTCCTCACTTTTCTCCCATGCAGATGGGAGTAACTACACTTTTCGTTAATAATCCTTTTATTTGACTCTATTTGAAGCAAAATGAAAGTTTAGTGAAAGTAATCCAAAGCAATGTTAGCACCAGCGATAGAATAGGATTTTTTAATTGTTGGAAAAGCAAGCAAAAAAGAGGAGGAAGAAGAAGAAGATTATGTCTTTTGTAAATACGGTAAATGTGTGGAAACATCGAGCTTAAATAAGATGAAGGATCCTGGATCTTAGCAAGGACTTGTTTTGAACCCGGCAGATGAAAGTCTCACATAGGACGGCCCCAGTATACACATTTCAGGTGTTGCTTCTTTTAACCATGCGACTTAAGATCTCTTTAAAGGGGAGATTTAAATGAATGTAAAATAAATAAATAAAATGATAACAAAAAAAACAAAAACATGGATTGTACCATTTATAAATTCCAGTTGTTTGGTTTCATATTGTTTTCAGTTTAACAGTCATCATGCACTTGTATATAAGCCATACCTGTTGTTAAAATAAACCACTATTTATTGATCAGCTGTTGATATTGATGTGTTTTTATGACATTTATGACTTCTCTGTGTCTTTTAAAAAAATCATTTTAAAGTTAAAGTCTATTCAAGTATTCTAATAATGGCATTCAAAGAAGATGAAGAAGGGGGGAATGGGCGAACTTGAATGCAGTCTATTATGACTCGAAGCCCTTAGGCTTCAAGTCGTTATAGACAAGCTGAGACATTTCGCAATCAATGGCATCAGAAAGTAGGATTTATAACTCCTCACGTTTCCTGAATGTTAAGATATTTTCCTTTCCACATACAGTGGCACAACTAGCTGGAGAATCTGTGCCTTCTAAGGAAAGGTTCGCTACTAGCCTTAGCTAAGCCTTAAAACCCACAAAAGCCTTAAAAACTGGGCTCGTTTCTACAGGTAGCTGCTTAAAAGACGACTGGGATGAATCAGCAGCTGCAGTCTGGAGCATTAAACTGGTCTGACATCTTCTAATAGCGAAATTAATTATGTGGATCTTTTAAAACATCCCCATTCGAGTGAGAAAGCAGCCCTTTTTTTTATGCTTGCCTGTATGGGACAGGGTGATGTCAGGGCCATGATGCGGCATGATCCGCTGGTCCACTGCATCAAACCGGGGCGCTCCCATTGGCTAACAGGGATGCTGAGGATGCTGCGTTGTGTATAACGTCATCTGACCAGCAGCACGTTTATCTATCTCGCCGGCTCAACACTCACCCGAGAAATGAGGCAAGTCCTGATTTTGAGAAACACCGCGGCAAGACACTGAAGAGTGGACGCCAGTTAAAGTCGAGAAAGGACGCTGCCTGCACGCACCCGCAGTTCACCATGAGGGAAATCGTTCACATCCAGGCTGGTCAGTGCGGAAATCAGATTGGGGCCAAGGTATAAATATCTTCATTTAATCTCTGAAGAAGCGATCTAAAGGAGTAATTTTCATTTAAATGTGGAACGTCACCGCGTTTGTGTGCCTTAATAGTTTACAAAGCGCGGTTAGTTCGGCACATTTAAATCGAAGTGATTACAAATCTGTCTTTAAGAGTTTAATATCGATCAATCACGGATTAACATACCTATATGGAGCGGTTCAGTCTGGTTGATCTTTCAGGTGATGTGGCCTGCGCTGCTGCGCGTCATTGTGCCACCAGATGCGCAAAAACTAAAACAAGGCCTGACGCACACACGTCAAACTTGCTTCATGTTTTCGTTTTTGCTGTGTTACTCTAAAAAAAATAAGTAAATTAATTTTTTTTTAAATGCTAATGAATAGTAATGGCTTTGTCTTAGTTCTGGGAGGTGATAAGTGATGAACATGGCATCGATCCAACCGGTAGTTACCAAGGTGACAGTGAGCTGCAGTTGGAGAGGATAAATGTCTACTACAATGAGGCATCAGGTGAGAAGGAAAATGTTGCTTTAATATAAACCACATGCTTGAATTTTCCACTATACACAAAGCAGCTTTTTTTAACCACTGATCATTATTCTTGCATGGCCTTATGCTACACAGACCTCATTTGACTGTCACAGTTTGCTCATGTCACTAATTTAGCTGCAGTGGAAACTAGGTTCTGCTATGAGTGAAGGGACACAAATGAGGACAGTGCACCTGCTAAAAAATCTCTTTTTCTGTGTCTTGTCTCACCCCTCCCCCTCTGTCTCTCTATAGGGAGCACAGGTATCTGCAGTCTCAGTATAGCTGAACTCATGCTCAGTATCTGATTTTACTGGTGCCTGTGTTGCAGGTCCTTCTAAATACAACCTGCTTTGTTGCTCACAGCTGTCGTACATCAAGCAGCCAATCAGTGCCTGGTAAATAAAGGCGCAGGGATAATAAAGAATTAGTATATGTGTTTCATCATTAGGCCTCATGTTTTTGGTCAACATCTCAATCCACATGCACCCAGGGTTGATATCCAACCTTTTACTCATCTGCATTGGCAATAAAGGACAACAATCTACCCATATCCTATTTCCCAGCAGCATGCATTATTGATTCTTTGTTTCCATGTTGCATGCCGGCTTCAGTGTCACGGGGGGTAACTACCTAATGCAGACTGAACAAAACAAATTGTCCTTAAAATAAAAAGTGCAGATTCATAAGCAACATTAAAACTTCAGCACTGAGCAAGAAAGTGAAACGAGGCAAAGTCAAGGAAGACTGCTTCTGTGTCTGAATACATCCTGCAAGACTCAGCACTTTGAAAACCCCACTGGTTTAGATTAAGCTGTGCAGCACGCTGCAGCAGTTTTGCAAGAAGGGTGACAGGCAGAAAGGGTGGGGCAAGGCAAAAAGCAAGAAAAGAACAGAAGACGCTTTGAATTCCCAGCTTAATTGAGAGGCTTGTATCTTTAAGGAAATGCTGCTTGCGAATCTTTGAAATATGCTGAGGTTTTTCTTCATGGTTTACTGCCGGTGTTGCTGAGGTTACTGAGACTGTTGATATTTCCATCCATTACCCCTCCACATCCCTCCCTGTCCTCGTATTCAAAGGCAGCAAATTTGTGCCCCGAGCCATTCTGGTGGACCTGGAACCAGGAACCATGGATTCAGTTCGCTCTGGTCCATTTGGGCAGCTATTCAGGCCTGACAACTTTGTTTTCGGTGAGTTGACAATAAATCTGGATCAGACCATTCATCCTGAACCGACTCCACATGTGTGAGTCATCCGTGCATGTGTGCAGCATGTGTCTGACCTACTGTCACAGACAATGAAGCTGCACTTCGTTTCCACTGCACTGCACAGTACTATATATTCTGAGCACACAGCTCCTGCAGTCCCTCGGTGATGCATTGCCCATGTGTCGACTGAGACAGCTCTTGTGGTGACTTAGCAAAAATACAGTCTATGTGGAGATTCTGCAGCAGAACACAAAGCAAATAATAATATGAGGGCCAAAAACATTTATCCAAAGATGACAATCTATTTTGTCACGGGATAACAAGTGCTAACAAGTTGAAAATGGCAGATAAATCACTTACTGATGCTTTCCAGAGAAATAAGTTATTTTGAATTACAAATTGGTTGCCAAGTTTTAATCAGCTTTCTAAGAAGTTTTGTAAAACTACACCAAGGCTCACTTTTGTTTTGAGTGAACTGGTAGTGCACACATGGAAATATTATTAAGATGGCAATGCTGATGTTGTTACTTAGAAGATCTAAAATTTCACAACAGCTGCTGTTTTCTTAGCTTGTCGATACATATCAGACAAGTGGGAACCTTTATTATCTTGCCAGTTTCATTTGGCAACGTTTGACAAAATTATGGCAGGTGTTGACCACTGGTCTTAATTTCATGGCGAACCATCCAGTCGATGATTTTCAAGACCAATATAGATACCGATATTCTATGATCTTTGTAGTGCTGTGAATATCTACTGCGTACAGGGAAGTTGAAGAGTGCCCTCTGGTGGACAAACTATGCAGCCACAACACTCATAACATGGTTGAAGGGTGTTTCTCCTGTCTCTTTTATTAATGCTGATACCGATAGACTGGCAAATAGAAAATATCAGCTGATAGTATCAACGTATCGATAAATTGTTGGGCTATAATTATGAATAACTGTAACATATTTTGTATCCAACAACTGACAAGACATATCAAAACTATCAACTTCATCTTGATGCCAGATAAAAAGTTAAATAATCACTAATTTATTATGATCCATTGCGTATCACTATTGTCTGTGCAAGACTTCGTGTCAGTCAATTCATTCTTTGGTCACAAATGTAAAACCTTTATGTGTATAGATGTGTTAACTAAAACAATATTTTTCAACATCAATTGTCTTTAAAAATTATTTCATGCAGGTCAAAGTGGAGCAGGAAATAACTGGGCTAAAGGTCACTACACCGAAGGAGCTGAGCTGGTGGACTCTGTGCTAGATGTGGTGAGAAAGGAGTCCGAAAACTGCGACTGCCTTCAGGGCTTTCAGCTCACCCACTCCCTGGGTGGAGGCACAGGTTCAGGAATGGGCACACTGCTCATCAGCAAAATCCGTGAGGAGTATCCTGATCGCATTATGAACACCTTCAGTGTCATGCCTTCCCCGAAAGTGTCTGACACTGTGGTGGAGCCCTACAATGCCACTCTCTCTGTACACCAGCTAGTGGAAAATACAGATGAGACCTTTAGCATTGATAACGAAGCTTTGTATGATATCTGCTTCCGCACTTTAAAGCTAACCACACCCACCTATGGAGATCTTAACCACCTGGTATCAGCCACCATGAGTGGTGTGACAACGTGTCTCCGCTTCCCTGGACAGCTCAACGCTGACCTCCGTAAGCTAGCTGTCAACATGGTGCCCTTCCCCCGCTTGCATTTCTTCATGCCGGGCTTTGCACCTCTGACAAGCAGGGGCAGTCAGCAGTATCGTGCCCTCTCCGTGCCAGAGCTCACACAGCAAATGTTCGATGCCAAGAACATGATGGCAGCGTGTGACCCCCGTCACGGACGCTACCTCACCGTGGCAGCCATCTTCCGTGGCCGTATGTCAATGAAAGAAGTGGATGAGCAGATGCTGAGTGTGCAAAACAAAAACAGCAGCTACTTTGTGGAATGGATTCCAAATAATGTCAAGACTGCAGTTTGCGACATTCCGCCCCGTGGCCTCAAGATGTCCGCCACCTTCATTGGCAACAGCACCGCCATCCAGGAGCTGTTCAGGAGGATCTCAGAGCAGTTCACCGCCATGTTCCGCCGCAAGGCTTTCCTCCACTGGTACACAGGGGAGGGAATGGATGAGATGGAGTTCACTGAGGCTGAGAGCAACATGAATGACCTTGTGTCTGAGTATCAGCAGTACCAGGATGCCACCGCTGATGAAATGGGTGAATACGAAGAAGATGAAATGGAGGATGATGAAGAAGTCCGCCATGATGTTCACCACTGAATTCTAAAACACAACGAGCCAGTTCCTAATAATAACAGCTGTTGGAGTGCAATGAGACCACAAGATGTACGCTAGGGATGCTGATTTCAATAAATGTTGTGGTGTGCAGATTATGGTCAACTATAGTTGTTTAGCCTATATTGCGCTGAATATAAATATAGCCTTTACTGACAACGACAGTGAATGGTGTTAGAATCTAAAGTTATCCAAGTCATGCTATGTCAGTGTCAACAAGCAAGTACAGTTTTGTAACAATAACTCAAATGTGCATTCTTTTCCTCATGTCTCTAATAAAAGATCCAGTCTGTACGTCTTGTCAGGTTTCTTTTTTCAAAGGTACATAATGTGCAAAAGCTACGTCGAAATATGTACAACCCACATAGCTCATGACATCTTGATCTATTGCCTTGTTTTGCAAGCAGGTATCAGATTGCCACCCATCCAATCAACGACAAAGAAGCCCAGCCCAAGTAGGAAGGTTCCCAGCAACAGCGAATAAACAGCCTGTACAGTGCACAAAGGAAAGGTTAAAAAATAATTTCAAAGCACACAGTGACCGCTGATAATCTCACACTATAATGCGTAATATCAAAGGAACATGTCAGGGTTGTGACTTTCACACACACACCTTTCAAAAGTTTTAAAAGTTTTTTAAACTTTTAAAATATTTTATGCTTCTTGACACACCCTAGTCTGAACTGTGAATCCAAAATTTTCCATTGGAGAGAGAGAGAGAAAAAAAGGAGACAGACAGACAGTCAATACATAAAAATTTTATTTTGGGTAAATCATCCAGGGAATAACACAGAATACTACTCTGAACCAGTTATCCCAAAGGAAAGAAAACAAGGAAGTTGTTTTTATGACTGAGAAACAGATCTGGCTCGTTACAAGCTTTTAGTCAGATTACCTTACATGGGGCCAAATTACAAATTACAGGTCATAAATTGAGCCACCTTTTTCTTGTATGTCACAAAAGAAGAAAAGTTGATTAGCAAAGTTGCTCAGAGCTGTGTCTACTTTAATGCTTTGTATGTTGACAGCTCAGACTGAGGTTTGAAAAGAAAAACTTTGCAAGTGATCCACTTCTGTCCACAGAGGAGCAAAGAAACAAAGCAATACATTGTCGCCAGAAACAAAACATTAAATGGGTTTAAAAAAGACGGTTGGAACTGTTGATTAAACTATGTATCACAACTACATTTTATTTTGGGAAGTAAACAAAACAACCCCGATAATTTAAAAAAACATGTTTAATGATTATAACGTTAATGCCAATTTTGAATTTCAGTGGCAACAAGAGCTGCCTTCTTCCACATCAAAAAGGCCATACGTCACGAACCCTCTGAGAGCTCGAAACAATGCTTCCCCACATTCAATATGGATAAACTGAGCCTCGGCTTCTCAAATACACATACTTGACAGGCTGTGATCTGTCCCCTGCGCAGCTGAGCAGCCTCTGTGATGCTAATGTATTCTCTAGCACTTGAAGTTATTGAACAGTACTGTTTTCTTAATTTGATTACTATTCCTGACATTTAATGACACATTTGAAGTTGTAACTACTGTTTGTTTGTTTCCATACCACACACTAGCTCAGTCGGTCAAGCATTAACACCCAGGCACCCTATGCGGACAGACTGCTATCTGAAATCTGAGCTAAAGGTAGAACACCCTCTTACTTTGTGCACTTCACAGATAGCGAGCATATAATGCTTACTTTGTTTCTCCAAGGGAAAAAAAGACACAAAAAAAGGAAAGCGCTGTTCCTGCATTATCAGTAACTGAAACCTGAGTTTCTACTTTACTTTCTCCTCTGTTTATGTGAAGCATGAATGAACCTTTGTCAGTCAACCACAGAGAAACCTGTTGTATCCCTTCTATGCAGAAACACTCCTGTCGGGTTGGAAAACCCTGAAACTAATGCTTACATTTTAAAGTCTCTACCTGTGGCATGTTTTAGTTGACATGCAAATATGCAGTTAATTTGTTGGTGATCACCAAGCCATATGCTTAAAACACATTATTGGGGAAAAAAAGTTTTTAACTTTGAAGAATTGCTTTACATACACTGTCTCTTTCAATTAACAAACTATGTAGAAATATATATCAGCTTATGGTCAGATTCAAATAAGGACTATTTTTTCCATTTATGTTTACTATTGTATAAACGTTTTCAAATGTAACCAAAGAATCTGAAACTAAATTGTTTATATATGAAATATATAATAAAATATATTACAAATATGTTTATATAAATAACTTAACAATAACAATGAAATACCAATTAATGCTCATTTTCATTCTATCTGGCAAATAGTATAATTTTGCATATCACATGACATCCAAAAGCTTATAATGTTGTAAAAAGAACAGTTAGGGTGATATGCAAGTAATTTCTGAAACATAGTTCTTAACTTTTTTTTAACTCAAAGATGTACGATAAATCGTGTCATGTGTGAAATCAGAAAGTAAAACGTGTCAAGCAGATTCTTTTCTGTTTGAGTTTATTGTGATACAAGTTGAAAAACCCCTTAAAATAAAAACATCTTCATTATCCCCGTGGATTAGCACTGCACTGCTATGTTCTTACAGCATTTTAGAAAGCAGGTTTAAAAATACAGGTCAGTAGCAACAACAGCAGCATTAAACTGGCAAGCTCATCCCATCCCATTACACACACACACACACACAGCCACACACACACAAAATCAATCTGGTAATGATCCCACAAAACACATTTCTTCAGCTTTGGCACTTAGATCTCATGGAATTAATACTTATATATATATATATATAAAAAATGCATACTTTCAGGAAAAATATAAAAATAGTGCAACAATTCAAATAGAGGATGTGTTATTTGAGCACACTCAGTATTTATCTAGTTTCTGTACAGCTTCTGAACACATTATGAAGTAGGCGAACGATCTAACAGTTAGCACGACAACTTTAGTCATGGCTAAACAAATATACCAATGTACAAATTAAGCACCTTAAAAATCACAACACACTAAAATAATACATCAGTCTGTGCAATAAATCTAATATTGACAGCCTTTAAAGATAAATGAAAAATCTACAGCCTCTCCCTCTGCGAAAAACCGTGTTCGTTTGAAGACTAATTATATGTACATTATATGTTAAAAAATTATCGCTAAGCAGAGAACACTCTTGTGTGGGAATTTTCATTGCAAAAAGTCTTTACTATGATTTATAGCGCTCACGTTGTGTTTTTTTTGGAGTGTGGATGTATCTGTTTAGACCCATCTGTTGCGCTTTAATTGAATATCAAGTTCATGCATGTGATTTCTGGCTATTGACTAATTCAGTACCGTAACCACTTAAAAACAGTGCAGCAGTTCCTGCTCTTATAGCAGCTTGGCAGGCTGGATAGACAGGAGATGCAATGATCTGACAGCTATTGCTGCCCAAGGTAAGGGTGTAGACTTGTTTTTACTTTGTGTCCTTTAAAAAGAGAAAGTAAAGTTTGCGTAAAACTGGTTTAGGACTAGTTGTTTTACTGCCCCGAAGCCATATTAGTTTTGTACCTGAAAAAATGTAGCACATATAGGTCTGTTAAGTGCACTCAATGTTTTGTTTTTTTCCCCTCGGTTGGGTTCTAATAACACAAGTCATGTAAGACTGTGTAGAAATGTTACCCTTTTTTTCCTCTCTATAGTCAACACTGTATTGTATTCCCCTGCTGTTGACAGAACTGAATTTTGACATACCATTCAAAACAAATACAAGCTTGGTATAGAAAAAGAGGAGATGTTATTTTAACCAGTTTCAGTTTGAAATTCCAGCCTCTGATGGCTAAGTGCACCTTACAGTCTGTATTACATACTAACTTCTCAGGTCGGTGGATGAGAACCTACAGTATAAGACTTTAAATCAAGCAGACCAAACTCCAGTTTATAACGCAATTAATAATCTGCATTAATAGAAATACAGCATGTTGATGTACTGTAGTACATTCCAGTCCAGTCAGTATATCATTACATGTCAAAACAGGAGTAATATTTGTAGCGAGGCTACAGAAAATGGTTGCTCTAAGCTCTTGAACTAGACTCCAAATTTCTCTCTGTCACCAAGACCTTTTTCTGCTGCACAACCACTCTCTTGGTCCCATGTGACTTGGGTGTGACTGTCAGCTTAGCTTCCTCATTTGACCCTAGAGAACTGTGCGACTCCACTGAAAAACCCTGAGCTTTCACTGGCACACTTCGGACTTCAAAGCCCTGCTCTGCAGACCTTTGTCCAGTCTGCACAACGCCCTGCGCTAAATGCACACCTTGCTCCCCTCCTGAGGATCCATTCCCCACCACTAATAGTTGTCTAGACCTGGAGATGGTTCCTCGTGAAAGTCCTTGTGCTGCCTGCCCTGTTGCTTCACCCATTCCTCCCTGTCTATCGACAAGTACCACACCCTGGGAACTTTGGAGGCCACCGACTTGCACCAGCCCATGACCTAGCCCAGCTTGGCCTACTGAACCCACTGCCTGCTGCGTGCCTCCTGCCACAAGCATTACTTGGGGCTTGGACTCGACTACGTACATGGGCGTAGCAGCATAGTACATAGCAGGTTGCTGTATGAGCAGTGTCTGACTGGGAATCACTATGTTGTCCTGGACGTGTACATTGGGAAGAGTTGCTGAACTCTGTGCTCTCCCAGTGATACGTTCCTCCTGGATAACGGTAGAAGAGCCGGATGATACATTGGAGGTATTTAGGGTGTTAATATTGACGCGATCCCTGTCCCTGATGGTTTCCGTGTGACTACGGACATGTGTGTGTGTGGATGTGGAAGGCCTGAAAGGAGAGACGGGTCTGACTGGAGTGGAAGAAACTGCCACATCTACAGATTCAGTGACCATGGTTGATCCCTGGCAAATCTCAGCCAGGGTTTTGAATTTAGGCCCGAGGTCATTAAGGAATGCAAGATCATCATCATTTTCAAGAAGGCTGCAGCAGCCTACAGAACCTGCCAGCGACTCTTGTCCCTCATAGTTGTAGATCAGCATACTGTCCTTCACCTGAGGTTGCTGTGCAGCATGATCGGATTTCTGCAAAGAAGTGGGGATGAAAAAGAATATATTACAGCTTCAGACATAATGTCTTTATCTGACCTGAAAGACTGCAATTTCAACTTAACTTAGGGATCACTTACTCTTGAATAGTAGTCCCATAGAAATTCCTCAGCTAGAGCTATGCCATCCCATGCCCCACCTCTGTATTGAGAGAAATTCATATCTTGTCTGGCCATCGTTCCTGTATTCAGGAAGTCCATGTTCTGTCCACTGGAGTATTTGTACTGGTTGTACAGGTTCATGTTGTCAGCTGTCATATTGGATGTGTATATAGCACTGCCTTTATAGGGCCCTCTTCCACCTGCTCCTCCTCCTAACTCAGCCAGCCCTCCAAAGTATCCATGTCCCTCAAACATGTTGACATCCTTAGTCACTGCACCACCATCAACCTCCACTGGGACATGCATAAGAGGAACCTCCTGCAAGAGAAGTGTGGGATCCAGTCAGATAAATTTGATTATCAAACGTTCAGAGTTGAAGGTGCCTGCACACATCAAAACTACAGTAATACCTTGTCTTCTCCCTGTCCCTCAGTGTGATATGAGATCAGCTGTTGCTTTGTGTCGTATGGAATAGACTTGAAATCGCCGATAGCCGCTGTACTCCCACACAGGCAGACGAGCAACAGGAGAGGCACCACTGAAAAACAGGCACATTTCCCACTAGATCAAAATAGGCTCGACTGATTAGATCAAATTAAGTCCAATAATCAATGAATTACTTTAACTGAATAAACAGATTTAACAGGAAAGGAATGTATTTATGAAAAAACCGGCATCTGTGCGTGACACAACTACTCACATTAGTCAGTCTCACTAGGCCTGCTACAACATGTATGATTAGGCAACCTTTTAAGTGAAAGCATGGAGAACACCCCCCCCCCATAAAATAGGAAGAGTAAAATCCTCAAACAAGGACAAGGGCTCTACTCACAGAGCAGCAGCAGCAGTCCCAGCAACATCAGCAGAATACCCGCAGCTCCAAAAGTTGCAGTCGACGTAGAGCGCGACACACAGGATTTGGTGTTTTTATTGCAGGTACATACAGTCAAATCTATTATCTGAGCATCAGCACATGACTTTCCCTGCTGGTCTGTGATCTTCAGTGTCACTTTGTGGACGCCAGGCCACACATAGTTTTCTTCTCGCAGAATGACTGTAGTTTCTGAAGAAAGAAATGAGTAAATTAAGAAAAAAATACTGCACAAAGTGTTTACTTTTTGTCTTGCAACGTGTAAGGAAGTGCACATGGATAACACTCAAAATAAATGCTTAAAAAAATAGAAAGAAACAATTTTTTTTCTAAAACACAATATACAATTTGTCCATAAATGCCTTTACTCTCAAAGGAAGCTCAGACGGTTGATCTAACAAGCGTTTGCTGGATTTTGCCGTACAGTGATTGTTTACATGGCATTACCATTAAAATGCTCCACTCTCCACTTCCCTGTGGTGCTCTCTTCAACCACAGTAAATTCAAATGGTGATGAATTGGGGAAGTGGTCTTCATCTACAGCAGTGACATAGATCACGCTATCCTGAAGGCACATGGTCTGAGTTTTGGAGGTCAGTCTTGGGCAGTGATCATTGAAGTCCTCCACCTGAATAGCTATGGTCCCCGTAGCAGTTTTTGAGGGCAGATCTGAAAGCCAGTGGAATGTAAGATCAATATTAATCTGTTGGGTACGATATTACTCCTGATTAGACTGATGTTTGCTGCCGTGTTAACAGAACTCACCATTGCTGATGCATATAATTTCTGCGTAATATGTTCCATTGATCAAGTGCACGGACTCTCGGTCAGGGAGTTTACTCAGCCTGATGTCTGCTGTCTTTTCATCGATAATCAACCAGTTGTCAATGTCACGGTGTTTGGCATACCTTGAAGAACACACGTAAATTAATGTAAGAACAAAAATAAACTTTTCATATTCAGTGTAAGAATCGGTTGATATATGCGCAGGCGACACTTTCAGTTTAACTGTACCTCACGTTGGTGGCAATCTTTTGTGTGTCAGTGTCAATAGCAGCGTAATTAGTTATGATTTTGCTGAGGGAGGTGGATGTGTACTCCTCTGAGACAGTCACCACTTTTACACTTGGTTGGAAACGAGGTCCCTCCTTCTGATTGACCACATTAATTGTGACTGGGTAGGTTTTGATACCTGTTGCCCCTGTCGCAGACTGACTGCTGCCAAAATTATACGCTGCTTTGTTGGAAACCATGACACGCAAGTTCATCACCTTCAGTTCCTCATAGTCGAGAGCCTGTATATAAAAGGGTAATCCATGAATTTTGACTCTGCTGGTCGAAACACATTTTTCCTTTTACCTCTAATTTACACAGCACTCTTTACCTTCCGAACCATGATAATTCCCTCATTGGTTTTTTCATCCGTAGTGATATCGAAATAACCTCCCTCATTGCCTGAAACAATTTGGAAAGCAGCCAGCCAGTTGTCTGTGTGAATTAGGTCCATATCAATGGCTTTTATCCTCATAACTTCCACACCGACAGTGTTCTCTTCAATACGCCCTTCATACTGCAAATAAAGTACACATGAACAACAACTGTTTTTGAAAAAAGCTTACTGTTGACCACTATGAAAACAAAAAACAAGAAAACCTTTACACAAGAATAGATGGGCTGGATGTGGTAAAGGTGGAAGACCTACTATTTCTTTTTCCAGCGTTGGAATGTTGTCATTTATGTCGAGAAGTCGGATCTCGACTTCTCCAGTTGACGTTCGTCCTCCTGGGCGTCCATTTAAATCACAGACTTTAATCATTAACTTATATGTATCTTGTTTCTAAAAACAAAAGTTAGAAATGATTATTTCACAGATGAATATGTTGGAATATGTACATGCAGTGTGGTGAATAAAATTTGACTAATTTCTTACAAATTACGTTTATAATATGAGGTCGTACTATAACGATGAACTTGGGGGCTGTGACAAAATCTACATACTGTTACTGATTTGACTACAGTCTTGTGAGTTGCAAGCTTTTCCATTAAATAGAGGCGCAATTGTAGAGGCGCAAGATGATTTTCACAATACCTAAAAGGTCATAAATGAGCTCACCTCCCGATCCAGTGAGGTACTTTGAACCATGAGCTCTCCAGTGCGAGAGTTCATCCAGAACAACCCAGCTGTGTTAGCCTGCTCAACAATGCTGTATGAGAGCTGGGCATTCTCTGTTCTCTCATCATCGGCATCAGTAGCGATTATTTTCATGATAACAACACCTAGGAAATCGAAGGTAAATGAAAAATAGCAACTCCGGTAAATGAATTCAGTTAAGGACAGGATTGTTTTTGTGATCCATCAAATAAAAAAAGACACAAACAAATCTTAACATACCTGATCGACTAGATTCATTGACATATCCAAATTGCTGTAATTGAATGACTGGCGCGTTGTCATTCTCATCATCAACGGTGATATTAAGGTCAATGTAGTTTTCAGCCTGGGTCCCATTGGTGTATCTTGCCACACCTCTTAACTATAAAGCACAACTGTATTAAAAACTGATTCACTTTGTAGCTCATGGCTCTTTATAAAGAGGATTTGACTCTTACACGATAGAAGGCAATCTCCTCTCGATCCAGAATGGAATAGACTCTCAAACAGCCGGTGCTATGGTCAATACGAAATCTACCAATAGGGTCCTGGTCAGCGCCAGGCCCTGTTATATAGTAGAGCATCTTCGCATACTCCTCCTTATCAGAGCGAATCTGAAATTCAGATACACAAACAGAATGAATCCATCTGGAAGGCCAAAACCTTCAGTTAACAATGTAAGAAAACATTTACTGAACATATTATACCATATATTTAAAAAGTTGTATTTTTAAAATCATAATTATAGTAGAATATATTTATGATAAATATAAGCATGACAAATATTGCAGGTTCTCATTCAGACTGCTTTGAGACCATCTGTGCATACATCAGTTAAACTCTGCCGTTACTTAACATTAGTAGGTGAGTTATGAAGATTAATACACTTTAGAACAATAAACAGGGTTGTGTAAAAAAAAAAAGCACACAAAGCAGTATCTGTCATTTGTCTCTGTGTCTGAACTGACTCATTATGAACATGGCAGTCTGCCAGTGTCTGCCTCTGAAGCAACTCTCACATATGCTTGTTAAAGGCAAGTAAGTGAAAAGCAAAGGTGGCTGAAGGACATGCAGCTCTTGAAAATGATTTGTTTCACACAGTAAAATACATTAAAACGCATTAAACTGTTGCTTTGCCAGCATAAAAAAAATATTTGTATGACTGTGGAAAATAATATACATATAAATATGTATATTTATATTTGTAAGATGAAAAACATTAATTTTACAATGGAATTCTTCAGAAAATAAATACACACTCTAGCAACGCAATCAAGGCCGGTGTAATCATAGTTCTCAATTAGCTTTCGGGGCGGTGCGATCCAGTGTCTCTTCTGCCTGTGCAGCAGTCGTCCATTTCCTTCTGCTCCCACAGGAACAAGCTGCAAATGAACAAAAAGCGAGGAAAAGGCACATTATTATACAAATCTATCTATCTATCTATCTATCTATCTATCTATCTATCTATCTATCTAATGTGAAGTCCACCCCACTTGCTGCACATTATTCCCACTGTGTTATGATGTAGCAGAATATCTAATAATGTAATCATTACGTCTGCCTTACAAGTGGACCTGATTAAGACTTTGTTCCCCGAAACTTTCCTCCCACGTCCCGTATGGCGAAATAAACCAAATGAACTGTCCTGTGACCTTCGAATAAAAGTGATAAAAGTGATGAAAACGCTTCTCTTTTTTTTCTTTCTCTTTTTTAACAGGAAGATTAAGGACATATCATCTTCGGCATCTTTAGCGCTCACATACACACCACAAGCCAGAGCCACACCTGTATAGATCCGCTTTTCTCCATTTGACACTAAATGCGTAGCAATACATTGCGCGTACTGAATGTGTTACTTACAGCTTGAAAGAACGCCAGGAGAATAAAAATGCTGCTTTTCAGTAGTGATCCCATCGCGTGTAGAAATAAAACAAAACGTTGTCAATCCTCGAGTAAGAGTTCGGCTTCAGTTTGACTGCATCTGCAGCCTATTGTTAACTGCGTTTACACTTTGACCGTCCGAGGGGTAGGACGAAGTTTTACAGCGCTGGGCGGTTCCTCCCCCCCCCACTCAGGTTACTCATGACTGCTGATAGCAGGCGGAGAAAGGTGGAGTCCTATGTCCATTTTGTTCTGGTCTGTAATATCTCCGAGCAGCCCATTGTTTGTTATGAAAAACAATATGAAAGTCTCCAAAATGGACCGCGTGAATCCAAACTATTCACGTTTGACCATCTAAAACTGCAATTTTACATTTCCACTTCCACACTACATTCTTTTTTTATTTTCTTTCCTTTTTTGTGCACCTAAAAATGTATCACAGTCCTTTTGGCTAACGTGCTTTCCCACTTATATGAAAAACTTTACCAGTGCCCGTGAAATTCCTAAAGAGTGCACCGCTAGTTTCTAGGTTCCCAGCTCGACTAGCTGTTGGCACACTCACAGTTTGGTTGCCAGGCTACACGCAAGGTTTATCCTGAATGGTCAAGGCGTGTTGCGACAGTACAATGGGAATTTAATCTGATTACTTATTTTGCATTAACGAATAAATCAGACATGTTTCTGATAATACTGGAATTACAAAACAAAAATTACAAAAATCTTTCTTTCTTTCTTTTAATTAAGACTAAAATTTATGTAATACCTTTCTTGGTGAGCATTTAAAAACACAACACAGAGGTGGATGGTTTCGATTGTGTCATGATTTATGACAAAAAACATCATAAAAAGTCTGAGGGTGCTAATACCTGCTAATAAAGGTTCTATCTTAGATAATGACCAAATAATTGTTTAATTTAAAAGTCCTTATGAACAAAGGCCAGTTCAACTTTTTAAGCAGACACATGTGACAGTTTTTGAGGAACATTTTTGATTATGACACCTCACATTCTTCAGTTTGTCCAGCACACACTCCCAAACACGTAGTTGTTAGTAATAATACACTAGTATTAGTGATTCAATCCTCTTAAGCACCTAGTTTCACCTGAATACTTCTCTCCTACACATGACGTGAATGCCTCATTTGGCACTCATCCAAAGGGTGATGAAAGCTGGGTGTGGTAGGTGTTTTAGGTGGATTGAAGAACTTTCTTACCTCGGGGACATGTGTGTCACTGTTGCAAAGTGAGCTGTTCAATTAGTGCTAGCACTCGGTACCTTTAAAACTTTGCTTCTCAAAACATTTGGTCTCAGCCCTGCAGCATTTGGGTGGAATCCTGGCAAACAAACAAGGAGATTTCTTCGTCATCATTTTGCAATTGATGTGTTCAGACTAGAAGAGCTAACTGGATGAAGACATGTTTTAATGACAGAAAAGACACTGGGTGAATTTAATCGGAAGTGAGAAAAATGGCTGAAAATATTTCAGAGAAAGTTCACATTTTCGGTTTCTCCAAACTGCACAACTCAGCAAAAGCAAAAAGTTGGTTATTTTAGAATGTAAAAACATCTGTTATGACTAATCTTACCAGGATACTGTAGGGAAAAAGTAGTCAGAAATAGGGAGACCGGCTGAATAACCAAAAGTACAATAGGTTTCTTCCACACAGGCTCGCTTAGACTCTAAATTCTGTAAACACACAGAAGCCTGAGCACAACGATAATTAACCTTTTTTTTAATATAATAAAATCACATGGTATTTTGCTGTGTCTGTTTTGCATTTGCTGGTAAAGCGTTAAAGCGGTAAGCACTTTCATTATGTCCACGCCCATGACTCCCACCAAAAGTCTTCCTGACATTTTTCTCACCTTTCCTGTTGCAGGCCCATATATCCTGCCTTCAAAATGCTTTCATAAACAAGGTCAAGCCAGTAGAGTGTTTCCGAACTGGACGTATTTTAAATGACGTAGGGCCAGTGTTTCTGCTGCTTTACTTTTATCAACAGTTTATAGAGATAATGAGTGTTTCGCTGTGGTTACACAGTCTCCCCCACACCAGGCTTCATTCAGATCAAATTCCTGTGGTGTTCAGAGTGGAGCTCAAGTTTGTTCCTCCTACACAGTAGAGCTGCAGTCAAGAGAGGAGGAGCAAGCAGGGGTCAGTCTCTGTGTAGACCTGAGATAAGCCTCCACAAACAAGCAGACAGACCAGTATTTCTTCAAGCGCCTATACTTGTAGCATGCCATAGTGTCATAAGACCATTACTATTGCTTTGTACTGATGCATTCATATGCAAAATGCATAGGGTGATCTGATGTAACTGCACTGTCAACAGTGTCCTGCTTTGTAGAATGTGGATCCAAATGCAAGACTCAGAAGCAGAACTAAACTAAAAAAACACAGCTTTACTGCTGGAGCTTACAGAAAATATGAAACAAAGACACCAAACTGGGAAATTAAAGGGGAAACACAGAACACTGGTTTAAACAGCAAGTGGGGAGGATGAGACCAAGAAAAGAAGTACACTGATAGTCTATGGATGCATATTGAAGTCCAATGATGGTTCCCAGACAGTTAAGCAACTAGAAAAAAAATAGAGGGGTATATAAAGAGTATCAAATGAGACCACAAGAACAAATTCACTTTACCCCTACTTAGCAAAGGAGTTGACCATCATTTATTTGACCTTTACATGCTAAATACAAATCTGGTATACTGGCACATTTATATATATCTTTTATTTTTTAATTTGGACACCAAACTGTCCACCCCCTGTCATTTCTGACATGTCCCACATTGACAGACACAAATACAGTGTTTGGCTCACATTTACTTTTTTGGAGACCTGGTCACTTTGATAAATGCAACATGCCTCACGTGTATTTGTAGCAAGGGAAAATTACATTTTTAGTTGTGTATTGCAGTAAAAGAGTAATGTTTCAGGGAAAAAATTATATATATATATCGTAAAAATATTTGGAACTTTTGGGGGGAGTTGTTTTTCACAGTTGGCAATGAGGAGCACAGTCCAAAGGTACTGTGCTTGTTTGAAATTTCACTTGTTGCAACAGATACTGCAGCTGATAAATGACCACCTGTTAGAAGCAGGGGCACAGACAAGTGACAAAGCTTCTTCTTTTTTATTCAAAAATGGCCAAATGTTTTATTTCCAGCACCTGCCTAATGTTGGTAAGTGTTTCTAGTTTTCTTTATTCCACTGTTAGGGATGACCATGGGTATTATAACAAAGGTTCAACGCAAAACCTAAGTAAGTAGGGATTACCTAACATGTAATTAGTTCCATGTACGAAAACTCACTCTGACCTTGCAAGTGAAATTGCAAAGCTGTGTGAAGAAGAATTCAGAGTTCACAGTAAAATCTATGATTTCCAGTATTTTATTTCATCACTTGTCTACTTTGATTAGTACTGATACTTGTTAAGTCGTGTAACCTGTATTTTTTTAAAGAGCCACGTCTTAGGTAAAATTTAAGGCATTCCAACTATGCTAACTTTAAACCACTATACTGCTACAACTAGTTTTAAGTATGCATGACTGGGGTAGGGAGGATTGTAAAATCATATTAAAAAGTGTTAAAGCTATCCTACGGATAACAAATAACTACATTTTCCCTGTACTACTCATTTTTCAGCTTTTCAAGACAGTCGGTGATAAAAGCATTATCGCTGTGAGAGGGAAATGAACTGAATTATAATTGTGATATACTGATAAATATTGCCAATTTGTAGTTGATACACAAGGCAGTTTTTAATGTCAATATGTAACAATCCCAGCACAAATGTTCTGTGAGCTGTAATTGCAGATACACAAAGGGCTGCAGTCATCCTCAGTCACGCCTACAATACATTTCTCTTAATGCTTGCTGTCTGTTACTTCTGTCAGTGCTGTTTGCTATAGCAAAAATGTTAATGCCCAGAAGCATTAACAACATTTAAACGCGACAAGCCAGTTTGAAGCTCACTTTCACCTTCAGATCCTGTCCTGTGTGGAGTCGTGCTCTCTCCCGAGGTCTCTCTACGTAATTGTACCTGAAACAATTCCACCTGAATACCAAGTAGCAAAAGGTGCTGCTCTGCTTACTTTTTTTT
>NW_024582364.1:2757491-2801241 GCF_018398535.1 Haplochromis burtoni | reverse complement strand
AATTTCCACTGGAAATGCCTTTTGGTTAAACTGTCAGCAAGGAATTTGCATTTGCACTGTTAAATTTTTATATAACTTTAATTCACATAAAACACCTGCTTGTTTAAGTGAAAATACATTGATGGGTTTTTTTGCACTAATAAAGTTGTGGAGTTGTAAAGTATTTTGTCTAGTGTCAGTTATATCGTCAGTTATATTGTTATTGCAAATTTTCAAATGTATATCGTGATAAATATTTTTGGTCATATTGCCCTGCTCTATTTAGCGCTACATAAATAAAATTGAATTTAATTGAATTGAATTGTAGTAATGTTGGTAGTAGCATTTTACATGGATCACATTTAACGGAAAGTACGCCTTTATAAAACCAATTTATATTCATAAACTTTTAAATGTCTTTCTTTTTTTCAGCCATTAGATTATGAGAAGACCAACAATGTGCAGCTTCAGATCACAGCACAAAATCAAGCACCGCTGAATGGCAGCAGTTCCAGTTGGCAATCCATCCCTGTGAATGTCAGTGTCACCAATGAAGGCCCAGAATTCTCTGCTCCTTCGATCCGCTTCATTGTCAAAGAGAACACACCAAATGGCACAGTGACATGAACTTATATAGCTACGGATCCTGAGACGAAGAGCAGCAAATCCCTTAACCCTTTAAAGCCGGTTGGAGCGGGCACGCTCCGTTTTGCTAACTATTTTTAAATCCCGGTAGCACGGCAACCACGTAAGCTAGCGCAATAGATTTTTTTGCATATGAAACCGGAGGAGTTGTACTTACATCTCATGCCATCAGCTTGTCCTAGGTCACAGTTTCCTTCCACATATAGCTTTGCAAAAACTGCATAAAAAGCACTTGCAGCAACAAAAACATAATATTCCAGAAACACGCTTTGCCGATCCGATCAGCTGTTCGTAACACTTCCTACGTCCATCAGCGCAAACTATCGCATGTCTGCCATGACCTGCCCGAAACCAAAAGTGACGTCATTTTGCGGAAATGTAGCTTTTTACTCATCAGGGCCTTATGAGCCTATACTGGTGTTTTTAAGTTATGTTTGACTTTATGTTGTAAACCTGCTCAACATTTGGCAAAAACCATTTTTCTGGTTATGTCTTGACTTTATGACTTTCTTGTCGTTTCTGGGATGCTTAGGACTCATATTGCACTGCTGGAAATAGTTTATTTTGATGCATATGCTGTTTTTTTTTTGCAAATTTGCATTATAATATTTATTTTCGTTTTTCCTGCAGTATATAAAAATTGGTGTATTTCAAAAATAAAACTATGAAGACACTTAAAATAAATTTCCTGTGGTGGGAAACTAGTTTGTGCAACTTTTTTGTATTTACAGTTTTGAGGGATAAGCCTCTTAAATGTTTGCAATTTATGTAATTACTATGCACTTAATGCAGACATATTATTAAAATGTGGGCTATAATGGTTGTATTGATGTATATCAACTTGAAATGCTCCCCAAAATGGCTCTACAACATGTAAAAATATAATATAAGCTCTGACGGACTTGGTTCTATGGTAGGTCTTAAAGAGTTAAATGGAACCCTCTCTGACAAAGTAAAGCATGCTAAAAACCTCAAAAATCTACACATTGTTTCACCACCTAAAGAAGCAGAAAGTCTTACAATGCCATTTCTATGGCTTTGGGACTCCAGAGAACCACGGTGAGAGCCGTTATTCACAATTGGAGAAATCCTGGAATAGTGGTGAATCTTCCCAGGAATTGTTGGCCGACCAAAATTACTCCAAGAGTCCCAAAAGAGGTCCCAAAAGAACCCAGAACAACATTAAAGAACCAAAGGCCTCACTTGCCTCAGTTAAGGTCAGAGTTCATGAGTCAACAATAAGAAAGAGACTGAGTAAAAATGGCATCCATGAGAAAGTTCCAAGGTAAACTCAGTGCTGACCAAAAAGATCACAAAGGCTCATCTCATATTTTCCAAAAACATCTTCTGGAAAGACATTGGGGAAAATATTCCATGGAATGACGAGACAAAAGTATCTTTTGGAAGGTTTAAGTTCTTTTACATCTAGCATCAAACACACAATTAAGAAAAAACAGAAAAACCATGATACCAGCAGTCAAATATGGTGAGACCATGCTGTGATGGTCTGGGGCTCCTTTGCTGCTTCAGGACCCGGATGCCTTCTTGTAATTGATGGAACCATGAATTCTGCTTTGTACTAGAAAATCCTGAAGGAGAATGTCCGTTTGTCACTTTGTTGCATAAAGTTCAAGTGCATTTGTAGTATGTAGCACGACAATGATCTGAAACGCATCAACAAGTCCATCTCTGACTGGAGTGACCTAGTCAAAGTCTTAGCTTTCTCAACTGAAATTGGCCATTCATGCCTGAAAACCCTCGAATGTGGTTGAATCAAAACAATTTTGCAAAGAACAGTGGGACAAAATTTCTCCACAGTGATGTGAAAGACTCAATCCCAGTTATTCTAGTTGCTTGACTGCATGCAGTTCTTGGTGCTAAGATAATTGCCCCAACCAATTATTTTGTTTAGGAGCAATTACCTTTTCACACAGGGCCAGACAGGTTTGGATAACATATTTCACTTAATAAATGAAAAACAACATACAAGACAAAACAAAAAAAAATACAGGATATTGTATTTACTCAGATTATCTTTGTCGAACATTAAATCAACATTGATGATCTGAAACATGGAATTGTGACATGTGTGCAAAAAATATGGAATCAAGAAGGAGGCACTGTAGGTGACACTTCGTAATTGCAATTGTTCCTGTGTGCCAACATGTACACATTTTCTACATTACTGTTGTATTGCAGGCTCCATGACAACAACAGGAACTGTCGTCCTTCTGGTGGAGAATCATACGAGTCCAGTCAGCATTTTATTAAAAACAAAGACTGTGCAAAACGAAGAGGTTTGGAGGGTTCCAGGTAATATGTTTTGAGAAACTGCCCGTTAAATTCTTAAAGTGTAAAAGTGGTGAGCTTGGAGAACCAAACATCCACAAAGGCATTAACACTGTGACAATAAAGATCGAGAACACAAATAAAAATCCAGCAGTCGATATTCTGCAAAATGGATTCTGGGTAAAAATATCTCTAATATTAACAGTTACCCAAATTTCAATTTGTTATTGCTATTATCAATACAAGTCTTAACTCAGGTTTACAACTGCCATACAGCAATTTTCATTTACTTTTTATTTTTTACAGGGACGTGCTGATCTGCTGCCCTAAGAGATTGTGTAGACTTTGTTTGTTTTGTCATTTTTCCAGTTTCACTTTGATAAGGAGTCAGTCGTAGGATTGCACAGTAGGTTTAACTGGTTCATTGCTGTTTTGTTTATTTTAGATGGTTACTGCCCTGAAGCCACACTAGTTTGTATATAAAGTAAATGGAGTGTATTTAGGGCTGTGATTATATATCTCAGTATTGTTTACCATCTTAAAATTTACAACAGTTAAACCATGGCAACAACTTAACAATAGTAGGTGAGATGTGAAGGTAGATTCACCTTAGAACAATAAACACACACACACTCACACAGACACACGGACCAAATTTACACAGAAATGCTAATAGCAGGTGATCTAGGAGGAGGACAGGGTGAAAGTGCATCTAGCCTTGTATGACCCTTCGGTTCAGTGGACTCAAACATGTGAGGGCTGGGTGGGTCGGTGAGAGTTTGAAGCCACTTAAAATATTTTATATGTTCTTCACACAAAATGGGCCAAAGGCAAGGAATCTCAGGTTGAAATAATAATCTTCTTTTTTGACTGTACCCTTAAGGGTCGCCACTATGGATCATCTGCCTCCATCTCACATTATCCCTGTTATCCTCCTCTCACACACAAGCCCTCTGTCACGATCTGAGGAGACAGACCATGTGGTGGTGTGTGTGGTGGACCCAGGTGCGAACACAAGAGAGTAGACCGGAGTAAACTTAAACTGAAAGCGAGCCTTTATTATGGCTGATGACAGGTTTCAAACAAAGCAGAAATACCGTGACTAAACTGAACTTAAACTAAACTGGAAGCAGATAAGCTATGAAGACTCAGAAAACCATGACGATGACTGTAAAGACTGGCTGTGAGCCCATGGAGGGCGGGAACACAGACGACGCGACACAGACTGCATGAAACACAGAGACTAAATACACATGAGGGATGATCAGGGGAAGTGGCCACACATGGGAGCACAGCTGACACACATGAACCTAAATACAGGACAGGAGAAGTGAAACTAAATACACTGACATTGAATACAGACTTTCAAACTAAAACAGCAAACATGGAGATTAGACATGACATGAACTAAACATAACCACGCAGACATGACGCATGACAGGTAGACGCACGAACCAGGGAGACTGAGTACAGGGAGATGACATAAACAACTAAGAAACAAAAGGCTAAACAGCACCCTAGAAATTAACTAAGCTAAAGCATAAATGAATACAAAAGATACATAAAACACTGGGTCACACAACCCAGGACCATGACACCCTCTGCATGTCCTCCTTCACTACACTATATGCATGAATCTGTGGTCTTCTTCTTTTCATTTTCACACATTTTTATGCTATTCAGGGTTCTCTCTGGCATCATGGATTATGGCCATGGCGTTCCTTCATTGCTCTCTCTAACCTTGCTTGATTTCGATTTAGACTACCTATCCCATGAAGTAAGATTCACAACCATAATGGTGAGAAAGAAATGCCAGAAAAAAAAGAAAACTTCCAAGAATTTGGCTTGAGCCCCTGTGTATATTATATTATCACCATTTATATCTAGTCATGACCACCTTGTTATGTCGATCCTGATGTTTTGTGCCATATATGCATATTTTTTGCAACAAGCTATACAATAGGTTGTGATATATGGTATCACAAGTAGCAAACATAGCTTATGCTGGTATTATTTGCAATGAGAAATATTATAACTGACTTTTTTTTTTTTAAATGTCTTAGTTTGTGAATAGATCGGAAATTCTTGGTGGAGTCTAAGTGAAATCTTGGTGGTGATACAAGTGCTGGTTGGCCACAACTCTGAATGCTGATAGATCTGTAGCAGCAGACTGAAAAACCATTGGCTGTTACCAAGAATTCCCAATGACTTTTGGGTGGTAGGGAGCACCACGAAGGCAATATATCACATAATATGGGGGAATTATGCAATTGCTGTTTTGTTTTAATTTTTATAAGCAATCAATCATTCATTCCATGGCTTTCTTAGTATTTAAAAACACAGAGAGTGGTTTTGATGGTGTCACATGATTTATGACAGATCATTTATAACATCATGAAAAGCAGGAGACAGAAAAAAAACGAGGCTCTCAAATTATGCGGTGCCAAACTAAAACTGAGTTTTGAAATGCAGCAGAAGTAAGCTGACAACACTGAAACTCTGAGAAAAACAACAACACTGAAACTTCTTTGGCCGATTTGAGTGCAGTACACATTCAGGAATACATAAAGAAGGATATTTGCTTATGCACTGATCAAATAACTGGTTGATGCATTAGTCCTTATGAACACAGACTAATTCAACATGTCTATGTAGACATGCATGACTGCTCTAGAGGAAAATCTTTGAGGAAATCATTTCACGTTTCAGAATGACCAGTCTAGATTACAGAGTACACGCTACAAATCACAAAGGTATTAGTAATAATGACTTTGGCATCAGTGAATTAATCCTCAAATGGTTTCAGTAGAATACTACTCTCGTACACGTGATGATGCGAGTACTGTATTTGATACTCATGCAAAGGGTGGAGAAAGCTGGGTGTTGTAGCTGCTTTGGGTGGATCCAGAAACTTTGTAACGTCAAGCACGTGTGTCACAGTCATAAACCGAGCCGCTGAATTAACCCTTGTGTACTGTTCATACTTCATGTCCTCGCAGTATGTTCAGGATCAAACTTGACTCAAGTCAATAATTTGCTGATAATAAGTTTTTATATCAAATTTTGAACTATAGAACTATTTAGAATATATAGCAAGCCTATCTGACATTAATAAACACAAGATTAATCTTTAATTAAAGCAGGGTTGCATGGCAAGAGTATTTTTTGGGATTAAATGTTAACAAATGAAATAAAAATATTCAATTTCATTGAAGAATCCTCATAACTGGCATCTAATTATCAGCATTAATGCAACATTAATAAGCACTTAGAACACAAAACCTGCTTAATGCATACTGGTGTGTGCTTTCAAAGCAGTGGCAGGAAACCTTGCATGTGTGGGACTTGAACATGTGTTGTCCACACCCAGTGAAGTGGCAGCTCAGATACCTTTATACTCCCTTTGTAAGATTTTCACTTCCTTTAAAACACTGCATCTCACAACATCCTGTCTTAGCTCCCCAGCATTTACGTGGAGTCTTGGCAAAACACACCATTTCGTAACAGATGAGTTCAAACTAACAGAAAACTGCACTTTGGGAGTAAAATGCATGAGGTCATATGGCAATGACACCAAGACATCTTAGGAATTTCATTTGAAGCTAAAAAAAAGAAAATGTCTTCCAGAGAAAGGTTACATTTATGCTTTCTTGTCACTGCACAACTCTGCAAAAGCAAAAGTACAATCTAAAAACATCAGTTATGAGTAATCTTATCAGGATACTGTGGGGGATGTTTCATCAGTAATGATTAAACCAGCTGAATAACTGGAAATATGATACGTTTGTTACACATAGGCTTGTTTAGACTTTTAATTCTGGGAACACACAGAAGCCTAAGTACGACAGCAGTTAGCTTTTACTTTTTTTATCTCGGGAATAACATCACATGGGGTTTTACTGTGTCTGTTTTGTATTTGCTGGTAAAGCGTTAAAGCCTTAAAGTCTTCATTATGTCCACGCCCATGACTCCCACTGTCTTCCTGACATTTTTCTCACCTTTCCTGTTACAGACCCATATACCCTGCTTTCAAAAAGCCCCTTTAATAACAATCTAACTATTAAAGTATATCCAGATGGACATACTTTAAAAAAAGTAGGTCCATCGTTTTTGTCTCTTCACTTTTATCAGCAGTTTATAAAGATTGTGAGCGTTTTGCTGTGGGAACCACAGCCTCTCCCACACCAGGGTTCATTCGGCTCAAATTCCTGTGGTGTGCAGAGAGGAGCTCAAGTGTGCTCCTCCTACAGAGTAGAGCTAAAGGAGAGAGGAGGACGTAGGGGTCAATTTTCTGTGTAGACCTGGGACAAGTCTTGACAAAAGGCAGACAGACCAGTATTTCTGCAAATAAGTGTACCTGCAGCATGCGCTAGTGTTATACGACTATTGTTTTTGCGTTATATGCATGGATTTATACAAATAGTGCTTAAAGCTTTAATTACATGTATTTTAGCTCTTATGCTCCTGCTAAAACTCTTTAATTGGAAATAAAAGAGCGGTTTAATGTCTTCCAGTAAAAGAGTAATGTTTCCCCCTGCTGGCGGGAAAAACGCGAATATCAGCAGCTTTGAGGGAGTTGGCTTTCTCAGCAGACACCAGCGAGCACAGCCCAAAGGTACTTCGCTTGTTTGAAATTTCACTTGGGTGTGTCAGCAAAGGTGTGTCCGCTGACTCACCCAACAGCGACAGATAGAGCCGTCTGAGAAACGCCTGCCTTTTCGCATTGACAGAGAAGTGAAGCAACAGACAAGAGACGAAACTCTCGAGTAGACTAGACGCATTTGTTTTCTATTACTCTCTGAAATACTAACCGGACTCTCCCCACTTGGACCCAGGACAAAGTCAGCCTTTTACTGTTTTTTTCTTCCAAAGATGGGGAGAGTTTTAATTTCCACCATCTGCCTAATGCTGGTAAGTGCTTCTAGTTTGGTTTTAAAGCACTCCTACATCACCAATACGCTTTGCTGTCTGTTACTTCTGTCAATGCTGTTTGCTATAGCAACATTTAAACGCGACAAGCCCGTTTGAAACTCACTTTCACCTTCAGATCCTGTCCTGTGTGGAGTCGTGCTCTCTCCCGAGGTCTCTCTACGTAATTGTACCTGAAACAATTCCACCTGAATACCAAGTAGCAAAAGGTGCTGCTCTGCTTACTTTTTTTTATTCTGTCTGTGTGAAAAAGTGTTGTAGGCCGACTGTTTTGTGTTTTATGGCTCTTTTTAACTTTCCTTTTCTCGGTTTTCAGTTGAAACCGTCGGTTGTGATGCCAAATCAACGCTGTTAACTGTGAAGGACCCGAGTTTTACAATAAACAGTAATGGAGCAGTGGTAGCTTTAACGTCTGTCTCAGTGGCAGAAAGACGACGGACATTTTTTGTGTGCGCTCAGGACAATAGTGGACCGGAAAGTAAGATGGAAGTTCACCTTGTCCGCAGTACAATGCCGACAAAACATGTAAGGCAACTGCATATTGTGAGCCGTTTATACAGCTCAGAAAGCACGATGCGTTTTTTCCTAACATATCCTGACTTGTTGAAATGTCACAGCAACGACGCCAAGGATTCCTGAGTCGGTCTAAAAGACGCTGGGCACCTCCGAACCTCAACGTAGTGGAGAATTACGTAGGACCCTATCCAAAACTAGTCGAAAGGGTAAATTAAATGTATAATTCATATCATTTATAAGCACTGTGCTATTCAAATGTTTATTGTCAGCACACATTGTTCTCTTTTCTCACTTCCCCCCTCAAATTATCTGATTATTTCAGGAGTCACACCTGTTAATTAAATTCAGTGATTATTTCCTTTGATGTTCTTTTTTAAGTTACATTACCAGCATGTCAGATTGGAAACTGTCTACAGTTTTGATCTATTTAATAACACTACGAGCTGAAAGAGCTCACAGTAGGCTGCTTTATGAAAACTGAATAACAGAATTTTTGTTGTTTTTGTTTTCTTTAATATGTGTGTTTTATTTGGTTTGTCCTGTAGCTGGTGTCAGATACCTCAGCCAAATATAAATTGTTCTACACTGTCGAAGGAGAAGGATTCGATAAGTATCCAACTGGAGTGTTCAACTGAACAGAGACACAGGGGATCTGTTCTTGCTCAAAGCAGTGGACCGTGAGGCGTTCCCAGTATATAGTGTGAGTGTGAACATGAAAATGATTTAAGGTTTTTAGTCAGTTGCATTACTGTTCAGCAGTCATTCAAAAAGAACGATTTATCATTAAATAAAAATAATGATAGATTGTCAACTTGTTAGTTTTGAGTTTTGATTCTCTATTACGCATTTTTTTATATTGTTCACTCAAACCTGGAAGTGACACAATTTATATATGTCTTATAATGTTTTTGCCTTTAACTTTGCTTACACCTTTGTCTTTTTTGTTTATAGTTTGTGGTGCGTTCTTGGAACAAGATCACATTTCAGGAGACAGATGAGAATCTGCCATTGAAAGTGGTTGTAGATGATGTAAATGACAATCCACCGGAGTTTGTAGGTCCTCTACAGTTTATGGTTCCTGAGCACTGTAGTGTAGGTGAGAAAAGCAAAATAGAGTAACAGATAAATCTGTGGTGTTTGGCCTCAGTGCAGTTGCTCTAAATGATCGTGGTTTCCAATACAGGGACTGTGGTGGGAAAGGTGAATACAACCGACAAAGACCAAATTGGCACCGACCATGTGAAGATTAGGTATACACTCCTAACTGGAACAGACATGTTTGCCATTCATGCGGAAACAGGTGTCATCACAACAAAAACCAACACCCTAGACAGAGAGGTGAGCACTGCTTCTGCATCAGTGATACCTGTGAAATTTATTTAAATGAAAATAGCTTTGAAGAAGATGATACAAGTGCTTTCCAACATATTTTCCTTATTATATTTTGCAACATTTCTTTTTAAGTTAAAAGACAACCATTTGGTGGTTGTACAAATCCAGGATATGAATGGTGCAGCAAACGGTCTGGTTGCCACATCAACAGCAAAAATTGTTCTGAGTGACATCAATGACAACCCGCCAACCTTCATGAAAACATCTGTAAGTGTTTGAAAAAACTGTCAGTATGTAATCTGTCTGAATAACTGATACTTACATTTGTCATACTTATTTTCCATGAACATTGGTTGTTTAGTAATCTCCCCTCCTCCCAAAAAACGTATTTTTTCTTTTAGTATGATGTCGCTGTGCAAGAGAATGAAAGTGAAAAACTTCTACTTCGGATTCCAGTTCAAGATAAAGATTTAATAAACACACCAAACTGGATATCAAAGTTTGTCATTACTCAAGGAAATGAAAATGGAAATTTCAGGATTGTTACTGACCCCCAAACAAATGAAGGGCTTCTGTACGTCTCAAAGGTGAGACTGACTTCTTATTAAATTCGTTATTATCATTTAGTAATGTTGGTAGTAGCATTTTACATGGATCACATCTAACGGAAAGTCCGCCTTTATAAAACTGATTTATAGTCATAAACTTTTAAATGTCTTTCTTTTTTTTCAGCCATTAGATTATGAGAAGACGAACAGTGTACAGCTTCAGATCACAGCACAAAATCAAGCACCGCTGAGTGGCAGCAGCGCCAGTTGGAACTCCATCCCTGTGAAGGTCAGTGTCACCGATGTCGATGAAGGCCCAGAATTCTCTGCTCCTTCGATCCGCTTCAATGTCAAAGAGAACACACCAAATGGCACAGTGATAGGAACTTATACAGCTACAGACCCTGAGACGAAGAGCAGCAAAGGCATCAAGTAAGGACTTCAATTTGCCTCAATAACACTTGTTCTCGTGACTTGGACTACAAGAGTGAACATGCGAGTAATGCACAAGTACTTTTTTGTCTCTTAGGTATTTCAAGATCACAGACCCGGGCTCCTGGATCAATGTTGACAGAGACACGGGAGAGCTGAGGGTGGCAAACACAATTGACAGAGAGTCACCGCTTGTTCACGATGGGTTTTACAACATCACAGTGAGGGCTGTTGATGCTAGTAAGTTTTTTGTAGGCACTTCAGTACTGATGAAGAAAACACAACCTTCAACAATACACAAGTGGTCCTTTCTGTACTCAATTCTATATTACCTGATGGATATTTGCCAGATCATTTGAGGTAGTGCCTTGTGTGACTAAATAAACCTTATTGCCGTTCATTCATTTCTTCTTGCGGTGTGTCAAACAATCCGAAAGTTGTTAAAAGTACAAGCTCCACCTTGAGCTGTTTGTCTGAGCGGCTTTATTTTTCACGAGAACACCTGTTGACAAGATAAAACCTGTTGGAAAAAAAATCAAGTGGCTAGTCATTTACAATGACTCATGTTCCTTTGAGTGTTTTGTGGAAATTGGGCACATATCCCAGTGCTTGGCAGAACTTAAAACTTGCACTTAGGTGACACCGCGTTATTGTAATGAAAATGGTGTGTTCCATTGTTCCTGTGTGCCAACATGTCCACACGACTACGTGAGAACCAGTAATGCTGTTGTGTTTCAGGCTCCAAGTCAGCAACAGGAACAGTTGTCATTTGGGTGGAGGATGAAAACGACAACATTCCTACGATTCCTAGTGAGCTCACGTTTTGTCAGGAGGATGGAGTGCTCGGCTCTGTGGTGGTGGTGGCCGAAGACAAAGATCAGAGTCCCTTTTCTTCCCCATTCACCTTCAGTTTACCAAATAACAATGATGGCACATGGTCTGTGAAAAGTCTTAATGGTAAGTGGCTGTCTTTGTACACGATGAAGCGCAAAGTGTATCTTTTTAATCAAATGTGAACGAAAAGATTTTTTTTTACAAATGTTAGTAGTACCCTATGTACAGCATGATCCAAAAAGTGACATGGTATCATTCCAGTGGTGAGAAAAGAAACAAATATGTGAGGGTGTTGTGGAGCTGTTTTGTTTCACCACTCTGTGAATACTCGGTTTTCAGAAGTAAATATGTAATCAAGAACAATGTAGATGAGAAAAAGACTTGGAACTGCGTGAACTTGTCGATGCATCTTTTGTTTTGTTTGTGCACTTTTTAAAACGAGTAGATTAGTATATGTTGGGGGCTAAAAATGTGGACATGGGTCTTACTGCATGGACAGTAAAATCATAAATCACATACATTCACACAGTAATACTCTGTTTTATGAAGTATAAATATTTTATTACAAATCTTAGTATTAAGTATATGTTAAAGTCACATGATGTAGCCTGAAACAATATTCTTCAGTCTTTTTTTGGTGCTTTTCTTGGTTAAGCTTGAGTCTCTTTATAATTATCACGTGTTTCCTTCTTAGACACTGCAGCTACATTGGAGCAGCTCAAACCGCTTTATTTGGGGATGCACACCGTTGACCTGACTGTTACAGATCTTCAGGGTAGTGGCAAAACACAGACAGTGAATCTGAGAGTCTGCAAGTGCAAGAATGGCGTCTGCCCTGGCAAGGACAGGTCCGTGTCGCTCGGACCGCTGGGAATACTGACTATGCTGTTGCCTGTGGCCCTCCTCCTACTGCTCTGTGAGTCTTCCACTGTAATTATAAGTAGTAAGGGTTAGCTGGAGGTTCTTTCGTAGTTTGTTCAGTTTCCAATATGCAAAAAGCAATTTTGCATACAATAGTGTAGTGTATAATGCTGCTATGCTCATTCTTGTGACGCTTACCGCACACAAAAGTACTCTGTGAGCTGTCATTTTGAACACGCTTGCTTTGTCATTGCAGTCCTGCTCCTTGCATTTTTCTGTCTAACAAAGAGAGAGAAGTTGCAACTTGACGACTCAACAGACACTGGAGGAATCCTACTCAAATCCAACACGGAGGCCCCAGGGGACGAAGTGGTAAGGACAGTAATGCGGAAGCATTGCCTTGGCTTACCGTTACTCACAAGGAAACCATATTTGCTTCTTTTCTTTTCCCCTTCTGCTTCATTTATTTAATTGCCACGTTTGCTTTGATTGACAGGATGCAAGTCTCATCAATGGTCCCCCATTTGAGATTGACCAAGCAGTAAAGGGTTCTGTCAAGGGTGTAATGATGAATCCTTCATGGATCGGGAACAAGAGTGGAAGCACTATTGGAACCCTTGGTGTTCACGAGAATGGGATGCATGGAAGGACTGATATTTCTGCAGCTAATATGCAGGATTACTATACCGGCCAGTATGACATGACCATAGATCGTCAATCCTATGGTCAGCTTGTTGGTAGTGGTGTAGACTTTGACTACAGACAACACAACATGGACCCAGCTCTTCTGTATAATTGGGAAACAAATGGCCGCTATCTACATCAGGTATTGTTAGTTTATGATTACAAACATATTATTTATTTGTTTTAGTGGCAGAAGTTTGCATAAAAAGTCAAAAAGAGAGCAGCAGAAGTTTCTTTTTCTGCGGTTTAATAATGTGTTACCTGTTACAGATAAGTTAACTCCCATTTGTAATATTATCTTCTTCTCTAAGCTGTGATAGCATCCTGTGTAAACCTCAATATTTCTCACCTTTGGTGAAAGATATTATTTCTCTAACCTGTTGGAGATCTGTTTGCTCGATGTGTAATATCCGTCCGTCAGTCATATCCCGAGCAGCTTTGAAAGTGTTGTATGCTTGCTCCTATCATCCAGGCTTAGTCCAAGGAGTAATAACAAACTGCCTGTGTCTTCCAGAAATTGATCCAAATGGGAACAGTGGAGGATGGGCGATATGCAGATGATATCATCCACTCCTACGGGTTCGAGGGACATGGCTCTGTAGCTGGCTCTGTTGGATGCTGCAGTGATAATAATGACAATGATAACCTTGACTTTCTGAACACACTCGGACCAAAGTTCAAAACTCTTGCAGAGGTCTGCAGAAAGACATGAAAAGTGACACTCCAGATAATATTGTTTACTTTAACCCCTGGAGGGTCCTAGAAAAATGCATACACTATCGAACCTAGAGCCACAAATCGACCCAAGACCCTCCAGGGGTTAAGCTGTAAAAGATGCAGATTGGGTTTGAATGCTTGGCTTGTTACTGGGGTAAGAATATAAAAAAAGAACAGGCAGGTGGTGCTGGTGTGTATATGCTATTGCTCTTAGTTGCTTTATGTCTTTGTTGTTGTTATTTTAGTTTTTTTTATGTAAAAGTCATTTGCACTGAAAATGATGTAGATGCTGTTGGTTGTGCATACTTTATGTTGTATGTCAATAGCTGCGTTTCCACCACAGGGACTGCAGTCTTTTGGAGGTTTGTACCTCAGGAACCAAGGTCTAAATGAAGTTCTTGGAAAAATGATTTCATATCTTTATATTTTTGGAGGGTAGCACTTTGTGACACTTCAGGAGCCTTTGGTCCAGGGATTGCAGTGTTTCTGGTTGGAAAGCAACTTCTCATAAAAATCACACTGCCTTCAAGGTTTACCACATAAATTGTTGGTAATCATTAACTTAAACTTACATCAGAGAGCAGTGAAGGGAGATGGAGAACAACAAAACTGGTGTTGCTTTTTCATATTTAATTGCACGATGTCTGCTTAAGCTTTGTGGGTCTGAATACATTGGTGGGAGTACAGACAAAAAAGCTCTTGGGACTAGAACTTCTTGTTATTTTGGGTTGAAATGCGGCTACTGAGTATTAACATGTTTGTTAGTAGGAACTTCGGTATTTTTTTAAAAAAAAACTTTGTTTATTAATCGTTGTCTGGTGTAAAAAAAGAATGCATTTCTATTTCAGTCATGTTGCTGTTTTTTTTTTATCCTTATTGAATTTCAGGCTTTGTCGATATATTTGAAGTAAAACAAATAATGAAACAAAATAATCTTTTCTAATATTTCACAATATTTAATGTAAAACTACACATTTATAATGGTCTATTTTAAACAGTGTTGATTTACTTCTGCACAATTTCCCAATGCCACAGAAATTGTGTGTAACCATGATTTACTTCAACTCCCTGACTGTCAGACGGGTGCAGTTTGAGCTCGCTGTCAGTCAGGTTATTGCAACATTCCCAACAGTAGTCCTGTTTAAATCTGCACAAGGGTGTGAACCGGAGGCGTAAGGTGTTACTGACACTGCCCGAAACTAAATATAACTGGCTGCACAGGAAAAACCCAGTCAAAAAACTGTATACCTTATATGTATATTATGTGGTTTTAGTTGTAATTTGACATTAACATTAAAGAGTGTTGTTTAATTTTTGCAACAGTAGCAGTTGTTTTTTTTTCTTTTTCTACATTTAAAGGAACTATAAGTGCAAGATGAAGATTATAAAATACCATAGCACACATGCAATAAGCATTTATGTAGCTGTACAACTATAAGCACTACTGTTTGTGCTTATAGTCTTCACTGTTTATTTAAATTTTAGTTTGTTTTTTAAAAAACGTTCCTTATTCTTTTTTCTGGTTGTACAGAAAGGTCGCAGTCTGGTTGCATATTGTGCTCGGGCTTTGTGTGCACCCTGGTGAATGTTTTACAGGGTGGGGCACAGATAGCTTGCGTAATACAATGAGTTCAATGTTTCAACTCCTTGGCTAATAATTACTTTCAGTCTTTGGCAGATCCAGTTGGTGCACTGGTGTTATTATGGCAACATTGTTCTACCCTATTGTTAAAATGTTCTAACTGTAATCATGGTAACAAACTCTATTTTGTAAACAGTACATGACTTCTTTAGACATAAAGTTTCCGGTTACAGGAAATTTATGCAATTGCCCAATTAGTGTAATTTAACAATTATCAATAATTAGTTTTAAATTGTCAGATAGTATAGATAACAGACTTTGCTTTGTTATTCAAAAACCTCTGTAAATAAATAATATTCAATGAAAAATGTATTGAAACCTCAACTGAAATTCCCCAGAGTTCTCGTAACACTTTGGATTAATTTATAGATAATGTAAATACGCACTGAAGTTATAAACAAGTCACCAGTCTCTGATGCAATTTATCAATATGATGACGTACAAAGGACACCTGAGGCTCGAAATATGCAATCGCAGGCTCTGGAAAGGGCCATCTGTCACATTGTGATGATGAGTATAAAATATGATGGCAGAGAGAAGAATAAATGGTGAAATTAATTCCTGGAAAAAATGTCACCCCGATCAAACAGTGAAATCTTGTTAGAAACGCAACAATATCTGTACAGATTAAAATAATACTGTCACAATTATGGGAAGATGTGAACAACATGTGAACATGAAGGGTTTTTGCTCAAAATCCCAAAGGGACTAATTAGGTGATCTTGAACATAAGTCACCTAACTGAAAATAATGACCCCCCTCCACAAAAAAAAAGCTTAACCCAAAAATCTGAAGAATGCGATCCAAGCAGAGATAGCAGCTCTTCTACCCATATTTGAAAAAAGAACTGTTCTCTACTAAGGTAAAACCCTTTTGTTGATGACTGATCTTGTAGTAATCTGCAATAAAAAGTGTCTTTATTTCAGATTCCTAAGTATTTTTAAAGCCATAACCCTGATTCTTTTCTTTTCAAGCAGTTTAGATGTTTAAAACTTGCTAATATAGCAACTCTTTTGCTGTCATGAACTCATGACTCTGGAATTGCTCACAGTGATGACTAAGCCCCGAGGTCAAGGGTGTGAAAGATAGCTGATAAGCAAAATCATTTGACAGTTTAATTATAGGTGCTGACCACTCAATGACTGTGATATGTCTCAAGTATGTTTAAACTGAGAAGCAGGGTGGGAGAGATTGACATGGCAGTTTCATCAAAATGAAAAAGACCTCATCCTGCCTTACTAGTTCACTACAAAGATTTTATTTTCACACATTTTTATATATAAAAACAAAACAAAAAAACCCCATAACAAACATAAGAAGGGCCTGCTGTACAAAACAGCATGCACAGCCGCCCTAATGCAATACGTGCTGCTGGAAATGCATGACAAAAATACCCAACCAGCAATTAAAATAACAACAAAGAGAATTTTAGATAATTTTCTTTAATTGCTATGAAATGCCTTCCTACGCAAAGCAATGACACTGATAAGCCACAAAATTCAATAGACTATTTTGTGTGTCCACCCTTATCAGGCCCGTTTGAACCATCACTTCCAGTTACTTCTGTAAGGATGCAATTAATTTTAAAGCAGTAGCGTGAAATTAATTTATTGCTTGTAATTAGTTTTTGTCATACTGTGAAAACAATCTTTCCAGATAGGATGTTTTCTCCTTCCAACAGACTGTCTGAGGACACTTGGCTAAATCCGAGTTCAATATGGAGTAGTGCCTTCCTGGGGCACTGTACATACATTTTGTATGTATTGTCGCAGTACATTCAAAAAGGTGTAGGGCTGCAAGAGTAAATGCTCAAAGTGCTAATAGTTCCTCTGTCGTGTTGTGCATTAATACAAATGCTCAGTAGATATGCATAATTTAAAAATCTACAGACCACATAATCTCATCAAATTACTTGTATGATTAACTTACGCCTTTTTGAAAGGTTCAAGAAACAAAGTATTTCCAGTATCCTGTTCAGTTTTTGCAAAATCCTTTTGACTTGTGTGCAGCTCATGTTTGAGATCATCCAAGTCATATATCTCTGCAAATAAGAAAACAAAACAGAAGTTCTTATAAAAAGCTGTCACTGTTAGGATGGAGTGTCTGAACACCTCTCAAATTGCAGTTGGGCTTGAAGAAATGCTTCTGCAAGTCACCAGCTGTGAGCTGCCTAAGACCTCTCTCCATAACTCATCAAAAACTGAGTCATCTTTTTAATTCTGAGATGTGTCCTGAAGTACTTCAACAAGCTGAACAGCTTTTGATAGAGCTAGATCCAGTAATGGTGACTGAAGTATGCGGCAGATGACTATCCTTCCCAGAGCCTGGCTCTGCTGGAGGTTTCTTCCTGTTAAAAGGGAGTTTTTCCTTTCCACAGTCACCAGTGGTTCCTTATAGGGTGTGGTCTAATTGTTGGGGTTTCTTTGTGTTATTATAGGGTCTTTATGTTACAATATTAAGCATCTTGAAGCATCTCTGTTGTTGTGATCTGGTGCTATATAAATAAAATGGCATTGAATGGAATTGAGTCGAATCTAGGAGGTGCCCAAAGGTTTGTGGAATGTAGCTAGAAGCATAATGAAAGGTAAATCAATTTGGGCACGTAGTCCCCAAGCCTCCACAGACCTTTCCCCACTTCTCCCATTAGCAGCATCTTCGAGAACATGGAGCACTGTAAGTAGCCTGTCCATCATATTGTGCAAAATGCCTCCATACCATCTAAGCTTGGGTGAAGCTCTCTGGGCGGGCATCTATATATTTCTTGCTGAACATATAGCTATTTGTGAATGCATGAGCCTGACATGAAGATGCATAGCTTCTCAAGTGAAGAAAAGAAACAGACTTCCTGAGGTACTGATTTGGTTGTATCATTTAGAACCAGACTGAAATAATGTGCATCCCAGTGCACATAGATTAACCATGTATGATTTAGCTGCACAAATCCAAGATGTTATTACTATGAGAGACACTAGATGTCACACTTTCCCTTTATGTGAGTAAAGCACCACCTGAAGAGGCAGCTTTGGGGACTACTTATAGAAGATGGCTGATTTTTGTAAAGACTCCTCGCTGTCTGTCACATGTGTTACTGAACACCTGAAATCACTTCAATTAGTCTTTGAGGTCTCGATAGGGAAACGATTTGAGGAGTTGTGGCAGAAGCCTCATCACACTCTGATGTGGCATGCGCCAGACTGTAGTTATACACTCTTTAATGTTATTTGGTGTCACTTAACCTAACAAGATTCTCTGCCAATGGAGTGAGTGAAAGCGACTAAAGTAATTATAGTCTATTTAAAGCTGGTAGTTTCACTGATTCAGACATTTTATCACTGTTAGTGGTGTATGGATGGTGGGCATGGCATAAAATGTGTATGGCTATTTTTTTAATGCATGTACATTTCTAATAACTATATCGATTTTCCTAGAGAGAAGATAATTAGAGAAGATATTTTTACTAAATATTTTTATGTGTGGGTTTGACTGTCATCTTAACTCTTATTTTAAAATACAATTTAGCAGAATGTGCTGATTTAAACTTGTACTTTCATAGACCCTAAAGCACTTGTTACATTGTTTGCTTGAGGTATTGTTTTTCTTCCTGGAGTTCTGTATCACTGAAACTCAAGTGCACTGTGTGACTTACATATTAATTAGATAATTCTGCCCGGCAGCAGAAAGCCTCGGTGAGATATCTTGGTCTTAATTAGTCAAAAAGGTTAAAATAAAAAGCAGTCTAAGGAATATATGTAAAAATGCTATATTAATTAATTGAAATGAACCTGTAATTACTGACAGTAGAGTACCTACACAGAATTCATTCTCTTGTTTTATTGCAAGACAAAATCAGTTATTTTATTTTACTTTTTATTTGCTGTGCTGATATTAATCTGTGATTAATACAATATTACAGTTACTTCAGAAAGTACTGAGATTCATTCACTTTCTCCACAGTTAATTAAGGTATGAAACACCATCCATCTATTGATCTATATTTTAACTGCTCATGAAATTTAAGGTCACATGGGGGTGTTGGAGCTTATCCCAACTGTCACAGAGTGAGAGGCGGGGTACAACATGGACAAGTCGCCAGTCATGTTCACCTTCACACCTGCATCTCTTTGGACTGTGGGAGGAAGCCAGAATAACTGGAAAGAACCCACGCAGGCACAGGGAGCACATGCAAATTCCACACAGGCCTCAGCTGGCTGCTAGATTCAAACCCAGAATCTTCTTGGTGGAAGGCAACAGTGCCATATGGATTCTTTTTTCATAAATCCACACTAAATAGCTCAAAATAACAAAACTACAAAATTTCTCTTAAATGCATCTTGTTGGCTTTAAATATCCCTGAGATGTATCCATGCTTGGAGTAAACCTGTGGTAAATTGAATTATCTGGAAAAAGAACAGAGAAATATATTTTTGTAGGCTATTCATAAAAGATTCCAGGACAAAAATGTAATTATAAGTCCAAGGAATTCTTTTTACACCCCTGTAATAGAAATGGGCAAGGATTAGATCATGACAAAGATATAAAACTTGTTTGTTTTATATAGTTTTGGGTGTTCTCAGCAGCACACTGGCTTTGAACCACCAAGGCTCTTCCCTGTTCAGATGAGAGGCCAGCCAATTTGAGTTACTGAAAACCGAAGAAAGAATAAATGCAGCCAAAAACAGAGAAGTCTTTGATGAAAACCCCCCCTCCCTGACCTGAGATTCTTTCTGTGCACAATCGTGAACCAAAGTGTGCAGTGAAGGCAATTCTGGAATGTCTTCTGAACAAGTCACTGTCTGTCTTTGAGTACCACAGCCAAGTGCAGACTTGAAAGCTCCAGAATATCTGTGAAGAGACCTGAAGATAACACTTCGCAGATGCTTCACTTCATAACTTATGAACCTTCACAGGTTCTTCCAGGAGGATGGGAAAAAGTGCAAAAATGCAGGATTGCAAAACTTATAGAGACTTACCCAAGAGGGCCCGAAGCTGTAATATCTGCCATAGAGACTGCTACAAATCATCTGATCAATGGGAAACTTTCGTTTTTAATTTTTAATCAATTAGTTTTGATTTTGTCATTATGTTCTATTGAGTGTGGATGATCTCAGTAAATACTTATGAGTTTATGGTCTTACTGTATTTTACACACTACATTTAATGCCATACAAAATAAAACTTCAGGTAAAGAACATTGTAAAGTGCATACTGATTGGTTAAAGTCCAGTTTCAAAATACCAAGATGGCGATGATGAAGTTGCTCAGTTTAACTTTAATAATGAAGCTCCCCTGCCTGCTTTCCTGGGTGTTCTGCACTTCCCCTTTCCCACGCTTTCAAATTCAGCGCTGACATCATTGCTCTAGTCAACCATCTTCCTGCCTTCCTGCTCTGAGTCAATCAGCTTCTGTTCTGGGTACTTTAAATCTCACCGCTCTTCTGTAACTCTGCCTTTTAGACTCTCCTTTGTACAACTCACTTTCTCCCCATCGCCAAGCCTCCATCTTCATCTTTACCACCACCAGCGTCTAGACTCTGGAGGGGTCCTGTCCTAATTCCTATTGCCGATTCTGTTCTGCTGTGATGAGTCATCGGAGTCTAATAGCCAGGCAGCTTAATTGAATTCTGAATCTCAGTAAATCATGTTCAATTCTTCCAAATGATCTCTCCTTATTGAACTGCCTGGGCGGTCTGTGGGAATTGACTCACTTTTTGGAGCCGCACATAAGTGGCCACCAAAGGGGATGCAGTTTCTAGTATTTTCATGCTGGCTTAATTTTCCATTGTGGCAGGTTGTTGCTTTGTTGTAATCAGTGGACACAAGGACGCCATTGACTCGTATTGGGAATATGGTGAAGTAATTAGTTAAGCTTGGTGACAAATTGTTTTCCCCTCAAAACAGTTAGTGACACAACAATATAGTGAGTAATAAGATAGTGAGAATGAACTGTTTTAGGTGTCCATCACAGCAACAAGCCTCAAACTGATACCTTAAGCTCCACACTCAGAATACTGTTTAGATTTGTGGTTGAGGATCCTGCTTGTGTTGGCCTTTGTTGAACACAATACAGAAGTACAATAAGTCGAATGCTAGAGTGCAGCAGCAGGCATGATGATCATAAAGTGTGGTTCCTGTTCATTACTGTTCATCCAGCTGAGGTATACACACATCTCACTTTGGGATAGGTGGTTAAGCTTTGAACGATGTTCTGAGGGAAACTCACAGCTTGTTTTGGTCTTGCTGGTATGATGCTGAAATTATTTCCACAACTTTTGTCTTTCAAAAGTCAGCACGTCATAATCTGTTTCATGATTGCCCCCGCACACACACAAAACACAGACAATAAATGTAATATCAGTAGGGCATTATTAGTGCAGGCAGACTCCAGAAAAGAAGGAACATCTAACCAAGCCTCTGTGTGATGCTGCCCGTCAAAAGCGCCGCATATTAGTACAGTGGCCCCGATACATTTGCTTTGATGAAATGGAAAAAAAGGGGACCTGACAAAGTGTTTTCTTGTGTAGTTATCACGAACAAAGTGAGCCCTCTGCAAAATCTTGGTGTCGTGTTTGACAAACTGCTAGAATTTAACAGCTGAACATGCAAGGATCAGCACTGAGCAAGTTGCCTGAGTAGAAAGAATTAGATGTAGGTGGTTCAGACAGGCAGAGGAGGGGAGGATAAACAGGTAGATTAAGAGCATAAAGAAGACAGGCAGAGTGCCTGACATACGCACCCGAAGAGGGGAGACAATTTTCATGGGAGTGAGTTGATTTCGGGGACTGATGTTAGGCATTAAGTTGGTGCAAAGACTCGTCTAACTAGGCTCTCAGTGCGCAACCCCTGCAGTGAAGATCTATAAGGCTGATCAGACCACCTTCTGCGGGAGCTGCTACTTCTTGCCTCACCGCCTGTCTCTTAGCTGGATGCAGAAAGAGACTTCAGCTGACTACAAAACATAATCTCGCCAAGGGGTTATGCCCTGATAACCACACAGTTTTAATGTGGAATTTAATTGGTGCATTGCACGTTTTACTCGGGGAGTATTTTGACACCGTAGGTGTCAAAACAGGATGAGCAAAAAGCGTGCAGCCAAATCTCAGCCCCCTCAAATCTCTAAGCTCAATGGCCATAACAAAAAATTTACATATTGATGAGGATACTTGAGGAAGTTTTAAGCCATAAGTAACTACTCAAATTTAAAAAAAGAAAAAGAAATAAGATTACTGAGGTAAATATAAAATATTAACCATTTCAGGAATTTGCCTTTTGTTTAGTGTTTTCAAACAAACGCATCCCTTTCCACTTATTCTGAAAATACCATGCCAAACATGAGCATCAACTGGGACTGACCCTTTCTGAGGTTATTGACAAGGCTCAGTGGGACAAAATAAGTAAAAGCTGCAAACACAGCATGCATATAAAGACGCATAAGTTTACAACTTCATTATCTTTGAATAAATATATCCACCATGGTAGCAAAAAATCCAATATGGCACAGCGGCAAATCTCCTACTAAGCCCTGTGACCACTTTGCTGTTTCTTTATACCAAAGTCTGGAGAAGTTAAAACACACCAACACTCCTTACATGTTGATCCCTTTCATGTTCTGAAACTGAGCTCTAAAGACTTTCTTAATATATATATAAATCCACCAACACTGATTCCAACAGTATACAATTTATTGATTTGCTGTCAGCCTTCATCCTCCTATCCAAAGGCTTTTAATGTAACAGCAGTGCCATCAGATAAGGAGCAGAGCAGAGATAGAGAAAAATGATGATGTTTACTGAGGAAAACACAGGGTTTGACCCCATATCTCATTAAAGTGACTCAAAAGTAGTAACATCACTAAAATCTGCGGTGCCCCATTGAGTTCACTCATCTTGCGTTCCCAGACGATTGACAACCAAGTGATAGATGTCTGTGAAGACCTGATTCAACAGAATAGCTATATTGAATAATCAATTGATAAAAAAAAAAGAAAAAAAAGAATCAGAGTATTGCACTGTACTTCAACAGATGTATCTTCTTTTCTGGAAAGTTTAGCATCTTCCAGCAAGGTCAGTTTGGTGCATTTTAATAAATTTTAACAACTATGTTTATCAAATCCAGAAACCATTTATGTACACAAACATTCCCCTCCATACCGCTGCTTTATAGCATTTTAAAAAAGAGGTCTGTTCATAATAAAAGTCAAAAACTGACTAAAAAATGGACAAATAAAATTATTTCTGCTACAGAATTTGATGATGAGATTGAAATTGCTGTCACATCTGTGGTGCGTAAACTGCAGAAAAGGCAGGCAATTAGTTTGGCTTGGCACAAAGATTAGAAATAGGGCAAAACTGCTATTCAGGCTCTGTTTAAAGCTGTGTCTATATTAAAATCCTTGCAGCCGCATAGAGTGGTAACGATGGAGTGGTATATAACGATTCACAATTCATCTGTGATTTATGTATGTAAAAGTGTATTTTTATGCTTTAAGTCAGTTTTCCCTCGATTTTCTTCACTTCTTTACAGAAATTGTGTGTACAGTGATGCCAAAATGTAGGTGACCTATAGCCCAGTTCTCTGAGTGATCCCCCACTATGAAGTCATGCACATATACACACACGTAGACAACCACATACAAGCACACAAACACACACGCTATGCCTTTTGTATAGATGTTGCAGAGAGAACAAAATCTGTCTACCAGCAGCTCTCTAAATCTCAATGGTTGTGCACGGACGACAATTTGCCATTTTGCACGGGGTTGTGTGCCGGACTCTTTCTTGGCTGGATGCAGTAATTTCCTGGAGTCTCCACAGGATGTCTGGCAGTTGCTCAGAAACAGTCTGTGACATAACTCTGAAAATGGCAAATCGTTTTTTATATGGATAAACAGAATTGAACAGATTTGTGTTGGTGTGGGGATTTTGCACTGCTACTGGTTGGTCATTTTAACCTCCATCTCACTGGCCGCAAGGTAATCTAATGCAGTGCTGTTGTCAGCCTTAGTAATTACCCTTTGTCACAATGTTTCACTTTCCACATCTGCTCACCACACACATCTCATTCTGCAAAGAGGCAACCTCGACCTATTGTATTTGCTTAACATGCAGGATCACCTGTTCCCCTGCTGTTCCTCTCTGTCTGTGCCTTTCCCTTTAAACAGGGACAAGGTTCCTTTTTTCCCTTTTCTCCTGCACACCAAGAAGAAGAGGTACTTCTTCTTCTTTCATTGATTGCCAGACCAACATCCCAGAAATCACTCCATCCACTGTGAGTGGCAGGTAGACGAATAATGGAGGAGGAGAAATCAATGCAAGTACATTTGGCAGTCATTCCTTTTCTCTAACCTTTCATCCTCTCCACCAAGAGGTCAAATCAAAGCATCGCTATCAGCAGTTCCAACAAGTAGGGAATGAATGTAGCATTTTGCTTTAATTCTACTCAGTGGCGTGAAATGTGTCTGCATGTGGCTCTTTTCCAAAACTAGAAAAACTATTTTAATAAAACATTTAATGCTTAAAAATAAGAAGCAAATAACAGATTGGTAAGAAAGTAAATAGTTTCTTTTAAATGTTGTAGATTGCCGGTTATCCAGTGAATAATTTCTGTACATTAATAGGGTTCTTTTAAGCACATTAAATTTCAGTCTTGCAAGGGACCTTCTTAATATGTACATATTGATTAAGTGGTTCTAAGTGAGGAGCACTCATTGCATAGTGCTAATACACATCTCAAAGAGTGACCGGCACCTTGGGAAGTTTCACCTTTTGAGGGTCACTGTCACTGAATGAATACATTACCTGTGATTAATTACTTGCAGGGCCTACAGCGAATAGGTACCACAGATGTCAGCTTGTGTGATAACTTTTCATATTGGCGATCTCCCTCAGCCCATCCGCAATTTACATAAATCGCACACACCAACAATTAATGTGATTGTGTGGAATGAACTTGCAGTCTTGTCGCCTTTGAAATGGTTGCTTCAAAGGGAGAGGCCGTCCCTGTGACCGCTCGCAGTCAGATGCCATCTTCTTTTGTGCACTGCGTGAAAACGACAAAATGATGGAGTCAGTCTCCTATCAGGCTGCTATTAGTTTGTGACTGAATGAGGTCAAGTCAGCAATTACATGCCCACAGTGACTAATTGTGATAAACTGGGGTAAACTGCAAATTTGTCTAAATTCACATGAATTTAATTCAAATAGAAATTCACATTACCTGCGTTTGTTCAGTCTAACCAAAACCTCATATATCTGAAACAGAGATTCAGAAATTGTGATGCAAATAGTGACATAGTTGCTGCAGAATGGCAATTTCACTGCTATATGTCACAGGTGCTTGGTGATCTTGTTTTTATACAGGGATCTAACCCAAATGAAACCAGCTAACAACCCATTGTTGTCATGGTCCCTGTGGTCTCTCGTGTTGTCCTGTCTGTTTTTTTCTTTTTCCTCGTGCCCTTGGTTTTTCGCTCATTCTTGTTCTCTCTATCTCTCTCTGTCTATATGTGTGTGTGTGTGTGTGTGTATGTGTTTTAATGGGTGTGTGTTATTTACCTTTGAGGTGACTCCTTCCTGTTTTTTAGCCGCCTCCCGGTAAGTCACTCACCTGTAAGCATTTAGTAATGAACTCACCTGCAACTCATCAGTGGCTCTGGAAGCAGATTATTTAAGGGTGAAGCACAGACTTGGTCATCGCCACGTTGCTACATAAGCCAGGTAACATGCTTGGCCTCAGTCTGCTCTGTCTGTCTGTTCATCTTGCCCTGGGTTAATCACTCTTTCTGTCCACACCTCTTCACAAATCCAGAGACCTGTAAGCCAAGATAGCAGTGAAAACTTGTGAAAACATTCCAGTGTGGGTCCAGTGTGGGTCCGTCCTTCTGTCCGCTCTTAACAATCGAGTCAAGTCCCCCATTGAAAAGAGGCGCATCATAGATAAGTTGCTCTCATTGGTACAGACTGGCTCTGACGCTGAACGACTGCAGTCCATGTTAGACTGGGATTGCTTGGAATCAGGCTGCCTCCCACCAAGTGACCTGTGGAATTACCTTGCATCTGAAAGTGGTCATCCAGAGGTTGATGGGGGACTGCACACTCAACATCTGGGTGATCAGTTGGTTGCAACAACTACTTGCAATCAGTTGCAGATTATTAAAAAAAATCCATCTGTCTGTCTGGGGTGGCTGTAGCTCAGGAAGTAGAGCAGGTAGTCTACTAATCAGAAGGTTGGTGGTTTGATCTCTGGCTGCTCCTGTCTGCATGCCAAATATCCTTGAGTAAAAAATGCATCTGTGTATGAATATTACATAGAAAGCAAAAACCTTAGAAAAAAACTGCTTTGGTGAATGAAACAAGTTGTATAAAGTGTTTCGAGTGCTCAGTGTAGAAATGCTCTGTATAAGAACCACTGAATATTTGACTTTTAGCTCCGCATCTTAAGGAGAGTCAAATATTCAGTTTTGACTTGATATCAGTATTTTATGTACACACTCTGGAATCATTGCTAGAATGTGAAATTCAAGGTTGTTGCCAGAGCAAGATATGTAGCTTTGAAGAGCTCCACTGTGTGTAAACAGCAAGTATGCAATACCAGGCTCTAGGTTGGTACCTACTTCAAATCTGTGCATACAATATATCAGCATATTAAATTCAAACACACATAATGCACATGCTCAGAGAAGAGGGAAACAAGAGTTGCTCGCAAATAAAAGGGAACCTTAATTTATTTGAATAACTGTTTCAGAACTTTTTCAATATCAAATCAAGTGAAGAGGCCCTCATGCAATCTTATACAGAGTTCTATGAAACAGTCAATGAAAGGCAGCATGGCAGGGCTAAATTTATCTATAGCTGTTATTTGTGTGCCCGTGGACTCGTGCATCTAATGGACAAAAAAAGAAGTCTGAGCGAAAGCTGCAATGGCACACAGTGACTCAGTCCATTGCCAGCAAGTAGCCACAACAATGGAAAATGGGGCAGATCAAGGTTGCCAGTAATTACACCTATCTGCGGGCTTAATTAGGTCACCCTTAAGTGAGCATTGTGTGATAGTATGCGTTCATAATGGCCATGAGTGAATGTGTGTGTGTGAAAACTATCTCCCAACAGACCACGGGGTCATATCCATGAATCACAGGATCAGAGTGAATGTACAGTGGGGGTGCTGAAAAGTGCCTCTCTGTACGGCCAAGGGCAAATTTAGGAAAGCATACACAATGAGACTGCTTTCACGCACACAATTAGTTATGAGTCAACAGCTGTTTTTCATCGTTTTGTGGTGCATATGATAGAACACTGAGGACTAAGGTTTTTTTTTTGTAACATGCAAGTTTATATTTTAAATTTCTGGTGATTGTCTCTTTGGGCGTCTCTGATTGCATTACCTCAATAGCTGAGCGTGATTACAGTAAAAAAGTTGACTTAAACCAAAGACTGTGTTCCTGTCTTCTTTTTTTTCACGTGCAAAAATGGATTTTAAAATGCATAACACGTGTACTAGTAGAACTGGTATTGTTTAGAAGATGTATTCTGTACAATATAGTTTGTTTCCAACATCTTTTTATGTAAGTCAGGTCATGTTTGAAGGCTAAACATGACAGTCTTGTCTTTTAGGGTGGAGATAGAAGAATTTCGCGCCCAGCTTCTTTACTTTTTTTAGATGCTGTCATCACACAGGTATTGTTTGAGCTACTCATTTAATCATACTGAAATTATTCCAAGGTGACATTACTGAATGCATTCCACATGCTGTTTTTTTTTTTTTTTTACCTCTATAGCTTCCATTTTTCATAGTCATTTTAAACTGTCAACCTTTTTTCCTGTGCTATATCTCTGTGATGCTGTGTCCTTGTACCCACTTCTTAAGAGCACCATTATTACCGTGCACGGCTGTTTGCTGGAAAAAAAAGAAAACAAGACAGAAAAGCTAATGATGTTGGCTTGAGCTCAGAGCTAATTAAAATTCTATAAATATGGTGGAGGTAGGTGGCGTGATGGATGTAGTGTGTCAGAAGTCCGGTGAGCAGGGAGGTGCGTGGAGATGTCCGGACGATCAATACTGGCATAGTAAATGCATGACACTGCATATGCATTTAATGAACCAACAGTTTTATCTGTTAATTACACGCCAGGACTCACCTTCGCATTCCTCACACTGTGCTAAACCTTCCTGGCTGTCCAGATAATGGCCCGCTATTTCACACAACAAATCTGCAAATGGTGGGAGCACTCCTCTATTTTTACCCTCTCACTTTATCTCTTCCTCTCCTGCTTGCGCTTTCATTTATTGTAGGTAATTCTCCATGCAACACACTTTATGCTGTATTTGTAAATGTAATGCATTTCTTCTTTTGTCCTTCAACCAAATAGTTTAGAGTAGCATCTGCATTCATCCCGCAAGCATTATATGGCTGAAAATGCCAGTCGTTTTTCACTGTGCTGGGGAAATTATGTGGGCAGACAGGAGTGTAGGTAAGCTGGGCAAACAATCAGTTGATATAAAGGAAATGAAATTCTCATGTTACAGCCAACACATAACTGAAGCAAAACTTAAAAAAATAATAACCTGATGTGCACTTTATTTATAGGTATTAAAACTCACATGAAACAATATCTCAGTGGCTTACCTCTCTCTACCACAACAAGATGTTTGCTTCTCCACCCATGCTTATATTGCACCAGCCTAATTCTTCTATTTTGAAAATAACATTTCAGCTTCCAGGGTTACAATCCTATAGCTGATGTTTGGTCCAATATGACAAACTAACACAATGGTGAATTATTTTGGGATTTAAGTTTTAAATAACATGTTATTAGCAGGAGTTTACCTTTTGCTTTGTTCCTGATGATACTTGAAGAGAAAAGCATTGTGCAGCAGTTGGACACTGAATGTGTTGCGAAAAAACAACATGAAATTACAAATGTGTTGTGTAACATACGTACACGCAAAAAATTGCTACTCAAAAAACACACTGCAAAAAGAAATTTACGTTGAGTGAGTTGATGAGCTGGTTCGGATGTTTCTAAAGAAGAATAGGAGAAAACGGAGATTCTGGGTTCATCCACCTCATTCTCAAGAGAAAGCAGAGCAGGGAGAATTTCATGGTTGAAGGAGTTGAAGCTGTATCACGACTGCTTTCATACACATTTCAGAATGTCGGCGGGGCAGTTTGAGCTCTTGTTGACAGAGTTCGGTCCACATCTGAGGAGGCAGAAGAAAAAGTAGAGAGCCGAAAGTATAGTATATTTAGTATCCATGCAATTTTTGAATTCTGAGAGCAATTTTTGCCAAATGCAGCCATCTGATTGGTTAGATCTGTTTATTCTCATGCAAAAAAAAAAAGAAAAAAAGAAAAATCAAGCTTAAGCCACAAAGAATAAATAAATACTGGAAATTAATGCAGTAAAATTACATGGTCCGTGTGGACAGCTGCATTATGAATGGGTGAGTTTGAAAAATACTTTTAACATTCGCACAAATTTTATGTAAAATGTACTATAGTAATCAGTGAAGATCTAAACTATTTCTAGCATCCAACCTCATACAGAAGATGGGACACAAATAATAATAATGACAGTAAAAATTAGGGGTGGGGGAAAAAATCGATACTGTGTAGTATCGTGATATTTTGTTTGCTAATAATGTATCGATACAGGGACAGCAGAAATCGATATTTTGTTACAAAAAAAGTTCTGTGTGGGTCCACACCACTGACTTCAGAGCATGTTGATCCTTTTTCTGAGCAAGAATCCTGACATTCCTTCACTGTCCAAATGTGTTTAACTTTTTTGGCAGCAATAAACATGACAGTTTACTTATTTTAATTTAAGACATGTTTTATTTTAATTAAGTTCAAAACTTTTTTATTTAATGTAAAATTATATTTTGTTTTAATTTACTTTCAAATTCTTCAGTTGCTGAATGGGCTGCATAGTTTTCATAAATTGCATAGTTCAGAATAGCTATAATTGTACCAGATGGTTGCATTCAGTTAAGTTGGACTAGACTGTAATACAAACCGTTCAGTTTGTCAACAATAAAACTGACTGAAATGAGAGAAAGACTGAGTGTGAGACTTTGATATTAGATAAAATGAATATTAATAAAGTTTACTTTTATGTACAGAATCTGAATATCGCAAAATATAAAAAAAAATTGCAATAATATCGTATCGTGCGTTAAGTATTGTGATGATATCGTATCGTGGGATGTATGGTGATTCCCACCTCTAGTAAAAATGGTGTCTTGATAATTGTTGGGATTGTTCCAAAAACAATAATCCGACTATATGTTGTATGGATAAATTGTTCCTATTAATAACAATAATAATACATCTGATTCCCTGATTATTATATACCTTCCCAATTCAAGTGAATGAGAGGACTAATTAACCAAAAGAGAGGCAGAATAAATTTTAATGAAAATGAGTTGACAAATTTTCCACTATATAGCTGTCACGTTACCACCAAATCAGAAATAAGAAAATTCATCTTCCTTCTATTGAGGTTTTCCTCAAAGCCGAAAATATATACTTTTGCTTCTGGAGGTGTTTGAGTCAGAGGAATGCTTTCTATTTATCCAGTATAGTCCCATTATATTTTCTCAATGACTTGTGTAATCACATTTTGACACACATACATGCACAAAACAACACAAAACAGTTAAAGTTAAAGTTATACATAACTCAATTTTCATTTGCTTGCACAATATGTATGATATTTTTTCACATTTCTTCAACTAGAAAATGTACAAAAGAGAGCACTGGGGCATTAATTCAGTTAGGTGGTGTAGCTAAAGAGCCAGGATATAGTGCTGTTGATAACTTACTTTTGTTACTGCAATTCTTTCAACATATCTGCCTTGTCTACCCAGCTCACATTATCAGAGAAGCATCTTGACAGCTGCCAGTATTCCCTCATGTATGACATAAAAGCTTTTTTCTCCCTCTATCTTTTTTTTAATATACCAGCCCATAGCGGGTTGCAGCAGAATCTTAATAAGACTAGATAAAGACATTTTTCATTTATTATTGAAAGTGTGCTGGTATTAGAATTGGTTACCCACAATCCTGAGTGGAGATGAACATTAAAAATGGGGAAGAATTCAACTGAATGAATGTTTTTGTATTGTTGCGTTTTTATTCCATGTAACTTGATGTTTATTCACACGCACATCATCTGTATTTTACACACATATTATATAAAATACACTATTTGAATGTGTTTAATGTGGAAGTTGTATATTTTCATACAAGAATGAAAAAAATATGAGTTGAATTCAATCAGAACTCTGTCTTTAGCAGCCTTTTGTGCTGGAAAAGTTTGTTCAGAACTTTCAAAATTTGCAGACTCTCTAAATCATCTCTCTTCTGTCTCTGTCTCTCTCACACACAGTGCGACCTCTAGGCCATGAGGTCAGAGCCTCTTGAAGCTGCCTCTATAAAGCTCTCCAGCTCTCTTCCTGTAAGTGCAGTTTCTGTTTATTTTTAACTTTGGCAGCTGTATCTTGTCTTTCCTTTCACCCTTTTTTGTAACTCAGACATGTTTTCCGATAAGCTCAGATGGAGGAGGCAAAGCAAACATTCCTCAGCTTCATCCACTCCTCCCCCAAAAGAGCAAGGAAAAAAAGAAATCCTGTTAAAATTTAACAGCCTTGTGTTTCTCTGTGCTGCTGCGAGTGGTAATAGTGCAGGCATTTACAAGCCAAGCATTAGACTACCAATATATTCACACAATGTGGGTCACTCTTCTTTGCTTAACTAGACCCATGAGTCAGGAAATGCGACCAACAGATGGCTCACTACCTCTGATGATCAAGTAAATCCAGTAAAATGACTACTAACCAGCACTCAACAGTAACACCCCCCTCTACAAAATAAATAATTAATTAAAGTTTATTCTAAACCTTTCCTACTATAATTAAGCATTGCAGGTTATATGTCATGTTGTGGTTTGCATAATGTTTTTAGAATAATTGGGAGCCTCTGGGGCTGAAAACTTAACCCCAAGGTGCCAAAATGTGCAATCTACTTCATGGCCACCATATGGGTGCAAAAGCTAACTTGTAAAAGATAACGGCTTTAAAACTGTCTTACCAATGCCTGCTGCTAGTTGTTCGTGCATTTTAGTGACTCATTAAAATTTATTCTCAGTCAAAACTTCACCAACTAATGGCTGGCTTCACAGCTTTGAATGGTAAATGGACTGGTACTTATATGGCGTCCCTCTACTTAGTTGAGCACTCAAAGCGCTTTCTACTGCAAGCCTCATTCACCCAATCACACGCACACATTAATACGGTGCTTTCATCGATGCCTAGCACTTTCTAACATTTGCACACACACTCACACTCTGATGGATGCATCGGGGGCAACTCAGGGTTCAGTGTCTTGTCCAAGGATACTTCGGCATGTGGACTGGAGGAGTCAAGGATCAGTCCACTGATTTTCCGGTAGGTAGTCGACCTGCTCTACTATCTTAGATACATGCACCCTTTGTGGCTAATAACATATTCTATATAGAGCACTGTGCAGAGGTCATTTCTTTATGTTTTTCTTCCACGGAAGCAAATTTTCTTATTTTTGTGTCCAATTGTTTTATATAACCATGATTACAGGAATATTTCTTTGCTTGTTAACTTAATTCTAACATAAACAAGTAACTTAACCAAATTAATGAAAAACACAACTTAGTTTAAAAAAAAGAAAGAACCTGTTTTAAAATGTATCCTTAGGCACTGTATTAGTAGCCTTTTCCTACCAAATCATCATATTAAGTGCATATAATTTATTCCAATTTTGTTGGTTAAATCCAGTAGAAATCATTGGCTGAAAAAAAAGTGACATTTCGCTATGATTTCTAAGTGTAGACAGATTTTGATCCACTGTACATCTGATCTTATTTTTCAGCATGACAATAAACCCAAACACGGTGCCAGTGCAGTAAAAGGATACCTGGTTAGAATTACGCACAGTGGAATACTAGCAGTCATAATGAGCCTCCCCAGAGCCCAGGTGTCAATATTATTGAAGCAGTGTGGGATCATTTTGACAGAGAATGGAAAGAAGAGCTGTGAATGTCTTTCAAGACACTCGCAGAACTATTCTTGAAAATAATTTAAAGAAATTACAAGAATGCTTGACTAAGAGAGTTTGTGCTGTGAAGAATCAACGTTGACAGTATATACAAGTCAATATATAGTACATATAGTAAGTAATAATAGCACTGTACAGACCATGCATTTTATTGCATTTTATTTGCCTAATTATACGACTGCAACCCAGCAAATAATCGAGTTTTACCTCATGCTGATATGTGTCAACAGCTTTATTATTATTAAGCTGCAATAAGTCAAAGTCTAGTCCAACATTTACAGTGGGGGGAATCATTATTTGATCACCTGCTGAATTTGTAAGTTTGCTCACTTAGATGGAATTCCGTCTCCCACAGACTGGCTGTGTGCCTATGTGACAAGCAGATTACAATCAATCAGTTTAAAATACTCCTTATCTCAGCTCATTATGTGTATAAAGCACATCTGTCCACAAAGTAAATTTCTCAAAAATAAAAAAATATAAAATGGCCATATTATCCACTTCTGAACATGCAGAATCACACTGCAGTGCAGAAATCGCCCGCTATCAGTTGGTGAACTCCCCCCCCCCATAAAACTAGAGATTCAGTCAAAAGCAAGCCAAAATTGCTCTGGTCGGCAGGGTACAACCCAGCAGGCAGGCCCTTCAACAAAAAGCAGGACCATACAGCATTTCCTCCACGATGAAGGATTCTGCCTCACAGGCAGGGAAATATTTCTGCATCTCTCTGATCAGCAGATTGTTCGTCATACCAAGTGATTTTTTTTCTCTTACAGTTTAAGTCACAGTTCCACTTTCAAGAAAGATTTGGACACAGGAAGTGGTTCTGCTTCAGCCAGTGTCTCGACATCCCGTTTCTGCCTCACACACACAATCTTGCTTAACATGGCAGCCAGTGGAGTTGATAACGGATACAGCAGGCGATCTGCAGAAATAAGAAAGCCACAAGCAATTAGGAGAGGTGCCAAAGAAGGCTTGCAGCACTCTATTATGCGTGAGTGTGGTCCAAATTAAAATCTAATTTAAGGTGGCACCAAGATAAAAAAGTGTGTTTCATTTCTTCAATTTGAACAACTATTCCATTCCATTAGACATGTAATTTCTGCTCATCAGACACTGGGTGAAATTGGTGCCCCAAAGGAGAGCTTTTTTCATTTAAAGTAATTAGTCCTGGAGAAAAGGGATGAGCAAGCATGCATGCGTGCATGTCTGTAAATGTGGGTACATTTAGGAAGATACAGAGAGAGTAAGAGAAGTAAGGCAGGAGGAAGGAAGGAGTTTGGACTATTGATTGAGGTGTATTATATTTGAAAATCCAGTGAAGGCACAAACTGTTGATGTTTTATATGACCTTTCTGTTCAAAGAATTTTCTTTAGCTAACCAGATGATGAAACCTTTGTAATGCACATTTCCCTTTCTTTGTGTGAGTGTGTGTCTGAGAGAGAGAGGGAGAGACTCTGCACCTCTGAACTGCCTTTATTGCTTGACATTATAATCTCTCACGATTATGCCTAATGAAACTTTTGGATGACACTGTACTGTCTGTTCTTACAATACCGACACATAGATAAACGATACTAGATTACAGAGCCAAGGGAGTAATGTCCTCAGACTTTGCTGCATGTTTATCTGAGCCCTGCTGAGATGACCTAACTGCTGCCTACCCACTTACAAAGCTTATTAAGCTGACTCACCATGTGGATGTCCACACTCATGCCCATTTACCAGCATCCAGAGGCTATCCAGGCAGGGTGACCATAGTGGGTGGTAGTGTGCTGATTTTCTTCAGTCCACTCAACCCACCATCCCTGAATCTGATTGAAATGATTGTGCACTACCCGGTATGAGGCTTCATTGATCAGGCCTTGTGACTCATGATCCTAACAGGAAACGAGCTAAAACTAGTTTAAAGCACAAAGCAGAGCTAATAGTCTGGCCAAAGAAAAGTGTTTATCAGAGATCACCAGCTTGCACAACATTGGAGCGTATGCTTAAAATAGAAAAATGAACAGAAGCTCATCTACAGCGTGGTAGAATTCCCCTCGGTGTGATAGCAAAAAAGGAAGCCACTTTTGCAGTTCTACCTAAATAACCTGCAAAACAATAGAGAAAATAATTGCCCTATATGATACAGCAGAATAAAATATCTTATAATTTCAAATAGGCCCTCTAATCTGCCATTTCAAGGCAGATAAGACAGAACAGGGCCTGCAAATTCTGTTCCGATACCAGTATCAGTTAATTTAATTCTAAATTCAATAATATTCAATAATATCACCTTTGTTCTCTATTTCTGCTTCCATGTTTTTTTAAAAATAGAAATGTTTTGCAGTCCCAGGGAATCCCAGTGAAAAGCCAGTGCACATACACAAATAATTTTAACTAATAATGTTGTTGATGTTTGGTTTCTAAATTAAAGTAACCGTGTATCAAACATGGCAGGGGCACGTTGTCATTTTAAAGAAGCAAAAATACCATCGCTGCCTTCACCTTCTAGATAGAGAACTTGGAAGTTATCAGGACATTGGAGACATCTACCTAAGCTGGGGCTTTCCCTGGTCATGCCACATATGAAAAGGAGAGCTGCTGCGGCTACATTGCAAACTCCAATCTGAACAGCAATGACTCTCCTAGGAGTGAGTTGGCTGTGACTAAGGCTTGGTTGGAAAAACCTACTTAAAAGATGTGTTACCTTTGCTCTTGATAGGAAGGTAGTGACTGTTTTCTCCTCCTGTCACATGCCAGCGCGGACTGACCATAGCATAAGGAGAATCCTGTGCTATAATTGCCTGTAGTGTGTGTTTAGCTTTAGCTGTTAGTTGATTCCAGTCTCTATACAATTATAGTGAGAGCTTTGTTTGCGTTGCCAGCAATAAGTCAAAGTCAATAACTCTGCTGAGGGTCTCTGCCCTTTGTAACAGATTCTGTTCATAATATGTATTGAAAGATTTTTTAGGCACTGCCAGTGGGTGGCAAATAGATAATTGGGGTTTCTCATCTCTGGTTTTTGCAGATGATTTGGTTTGCTTGGCTTCATTGATAAATGACCTCCAGATGGCACTGGGTGGTATGAAGCGGCTTGGATGAAAATGAACACCTCTGTTCTCAACTAAAAGAGTCGGAGTGGCCGCTTTGGAACAGAAACGAGTTGCTGCCCCAAGTGGAGGAGTTAAGTGTCTCCGTCTTGTGAGGAGAAAGTGGAGGAGGAGATTGACAGATGGATTGGTTTAACATCTCCAGTAACGTGGACCCTGTACCAGTCAGTTGTGATGAAGAGAGAGTGAGGCTGTTGATTTAAAGATCCTACTCTTACCTATGGCCACGAGCTGTGAACTGTGACTGAAAGAAGGAGATTGCAGGTACAAGCGTCTGAAATCAGCTTCCTCCAGGCCGCAGAATTGAGCCAGAATTGGCTCCTTTCTTCCACATTAAAAGGAGCCAGTTGAAATGGTTGAGTATGTGACCAGGATGCCTCGCGGGTGCTTCTTAGTTGAGGGGTTTCAGCCATGTCCTAAGAGACCCTGGGGCAAACCCAGAACATGCTGGAGAGAACACATCTCTGGGCTGGCTGTGTGTTTATTTCAGTCATTTTATATTGAGGTCAAAATCACCCTGATTGGTTTCATCATTTAAATGCAAGATAAATAATGTTTAGTTGAAATTACTTGAAATCTAAGTGATATTAGAGCTAAATAATCGTAAATATAATGCAAAATAATAATGTGGGTTGTTCTATTACAGACAAATCTAGATTTTAATTCATTTAAACTTTGCAATAATAACAGTAGCCTCTTTCTTTCTTTCTTTCTTTTTTTTTTTTTTACATGGAATTAACTTCATAAATAATATTGCTTGAGAAGAAATATGTTTTCCTATTCTATTATTTCGTTATTATGATTGCTTCTTACAGTAAATTATTTTTTTTTGACATTGGGGACCTCAGTTGGTAATACGTGGGTAGGATGACAGCTAAAGTAGCCTGTTTTCTGCATTCTTTTAGTCCTAAATGTTACATCTTCACTGAAAGGCATTCCACTCATTCTGTAGTGTTAACTGTTAGCAACAGCAGCTTCCCTTTATTGTGCAGTTTGCTGAGAAAGCTAGTTTCCCAAAGGCAGAGGAGAGACATGCTTGTATATACACATCCTCAAACATGATTACACTGAGTTACAGCCTAGCTTGCTTCCTGGGTATACATTAATGCATGACAGTTCTGCTCTAAGTACATTTAGCTTTATTTTTAGACCTCTGTTTCTAAAGTTCAGATAAATATCAAGGCCCACACACATTCCCTTCTGAAAAAAGGGGGAAAAAAGCAATGCCTCTGAAATAGTTTTTCCTCTCAAAATCTGTTGTTTGGCAAGGTCAAGCAGAATTTTTCAATTAACAACACATGGAAAGCTACAGCATTCAGTCAATTATTCCCCACAAGTGAGGAATAAAACAGTTTTCTTCACAGAGTTTCACTCTAAGTGTGCTCCGTCTCTCGTGCCCTGCAGTAATTGTAGCAGAGCTATAGACGATCATGTGCTATTTACGTGACACGTGGCGTTATCAGCAGCTTCCTTTCACCTGCTACCAATGAGCTTCAGCAGGAAGCTCTAACACATGATAGGTTAATGTGTTCTCCCACATTTCCACTCCCCACTGTGCAGGCACCCAGATCATGCGCAGAAACTGTGCCTGCTTGCAAATACAGTCAAATGCTTCCACTTGAATGCACGAGAAGCTCGAGGTACCACTGAGAGGAATCGTGACATTTTAAATTAAAGTGCTTGAGGTCTAAAATATTCTCACTCAGTGACAGAAGACAAAATGCTATTAGGAGCTTTAATCAAAGAAGATTCTTGCATGCGACCGCAGTTTAAATTCTTATATTACTATATAAGTACTATCACCTATGTCTGATGACTGTAATGAAGCAGAAACCTTCCTGAAATGTTAGTTTAACAAGCGCAGGAGAACGTTCCTGTCGTGTACTCTTGACTCTGTGATCGAAGGTGTAGCTAATCTGTCTTTGTAACCATAAACGTTGATTCCAGTGTTAAGGAACGAAGAGAGTTGAATACCCAGCAACAGAACACAGTGTGCTCAAATAACCAACTCTGTCAGCAGTGGCTGCCCTGCCAGTTTGATTAAACTATGTACATGAACAGCTCTGCAACCCAGAGGTAACCCAAGGGCAAGGCGCTGTAGGGTGGGTGAAGGTTGTAGACTGCCGCCTTTTATCTGTGTTAGAAACAAACTACCGACCAAGGTGGACACAAGTGGTAAGATTTCAAGTGTAATTCTGTGGCATCACTAGCTGTGAGAGAATACCAGCTGGACTGTGAATGCCTTAGACCCACTGAGCTGCTGATGAATCTCTGCTCAGCTATCTCACCAGGAAGTGTTTATCTACCATGCCACACCCGCAGAACAAGATGTTCTCACAAATCCATCTTCTTCTCACCCATGTTAGTATTAAAGAGAACTCTCCGTGGAATCTCACATGATGCCTAAATCAGGCTGGGAGGCCTGACCTAGTTATGGCATCCCAGCATCACACAGCAGCAGCCAGCAACATCAGTAAAGCACGTCACCTCTCTCTTGCTTGAACAAAGTTCTTTCTGTTACCGTTGCGCCTTCTGTAGAGCTACAGAGAAAAACGCTGCAGAGAGACAGAAGAAGTTTTTGAAAAGAGTTAGTGTATCTGAAGAAAATTGTGCAAGTGTACACTGCACAGTGAGGCAGTCGAGACGCTTCTTCAGTCCCCCCCCCCCCCTTTTTTTTTCACAGTATATAATTATGGTAATTATAATAATGTTCTCAAAAACTGTTGGGAGAATAATAGTGTTCATTTACATAAATGGGAATGCTTTAAAGAGTTTAGGTCTCCAAGGTAAAAATTAGCAATTGTAGTGTTCTTTTCTAATCTGCAACTACTCCAGTATTTTTCCTTTTAACACTTTGAAAGGTTTTCTGATGATCATGCCATACAGTTACATACAGGAAAAAAAAAGACTATTGTGTAATAAAAATATTTTTTTAAAATGATCTGATTTGTCTTGCACCAGCTTCTAGTATAAAAAGGCTAATTTTTGTCTTGTTAGGCGTATAAAACATGACCTTTGGTGAAATTAAGAAAACCTTTTATGATCAAGTACATAACTAAAGAAGGGAAAAGATATTGTGAAGTAAATCCAACGAAGCTGCTCAGAATGAGAAATGGGTAAGAACCGGCTCATTTATCAGCATTAAGTCTAATAAAGAGACGGAGAAAAGCAGTGCAAGTGGAGGGTCGGAGTGAGTGGGGCGATAGTGCGGGCTGAGTACACATCAGTAAGATAGAAGTATTTAAAAGAGACATCCGCACATAATGGTTCTCTAATTTTATCTCTCTGTCATGACTTAGTGTGGAGATTATTAAAAAAAGACTGCGTTGTTGTATGACAGGATTTTCTTAAGGTCTTAAACAAAAGATCATGCAACTCTAATTCATCACGCCAACACAGAGCTTTAGATTTTTTTATTCACACACACTCACATACAAGCACATATATATTGACTTTATTTCACGTGAGCATGCACAGCTGTTCCCACAGGTCCTTCACTGTTGCAAAACAAAAAACACTGATAGTGGCTGTGACAGCTTCATCAGTAGGTGGAGGGTGCTGGTGAGCTGATGAAGAGTGCGTAGGTGGATAATATGTAGTCTACATCGACGCTTACCACGGTAACACTTATTAGCACTGCTGGTGGTATAAAATTGTCTAAGTCTAATTAAAGGCAGCATAAGATTACTGCTATTTATGTTCAACTAGTCTAAATTCTTGCCTGTGCCATACTATTATTTGGTACCTCACAACTGCTCATTAGCTCTTGAAGAATCTTGCTAAAGAGTGCTTTATAGATCAGTTGTTTACTTTCGTAGAAAGGAAATGCTCAAAGATATTAAGAGAATGCTTAAATGAAATATATATATATATATCTTCTCTGTTACTTCCCACCTCTTGCACCTTGTAAGGACTTCATTGCCCCCTACCTGTACAGCATGTTTGAGCACAAGGGTGTTCATAAGTGCAGTTGGCACTAGAGATGGACCGATCCGATATTACGTATCGGTATCGGTCCGATACTGACCTAAATTACTGGATCGGATATTGGAGAGAAATCAAAAATATAATCCGATCCGAAGTATCACAAAATCACCTCACAAAACGCGCTACTTGGCGTAACCCAGCTCGGCGCATCGGAGCAGTATGTGTCACGTGATACAGCGTGACCTGTCGGCGGTCTCTTGGAGCATTTGGAGCCTCGCTACATACTTCCTAACCGCGGCATTTCATCTCGGCGAAAACTGTCCCAGAGAAGTAAAGCAAGTGTGTAAGTTCATCCCTGAATGTTTGCACAGTATTTCCACGTTAAGCTTAACAACTGATATATTGAGCCACAGCTGGACTGGCCGTCGGAGTTCTATATTGAGGTGAAAGGGAAGCGATTTTGTCCCGTACTTCAGCACAACAACAGCAGCACGTTTAAGCTTGATAAGCTGTTGTTAGAATGTATTTAATATTACTTCCTAGTATCAGCTGAGGTTTGCTGGAGCCACGGCTGTAAAAGCTGCTGGTCATGACATTGGTTTGGATATGTGATGAGAGGGTAACATGAAGATGAAACCAAGAGATGTCCTTACTGAATCATCAGAGCTGAACAATGATGGAGAAACAGGTTTATCTTTTAGGTGACACGAATGAGTTGAAGGGAAGTTATGAACTGTTTCTGAGAGACAAATAACACCAGGATCCTTTTCTGTGTAGCTCAGTGATTCTTGAGATAAGGGACAAAACATGTCCGGCAGATAAAACCCAATTTTGTGGTTAAAAATATGCATACAAGTGTTAACCCAACTGCCTAAAAGACAAACCAAGGCAATTTTTATATAACAAAACTATGATTTTGCATTTTTTATACATATATATATTTATTTTAAATGGTACAATACATTACCAGTACCTTAAAAATCCATTGTCCAGAAGCAGGTGTGATAATATTAAAATACAGAAAAAAAATTAAAAGTAATGTAAAATTAAACATCATGGCTCTCGTCACTAAGTATTTAAGTCAATACCTTATATAATATCAAAATATGCAATTGAAATTTTATTTTTACGCATTTTTTAAGTGATTAAAATCGTGTCCAGAGTTTTTGTCAACACCATCAGATTTTTTTAAAAGTACAAAAAAATCAGGAATTATTGTGGGTAGCTTACACTCTGAGGACCCCTTTACCACTTCCTGTTTCATACACATGCCATGAGGTCACTGCTGTGATAATTTTTTTTAATTTTAATTTCATTTATTGCACACCTTTCTGATAAAACTCTGCGTCACAACCATAGTGCGTCAACACCAAAGTCGATGTAATCCAAGATTTAATTATTTTTTTTGTAAAAAGAGCTTAATTTAGGTAGATTGTAGAAGCCATAAGCAACTGATGAAAAACAAGATGGCTTCTGTCAGAAAAACATGTGTTATGAGACAAAGTAGGGTATTTTGTCAACACCATCAGGATTTTTGTCTGACGGTGTTGACCCTTTTTCTAATGGTGTTGACAAATGCCACAAAAGTGTGCTATTCACCATTTATATTAAGTTATTTTTTACTAATATTTCAGACATATTACTTCCTGTGTATTTTACTGATATTTCTGCTTCACAGATGTGTCAAATATTATCAAATTTGTCTAATCTTGAATCTCATTGTTTATGTATACATTATTAATCCTGTAGGAAAATACAGGATTAATACTAAACTACATGTGTTTATCAAGCCTGTTGTGCTGTTAAAATGTTTTAATGCTTTTTATCTTGTTCTATTACATCTGAACAAGCCCCTAAAAACAGTCAGCGATCACTGTCAGCCTAACCATTGGGAACCCTCACGTTAACTTTTATCAAGTGGAAAAAAGTTAGCATTCATCCTCCAGCTTCACTGTGTTTATATTATGCTAACATAGCTGTGTCGCTAGCGATCATGTAGCACATCACTATATACCAGTTAGCCCAACTTCAGTAACCTGACAATAGTCACTGCTGTTTAGTTTTCTGTCTCCATTTATGTTGGAAGTGGTAGCAGAGCTGGTATATCATGTTCAGGTGGAAACAAGCAATCTACCTTCTAACTCTGTTAAATTTCATATATTCTGTTTTCATGGATGCCTGGATGTTACACCTCGTAGAGCAGCCACACTGATCATTTTATTAAAGATGAAAGAATTTAGACAGATTGTAACTCTCAGTGATGCCGCAGAGTTCCTTTGACTTTGGGATCTGCAGCGGAGTTTGGACCTGGAAACGGCTAATGACATCAGACTTAAAGACAGACTTAAAGCATCTCTATTGCTTAATGCATAATTGTGTTGTGAATATTCATCCTTAATCTGTAAAAAAGCATAAGGTTCAAAAAATTATAGTAATTACAAAATGGTACATTTCAGGCTAGAATAGCAAAGGGGAACCTGTCAGTAGAGGAACAAAAGAGAAGGAACAGGGATGATCAAAAAAGAAGGAGAGAAAAAAATAACAGCCAGCCCAAGTTGAAGAAAGAGTTTCTCATAAAGGAAAGGGAAAGATGGAGAAATAGAGTGAAAAAGAGAAAAATAAAGAACATCAGTGATCTGAAAGAAAGAGAAAAAAGGCAGAAGAGAAGGTTTTGGAAGAAAGCACAGAGAGACAAAAGGAAAGAAAGTCCAGCAGGGTCTAAACACACAACCACAGAGTACTTTAGGAATCAAGGAGTAGTAGGTAGCTACTTGCTGGTGAACTGTTAAGGTGTAGAACTTGACATGTGCAAAAACAGAATTGTTATTATGTATCTTGTGATATTACAAAGGTTGCTAAGGTTTAATGGTCATTTTGAAAGAAATAATATCTTGTTTTCTACTAGTGTGTCACCACCGTCAGATTTGTGTCACCACCGTCAGCACCTTGTCAACTCCATAATATGGAGTTTTGGTTTATTTTTCTCTTTTGGAGAACCATATAGTTTCCTCCCTCATGATCTCCCAATAAAATACGTAATTTTCTCAATAAATGTGTAATTTCCATTCTGCTTAATATGATTGTTTCTTATAGAGATTAAATACAAGCTTCTGAAAATATGTATGACTGTAACTCTAATAATAAAAACTCAAAACAATCTTACTTTTAAATGTGGTATAATTACTTTGAAAACATATGTGCATAAACAATAGAATAGAGAAGCTGCTAATAG
>NW_024582364.1:2708726-2757148 GCF_018398535.1 Haplochromis burtoni | reverse complement strand
AATCTTACAACAAAAGTGGTCATCTGATTAAATGTATAGAAATCCATTATTGTATATAGTAAGGAATAAGTCATATATATACCTTAGTAAGCTATAGTACTATTTTCTTTGGGAAGGTACCATCTGTGTAGTCTGCAATTCTGTTGAAGAAATATGTTGAATATATTTAATTATTTTAGAAAAATAATTCATTTCTGTGCATTTGTTTTACACTTGCATTAAATTAAAGTTGATTACATCGATTAAGCATCATGAGATGAGGGCGGGGGGTGGTTCCCTAATATTTTTGCTGGGTGTTGGCAACCCTATTAGATAGGTTGCTTAATATTTTCACTAAGTACTCTTTAAAATACCAGAAAAATACCAGAATAGGGGGAATGGTGTAGGTTTAAATTTAGTAGATTGATCAGTGTTGCTGAACTATAAAATGTTTTGGGTGCAGTGTATGTTTTGCATACAGGTATGCCAGAATAGCTTCAGTCTCTTGTTTTTTAAAACTTGATAATAAACTTATACAAAATGCAGCAAGATATATATAAAAAACTGTTTTATTGATTACAAAATATCGAATTCATATCGGTATCGGCAGATATCCAAATTTATGATATCGGAATCGGTATCGGACATTAAAAAGTGGTATCGTGCTGTCTCGAGTTGGCACCAGGACACCCTAGGTCAGAGGCTGATGACTGATTTTGAAATCATATCTTCACATCTGTAGCTGTATGTCTTGGACACTCAGTGAAGAAAGGAAGTGAGCTGCCAGCTGATCATCACCTGGTTCTGAGTTTAACACTGGAGCAACTCTTTATCCTTTCAAGGACACTTGAGGGAATATATAGATTTACTGAACCAGTCTGATTTGTGGTCTTGAAAAAAGCATCAACCGTATCACTCTGGTTGTCCTGTGGTAAGTGCCATGGGAGTATGGAGTACTGGGAATGCTGTTAGTGGCTATTTAGTCCCCGTGCAACTGTAGTGAGAGCTTGGTCTACGCTGCCGGCAATAAGTCATACTTGTTCCCAGTTGGCATTGTATTCCCCCAGGACTGCCCTTTGATATCGATTGCGATAATAAATTTTATGGCCAGAATTTTTTTTATGCGCTTTGTATAGCTTGCATAAAAAAACTGCAAGACTTCACAGAAAATATTGCTATATACTTTTATTTGCTTAGCTATAGGAAAAGTCCAAAGAAAGGTCATAATCATGGAGAGAAAATCTGGAATAAAATAGAATACATTTGCTGAATTGTAGGCTCTTATGCTTGTTCAGATTGTTCAGTGGTCTTTCTTTGTTAACAGAAGCACTTTGTGTTGCCTAATTGAGATTTTTTCAAACTGCTGTCAAATAAGATTAATACATCAGTAATACCACATTATTCTGAAAACATTCAAATCTGCCCTTCCAGTTTTATTTGGCCATTAAACATTGGCTTTAGACAATGGCTTAAAAGCTTTAACAGATAACAACACATTTTCTCAGATATTCCACGATAGCAGTTATGGCCTGTTTATATCCAAAAACTGCAATCTCTGCACTCTTTGCAATCTGAACAAGTTTTTACCACTATAAAGTTACACAGTTACAGTGCAAACACTGCTGAGTTTGTTTGTTTGGGTGTTTTTTGCTATTAAAACAAATGAAATTCGTTGAAAAGTTTCTTTTTTTCAGTCAGGGAGTTATTTCAATCGCAGCGCCCAAATGAAAGTGTTTGAAAATTAATTCCCGGACTGAGACATGCATCTTCCCTCTCGTCTAATACCCAGATTAACATTTTTGACACTTGGCATTTTTTTTTCCTTATCAGCCCAAGACAGTGGGAGATAATTACATGCTCTATCACTCTATTGCCATTACAAAACATTTCTTCAGGTACTTCTGTCAATATAATTCATGTTGAAAACAATTAAAACTTTGCCTGTTTAGAACAAGTTAGAGCATCATAGGTGTCAAAGCAGATGACTATATGACCCATTCCTGATTATGAAGAAACTTTCACTACAATAAAAAAAATACTAAGTTTAAGTCATTTATTGTATATAACTAATATAAGTTAGGCAAAACACAAAGGCTGCCTTGAACACAAAAGCTAAACATACCTAGATTTTCATCCAGTGATATTCACATCTTCAGTAGAAACACTACCTTTTTTTTCTTTTCTTTCTTTTTTTTTTTTTTTACCTGAGTACTGCCTTCTTTTGGGCTGAGTGACTGCTTAATATTTTATTTATTTATTATTTTTGTTAAATTGTTAATTTTCTGTTTTCTTAGTGTATTCTATGACATTACTATGAAACGTGTAAACACCACGGATAAACACTGAAATATGACTTCATTGCTTTATTTATATAGTCATTTTGTATCAGTTTGTTGAAAGACTTTAAAGACTGACTTAAACCTAAAGCTACACTCGGACTCAGTATACTTACACACACTCACAAGTCACTTTGTTAGGTACACCTATTCAACTGCTTGTTAATGCAAATGTCTAATCAGCCAAACACATGGCAGCAACTCAATGCATTTATGCATGTCAGCATAGTCAAGATGACCCACTGAAGTCCAAACCGAACACCAGAATAGAGAAGAAAGGTGATTTGTGACTTTGAACATGGCATGGTTCTTGGCACCAGATGGGCTGGTACCTGATGTGAATATATTGTCTAATACATCTAATTAATTTGGAGCATGGGAGTGTTTCTTTTTTAAAAGTGTTAAATGTGTTTACTTTAAACCTAGTTAAAAAAAAAAATCTGTCCTTCACATCTTTGTAATTGCCTGTCAATCCATAAACTAGGGTTTTGATTTCATTTATCAGAAATACATGGAACCATATTAAATAACACTTTACAGCTGTATGGAGTACTAAGCATGTTCAAGTATGCCAGCAACCACTGAAGCTCAGGAGTCTCTTGTTCTCACTTTTAATTAGCTCGCCTGTTACTTCGAATGGTAAAGATGTAAACCAACATTTGTCTACAAAACAGGCTGAAATCTTCCGGGCATGGATTCAGATTGTGAGCCGGGCAGGAGTAAACAAAAGTTGCTGCCATGGTCTTTAACTCTGTTTGGATGAAACCTGTTTTAATGCGTTATCCTTCCATTGTATATATTTAACACAGAGTAGACTAAAGCATCTGCTCTCAATCACAGCTTAGATTATTTTTTTATTTGTCCCACAATTATGGGTTTGGTGGTGTGCCCATTTTCAGTTAGTTTACCTTGAATGGTCAGAAGAGTTCTGCTGGCGGGGTGTGTGCACAGACAGCATAGATTGAGAATGATCTCTGCAAAAGAACAGCAGTTTAGTCTCTGCATAAACACAGGAGGCATTGAGGATGGATTTCTAGCTCACACACGATTGGGAAGCACCCAGATCCCAACTTTATATTTAGTAGGAGTAAAATCTGCGATGTTACCTCCCTCTGTTAAGAGTGCTGGATTGATTGAAATAAGAGTTGTATGACTTTCTATTTTACCGGTATAGCAAGATATCATTGTGATCAACACACAGGTCAGTTCTGTTAAAGCTAATAGTAGAAACAAAGCTCCTAAATTGCTAATGGCATGTGCACACACTACCAGACTGACTGAATGAAGTAATACAAAATTGCATATTTGGTCTACAAGCAAAATAACACTCTGGCTTCTCCACATTGCCACTGTGAACATCAGCGTATGAAGCTATTTACCTATGTTTAGCTTAAATGTGCCCTGCGGTTCCCCCTTGTTTCCTACACCAAAGCAGGACTTCTCTCTCAGGCATCTTTTTCTGTTTTTCTAAAAGATCTGCTGCATGAAAACCCCAAGGGTGCTTGAGGTCACAGAGTATTCAGAGATGCTAGAGGCATATTGGCCACCTCTCTACACACACAGCACAAGTTTGAATCATTTACAGTATATCACAACTTGCCCATCTTAACATTTAGTCAAGCAGGAAATGAACTGGCCACAGCTGTCTGCACGCTTTATACTTGAGGTTTATTTACAAGGAAATGACTGGATGGATGTGTGAGCTGTTAGTGTTCAGGAGGAGACTGAAAACAAATGATTACCTATTGCAGCCTTCATCACTTCAAGTCATTTTCATTGCTTGAAATGTTAAATTACCTTCATTCCAAGCTCAACCGCAAACATTTTCAATTGCCTATCGTGCTGCATTCATGTTTCATACCTAGTCCTTGGTTACACTTATTATGTGAAATGGATGAATGATGCATTGAATTTGCCATCAAGCTGAATGTAAATGTGATAAAACTACAGTCGAGTGCAAACCTTATTGAGAAAGACATAAAAAGAGGATACAAGATGGGTGATGCTGTCCATTAAAATAGTTTCTGTCCTCATACATTTTGAGTATAGGTTAATATAGCTGTTTTAAAAAGACTTAAAATTAATGTAAGTTTAGTTTTGAAGTCAAGCCATCTAGTGAGTGAAGTGAAATTTGATATTCAGCACTTTTGAAAATCTAAGCAGCAATGCACCTATGACTAAGAAATGGAAAACAAAAATAGTCGTCCAAACCCCCTTCAGTCCAAGAACACATGCTGCTTTGGTATGGCAAAGCTATTAACATAAACATTGATAATGACTTCTCACTGAGGAACAGGGGCCCACAATATGTTTTCCACAAAAAGCTACACCATCCAATTATCTACAGATGTTAACTTCACATAATGCTGGTTCGCCACATCTGTTTGTTGGTGGGAGATCTCATTATAACAAGCATGTTTTAAGCGCCAGCACCAAGCACTGCTTGGCACATTTTATAGCAGCATGTTGAACATTTACAACAAACATTCCTGACTGCGGTAAAACTTTGTATGTTAGATTAAACGACTTCCAACAGTCAGTAAAATTCTCCTTGTCATCAAGACGATGATTTCGATGTCAACCTTTGTTTCACGTTGCAAATTCAAATTGCCAATGTGATTTGCTATGCAGTACTTTACCTTATAAGATACAACTTGTCTGTGAAAAGATGCAAGCCAAGTACTCTGCAAGTGACAAATTGAAACTGTAAATAAACTAGGGATGAAAACAGACATGTTCTTGGTTCCAGGATGGATACGAACTACAGGAAGATGTTTATAAGTGATGTTTTAGAAACAGCCAAAAATGCACTCCATACTCTGGCTCATAGGCTGAAAAAATACATGCAAAAAGCTGGGGCCTAGAAAATAAAAGAAGAAACATCTTGGGTGAACTCCCAGCTGCAAGGGGGAAAAAAGGGTAGAAAATAAAAAGGCCAGAGCTGAGATTGACCAATTTTGGAATGACACCTTTGAGAGAAATGCAGAAACTATGTGAAGTGGATGAATTTGCAGGAAGACAAACATCCAACAGTGAGTATCAGAAAGCAGGACAGAACTGGGAAACTCCTACTGACTTATAACATTTAGAGCACTATATTATAATCATGGTAAAAATAAGATTTTACATATCAGGACATAATGAAACATCATCTGGTTCTGGCTCAGGGGCAGCTGTGGTTCAGGAGCTTGAGCAGATCGTCCACCAATCAGTGGCTCAATCCCCCTCTTCTATAGTCTGTATGTCAAAGTATCTTTGGGGAAGAAAATGAAGGCTGAATATGTTCATCGGAGTGTGTGCGTGTGTGTGTGTGTGAATGTTAGATAAAAAAGTGCTTAGACATAGAGGAAAGCACTTCTGTAACTGTGGACTGTGTGCGTGTGATTGGGTGAATGAAGCCTGCAGTAGAAAAGTAGAATACATAGACTGGCATAAGTACCAGTCAGTCTCTTACCAGGTCTTAATATTAGGTAAATACAACCTCAAATGAGCAAATGACATATTAAACCATGGCATTTATTTAACTAAGAAAGTCAAACTGAATTTATTTGGGGAAATCTAGGTATAACCCATAGCCTGGTAGTTTGTAGACCATGTTTATCAGTAATAAAACGAAGTAATCATTTCCTGCATGACCTTATTAGTCATTTCTTATTATATCAGTGTGGAGGAACTTTAGCCCACTTTTCCTTACGGTGTCGCTTCAGTTCATTGAGTTTTTCAAGTTTTTTGTTTATGCACATAAGCTGTCTTAAAGATTAAAACCATAGCATTTCAGTTATGTTGAGGTCTGGACTTTGACTGGACAACTGCAAGAGCTTGATTATTTTCCTTTTTAGCCATTCTGTTCTTGATTTACCACTGTCCTTGAGAACATGACCTCAATTTGGGCCCGGCTTTAGCTGTTGGACAGATGGCCTCACATTTGACTCTAAAATACGTTGGTTTACAGTCGTCTCAAAGGCTGTGGCTGGGAAACAAGGCCAAATCATCCCCCCTCCTCCACTGTGCTTGACAGTTGGAATCTTATGTATTGGAGTTGTTATTTTTTTTATTCAGCTGCAACTCTCCTTATAAACCTTCCAAAAAAAGCCACAAATATGTAGACTTTGTGAAATTAAAAGAATTTAAATTTTAACATACCTGTAGAGTCCGATATGTAGCTTTTTCGTATTTTGCATTTTCTTCTTATGGTCTGATATTTGGGTGAATTTGCTGGAGCATCCACTCCTAGGAAGATCGGCATCTGTCTTAAATGTTTTCTACTTGTGAATAATAGTTCTCAATTTAGAATGACGGACTCGAAATTGTTTGGAAACAGGCTTATAACCCATCTACGACTGTTGATGTCTTTAATGAGTAAATAACCTTAGCATTGTGTTGGCACACACCTGAATGTTCCAGACCTGCCAAAACATCTGCTATTATAGACGTGCTCACACTTGCTGATGATCAGTTAAACAAGTGCTTCTGATTAGAAGTACCTGGCTGCTATTTACACTCTTAATTCCTATGGAGCAGTAGGAGTGTACTTGGTTTTCTCAAAGGCTGTTTTTGCATTATGGCTTGATATTTGTTATGTGACACAGTGTAATATGTCATGTTGTTGTTCATGTTAGGTATTTCTTTCTTTATTTGTTATTTAAACTGACTATTTAAGTTTTATAAGCAGATCAAGTTAAGGACAATACTGATCATGCAGCTCTTCCATTCCTACAATATTCTTTCCAATTCAACTTTAAAAAAAATATATGGACCACAAAAGCGAATTTCAAAATGTGGAGTATAGCATTCTCTGCCTCCACAAGCTGCCCCTCGAATTGGTTGCCAGGGTCGCCGCTCTCCTGTGGAGAACGCTCATCTCCACGGTATCTTTGAAAACATACCTTTCACGCAAATTACAGAAACTGCAAAGTAGACATATCCAAACGTCAAGGACGCTGTGGGGGCATGTATGTGAAACCTCTTTTATTTCATTATACCATCAGGACATGCGATGTCAAGCCGAGGTCCCACGCTGATAATATAATTGGCTCCTTGTATGGCAGAAGCAAAAGCATGACACCGTTCTCCCCATGAGAAAGATGACGATCTTAGGAAGAAACGTGGAAACCTTGTTGACGTGTGCACATGCATACGTTTGTGACAAGTTACAGCATTAGCAAGTAATTACGTTGTGTCAACAGGAGAAAGAAAGCGAGAGTAAACAGGGAAACAAGAGCTTGCTGCTTTTATTTATTTATTCAGAAGTGCTTCGGATACTTGTAGTGTCAGTGTTATTCGCAGAGACGTGCGCCTTCCATAAACGGGGCCTTGCTGATGTCATACAGCATTTCACACTTTCTTTCTGAGTCAAAACTGAGGCCCCTTAGGCTCGCAGCATAAATCACTGTTAATACAGAGACTTAAAATGAATTTACATACAGGACTCGGTTTCCAAAATGTGCCTTCTATAAGGATCTTGTAGGCATGGCTGCAGCGAAAACATGACCTTTAAAAGCTGCTTTGTTGAGCAATCCATTCTTGCACACACTGCAGTATCCAGCCGCCGTGTCCCCTGTAGAATTAGGTTGATTGAGCATGGCCTAAATTGGATCAACCATATCTTGCATGCTGGAGCCCAGGGCTTGCTAAATCGCCTGGACTGTGATGCAGCCAAATACTTGGCTATTTAGATGAAGAGACGGTTTCCAATTCAAAGCCTGGGAGAATTATAACCCCATGGGTCCCTGTGACTGACTGCTGTCATATTGCATTGCTCATTTAAGGAATGCTTTCTGTTCCACTTACACATATGTACCAAACCTACATACTGCTTGTTGCTATTGCGTAGCTATGTTTTGAATGTAGCAAACCTGTCGTTGTGTATTTTGATGCCAAACGAGTCCGAATTTGCCCGGCAGAGGAATTGGCAGCGGACTGGGAAAAAATATTATCTCAGCCACTAAAAATACACAAATGTACCAATCACCAGCATGAAGATCAGCCGAAGAACTGAGATTGTGGTCTGCCTGAACTGATGCTATGTTCAATTAGCTCAACCGATAAAGTTTGCATTTTACTCAAAATTTGCTCCATTTTATCTTTTTTTTTTCAATTAAAAAAAAGATAAATAAATAATTGCCCTATTGGTGTATTGATATCTTCATAGCAAGTGCAGATGGACTTTCTGAAAGGCTTCCAGCCTCACCACCCTAAGAGTAACATTACAAGAAAGAGAAATTTACAATCACACTCTCAACTATTTGCATTAAAAAATGTATCTACTATTAGGAAGCTATCGTTGTGGAGAAGGTCATTTAGGGGAAAATGAAGCTCAAAAATAATGACTTATTGCTGCTGTTCAACAGCAACCTCTATCAACATCTCCTTCTTTCTGTTGCCTTCTCATTACCTTCTCTCGCATCTCCCACTCCTTTCCCAAGTGAGCCCCTCTGCATCACGCTAAAGCCTGATGATAAAGGGATGGGCAGACAGTTGCACAGTTGGGGGCTAATGCAGAGAGGGATGGCTGATGATCCAGTCTGCAGATGGAGACCTGCCATGGAAGATTAATCCCCAGCACAGTCAGAGGGCTCCTGAGATTTTAATTATGCCTCAAAAAAAAAGGAAGAAAAACAAGAAAAAAAATAGGAAATGCCATCACATTAATTATTTATAAGCAGCAATATTTTAGCTAAGGGACAGTTTTATTTCAAACTGCATAGGGACTCCTGTCAGATGTGGCTTCCTTGTGTAGCTGACATGGTTGTAATAGGAGTATTCACAATACCACTGGGTTAAGAAGGGATAAGATGAAGTAGTAGGCGTAGATGCCAACCTCTATATTTTTGAAGGTAAGCAGACACTGGTGCCATTGTGTCTGAGTGCCAAACAACATGTAACGTGACATGACCAAAACTGCAAATGACTTTGAAAAGATGAAAAGAGAGAACGCCACTCGTTCACAAGCTGAACAAGCAAAAAGGACCCGAGCAGCTTTTAAACTTTACAGTTTCTTTTTCTGACTGATTAATGTGCAGCAATGAAGTAATGTTTTTTAGAAAAGCAAAATTTCACATTATGAGTGCATACAAAAGTTATACTCATGCTAATTGTTTTCACTACATGATGTCTGATTACATTTGATTAAAATTACAATTAAACTAAAAAAACAAACAAACAAACACAGAGTGCCGCTCTCCTTCTCCAGTTACATGTGCTTTGAGAAAGGTTTATGTAATATCTCGCATCTTCACAAGGGATAAATGAATAAATGCTATTTTTACTCCAGTAATTTGTAATATTGGAGAGAGGCTTTCAAGTACAAATGAGCTCATTTGTTTTCCGTTGAAAAGTCACTAAAACTGCTGCTTATAGAAATAATCTCAGCACACTTTCAGTCTTTGTGAGGCTGCTTGAACCTGTTTGGTTTCATCTCATTGGTCAGCTGCTTATACAATTATCCTTACTGTGCTAATCACAATTTAGTTAATATGTATCTGAGATATGCTTCATTGTACAGTACATGGGCTGACTACTTTATAGCCTCCTGGATGATTTATTCCAGAGGGCAATTATTAGCAATAATGCTGGACAGAAGACAAATATACAAATAATGAGACAAAAAGATCAATAAATAAGAAGTGAGCATGAAATGAGCACATATGCACACAATTACAGAGGCGCCCTCACACATACACACACGCACGCATGCACGCACGCACGCACGCACACACAAACACACACACACAGATCAGATAAAGAATCAGGACTCTGCAGTTTGAGCTGGCAGACTGCCCTCTTCTGTAGTCGGTGTGATATACAGACTGACAAGAAGGGAGACATGAAGAAGCTGTTAGCTTTCTGACTCATGCAATTACACATTTCTGACTAATGGGGGCCACCATTAGCCAGACATAAAGATACCATGTGAACAAGTCATCGCCATTATCATCCGTTCAACAAAGCAGACGGTGCTCGGTCATACTCATACATTTTATTTAACAGAATGGTGAGATCAAAGAGAAGTTACATCTTATAAATGAGTATAGTTATTTAGCTCTTGATATTTTATTTGAAAATATGTCTTAAGGGACAGAAAGTTGCTTTTATTATTTTTTCTTATGTGATAAAAAGGACCAAATGCGACTTGAATTAATTGCACAACTTCTTTTCAAGTCTAATGTAATTTATTTCAGCTGATTAGGATGACTGAGCGTTAACAAGCGCTGCAAAAGTGTGAAAATGTGAAACTAGATTAATTACTTTAGAGCTTTAATGAGTGCAATGTGGACTCCATGTCCACCAAGAAAACACCATAATATTACATATTTCTTTAACCGTGCAAATGATTCTTGTGCTTGAATTTGTTTCCAGAAGGTTATTGAAGAACAGCAGCAGGAGGCATGCCTTTGTCCCACTTGCCTTGCTTATCCTTCTGATGTTATATGTAAAGGTAGCGGCTATTAATTTGACCGCTTGGTTTGATAAAGGGCTTCTGACTTGGTTAAAGTGAAGCTTGAGAATTTAAATTGGTTGAGGGGGTGGGATAAAGACCAAAAAGGATTGGTCAGAGAGATAAGGTAAAGGGCCAATATACTGGATAGAATGAGCAGTCTGGTGTTGTGGCTGACAGAGGTGATGGAGTGCTGTGATGTGTATGATGGGGGTGAATATGTCACCTGCCCGGGCTTCACTCGCCACAGGGAAAAACCATTACTATGATCGATTCTTCCTCGCTATCCGTTCTCTTGTTTTTCCTGTCTATGGAGGAAGGATGCTGATAGGCTGGTAGGTGGTAAACAAAGGCGTAGTTAATGCTTAAACAATGCAAACTGAAGACCGCGACTTAGCATTCTGTTGTGTTAAAAAGATATATTTGGAATTAAAACAGCGGTAGGACTATTAAGACATCTGCATTTCATCTTCATAGACATCAGTGCTTGGATGTCATTATTACCCTCTTCATCACTGCAATCAAACTTGTCTTCAACCCACTTTGAAGTAGATATTTTATGCAAATTCGCCCATATTGTGCTGCACTTTCTGCAACTTAAAATTCTTATATTTCGCCTTAAACACAGTGGGCCTTGAATTCACGAAGGATGAAAAAAAAATGCTGGAAATGCATTGTTGGCGTGTCTCAGATCACAAGACAGCGCTGAACAGTGTGTGAGCAAGGGCCATGTAAAAACCTTAAAGGCAAGGTACTGTGTGGGAGTATTAGTCAAGGCCAAAGTATTTTTCAGCTGTAAGGAAAAAGGAAACAAAGCATTCCTCTAAGTGGGTCAGATGGACTCTTTCGCCTCTTTCGCCTCCCAAAATGAATCACTGTCAGAAGAGACAAAAGAAACAATTCAATAACATCTACTGAGACGTGCTCCTGAAGTGACGTTTCTGAGAATTAGTTTAATTAACTGGCTCACTTGAAAAGTGTCACTTAGTTGTAGGTCCCATATAAAAGTAGCCAACATTTCGTTTTTTCTTTCCCACTGAAATGTTTCATTGTTTCAGTGTAAACCAAAAAGAATTCCACTGAACTAAAGCGCTGTCTTTACAAGCTGTGCATCAGGATTCCTCGTTGAGCGTTTGTGAGCTATATGAACAGAAAAGTCCTCTTTTTTTTTTTTTTTGCACCCCAAGTACTCTTCTCTTTAAACTTCTATCCCACTGGACTCCAGTACATGCAATCCAAAAAGACCTCTGAAAAATGCTCCACTGCTTTACGCTCTGTCTTACCTATTTTGCGCTGACTCAGTGCCCATACCAGAGCTAGTTCTGCTTTGGTGCCTTTTGAGAACCAAGAGACTCTCACTTGGAGTTTCTTGAAGCAAATGTTACATACAGAGTAGATGTTGGGATAATTGCCGTGGAAAGAACATCATGGTAGACAAAAAACTGCAGGCTGCATCTGTTAACTACGGGTGAATTTATTGCAGTAGCAGCTCCCGTTGCTACTGACGTCAGCGGTTCCAACTTTCCAAATTTAGCCCTGACAATTATATGGTGTTGTGCCGGTGCCAGGGTTTTGACGCTAGCACAAGTCAGTCGTTTTTTGAGATGTTTTGGGTTTTTTTTGGTCATCACTCAAAAAAAAATGCAATACATTACATTTTTATGCAGTAATGCATTATGGGACTTAAATGCTCTCTGAAGAAGTTAATTTGTTACGCTACCTGTTATAATACTTTTGCATTACTCTGTAACATGCGCTGAAATGCACTTGCACATAATTACCAGTTAACAATATGAACCTTAGTCCCACACACCTACACAAATCACTATCCTAATGAGGACATAAAAACTGTCTTTTTTGTAGTGTTTCTTTTAGTTTAAAGACAAAGCTGACAACACTCAGCAAAGCTGAAATCCAGCCCAAAGAGACTTCAGAGTGATGCTTCTACCATAGCAACATTTACAGGGAGAAATGGAGGCCGCAATACCACAAGCTGTTCATTATTGCCTTTGTTACCTGATGACAATCAGGCTCTGGGTGCTGAGCTGAGATGGGCTTATGCTCAGCTCCGACTGAATTTTCTGTACTTGATGCACTTTGCAGTCAACCCCTGTGCTCTTATCTTTTCCTGCAATAAAAACAAAACAAAAAACATTGCCCATATCTCCCGTCCTCAAAAGTTTTAGACACTGCACTATTTTTCTCTTCCCTGCACACAAGCTGAAATCAGCTGTTTGCAGTGAAAGTCAGAAGGAAGAGAAGGGCATGTTTGATTTCTTTATTTTTATTTCTTTATGTATTTTATCTACCCACTGTGCATATAACTGAAGAATCTTTGTACTGCCAGGAGTGACATAAGTGTAGATGTATTGTGATTACTAAAATTTAGTACAGTAATGCATTTTTGCATTGTTGGAAAATGTGATTATAGTAAGCATTAGATGTGTTACACCCACATTGAGCAGCCAGGCTACAATCACTGCAGGCAAAGACAGGATTTAATACAGCCCAAGTTTGCTATTTTATTTATCAAAGCTTTAATTTACAAAGCTTAACATGACAGCTCTGTGGAGCACTGGTGCCCTATACCAGCAGCAAAAAACAAATTCAGCTGTAATTGGCAGCCTTTTATACCCTGCTGCTGATGGGCAACATTTTGCTCATAATATGCCAGGGGTGTTTCCAAAATTCCCAAACAGGCAATTAAGCCATATAACCATTTTGTATATTATAATTTATAATTAAGACAATCAGCCAAAAGCACCCATAAACCCTATATTTTCATTTAAACAATATAATCCTACAAATCTCAAACAGCACTTAGAAATGCCAAGCAACTCCCCCCGCCCAACTTCCTACTTGGTTTATCCCATGATCTTTAAATAAGGTTAGACCCCCAGGGACACATTTCCCCAGACCCTGGAGAGGACAAAGGAGATAGCAGGTGAGTGATTGCTAAGCCAGAAATCCACATGCCCTAAAATCAGCGTCCGTATTCACAAAAATTGCACAAATACATTACCTATACTTTTTTGACCCAGGTGATAATCAGTTACATTTGTGGCTAATACTGTCTCTTTAAATTGTAGATTCTGAGTAGCTGTTCAAGTGCCTGCAGTACAGAATCACACAAATCACTATAATATTTAAGCACCATCAAGTATGTTTCTTAATGCGCACATTTTTTGCCTAAAGTGCAAATGTGCCCTCTTTTTTTCCTCTTTTTCTCTTTTTCCCTTTAGGTTTCCTTGTTTAGAATCAGAATCAGAATCAGAAAGGGTTTTATTGCCAAATGTTGAGCAGGTTTACAACATTAGGAAATTGCTGCGGTGCTTCAGTGCAAACATACTGTCATAAATTGCGCTTAAATAGACATGAAAAAATAAAAGTAAGAATAAGAACTAAAAGTGCTACGTAGAAAGATATATGCATGAGATATACATGAGATATATACATGAGAATAGCTGGTTTAGCTGGTCCAACTTCAGCTAAACTCTCTTAACTTGCCATAACTTGCTTACTTAAACATAATGAATGCTATTTAAGTAAGAGCTGATGCCTATTGCTAAGATATGATCTTTAACATCACTGGTTCCCAGAAACTGGGGTTGTAAAAACCAAAATATTCTCAAATAATTTAGTGCCACTTAAAAACAAATCTGTCCACATGAGTATTATGAGGGTTATTTTCTCAGTATTGAGAGATTTTCTCCTCTTATGTGTGCTTTTGTTTTCACATTCTTTCATCACAGCATGTGGATTCCAGTGGGCCTCTCTGCTTTATTTTTCTTGGATAAAAACACAGGTTTGCTGTTTATCTGTACTATCGGCATCTGGCACTTATTACACAGGGATGGGAGCACAAGCTTGGATTATTAGGATTACTGGTGGATTGATAGAAGGAAAGTGATTCATAGCAAGGTTAATAATAGCAAACTCTCCTTTTACCCGTATAACACCAGATAGACCAGCCTCGGGGCTTTCCCTACATTATAAACGTCTGAGCCTACCCCAGTCTTTTAGAATGCAGTCCATGAGAAAAATTCCCAGAACGCTCTCTCTAAAGCTGCTTTGATACCCCGGAGAATGTTAACACGTGTACCAAGGTACATACAAGCACAATAACAAAGCATACGGAAAGCCTCGACGTACAAATACAACCAAAATAAAAATGTATAGGTTTCTTACATAAACATGAAGATGACTCATAATTTGCTGTAATTTAAAAAGAAATTCCTTTGCTCTTTGAAAAGCACATGTATAGCTTTAGCACCTCATTGCTATCAACCATTGTACATATGTGTATGTGTGTGTTAAATGTGTGTACTGTACATAGTATTCTTCAAGACAGATATAAAACGACCACTAATCCAGAGCGACAGAGGAATAAACACAATCCCTAATCTCATTGATCCCCTCACAAAATCATTCAATTATACTCCACCGCTGAGTATAGCACCATGCACACCAGGAAAAAGCAGCAGAGGTAACAATCTCTTTTTTCCCCCCATTACAGAATAAGAAAGCCATAACTCAATGGAATATGATAATGGAATACCACACACGAGGAGACAGACAGGCCGCTCCATTCAGCACGGCGCTTCGTGATGATAAAAAACACGGCAGTCAGACATGTTCTCTATAACCAGCAGCAATACTTGGTGGTATCACTGGAGAGGAATGTAGTTAATTTTATCAGGGGTTGGGGGCGATAGTGGGTGGTGTTGCTCTGCTGAAGCAATAAAAGGACTATGGGGTGAAGAGCGAAAATGAGAAAAATGAGACAAAGGAGAGGAGAACTCTACTGTTACACGTGCCACTAAATGACCCAGTTTAACAGCCCTAAGCCTGCTACCTATTATCACAGGGGAAGGGTTTTTTCTCCTGCAGCTTCGGCATGGAGGGCAGACCTGCTCTGATATCAGTGTGACAGCTACAGGGATGCTGCTGCCTGCTCACTGATTTAGGGGTTGTGTTTTTATTCTGTTCATTAGAGCTTTCTAAGCGGTTGGAGTGCTTGTAGGTTCATGACATTTCTGCTAGTCACATCAAAGGCTTTGGCACGGGGGATACACAGAGCAGCTGGGGGTATCGGGGTGGGAGCCTTAGCTTGGAATTGGTTGCATACACACCTACACATGCACGCACACACGCAAACTAGATGAACAAGCATTCCTATGCACACATTTCCTCTTTTTCAATATTTCGCCTAAAACCAGGCAGATGCAGTAGACTTGTACTTCTTGGACTGGCATCGACCTTTAAAAAGATTCTTGTTCTGCCTCTGGACCCTTCAGTGCCCCTTTTCCTCTGTAAAACAAATGTTAGTTTTAGAAGTTAGTTTGATCGGGCCAGCATTCAGTGTGTTGGGCGTGTAACGTGGAGGAGCTAGTTTGATGTATGGCACCAGATGCCTGCTGCCAGATGTTGTACAGGCTGACATGCAGGTCTGGCATGAGGTTTCCAGGGCTGGCCGTGAACTAATTAATCTACTCCCGCTCCGGTCCCTCAGAAGGTCACACTGAAAATATGCAAGGCTGGGAATGTCTGTATTGTATCACATGCATATTTTGACTAAAGCGTTTGTTTTGGGAAAAAGCAGGCACGGCTCCCTATTAAGTGCACAGTTGTATGAGACTATGTCTAGTATACTCTTTAGGGGGGTGTATTATGGCCAAAGAGCATGTCTGCCAGTGAGAGGAAAAATTGAAACAAGATGTGCTGGCCCCTCGCTTCTTTGAAGGTGTTCCACATCATACCTCTGATTCTGAGGAGAGTAGGAGTACTACCATAAAAGGACATTCTGTTTACCTTAACCTGCCATCGTCTGCTTGCCAGATGTTCCCGAGTTTTTCTTTCATCTCCTCGCATGAACCTTATTTTTATTTTCACAGCAAGTTTGTTGCTCTACGTTTTTCACGGGTGGGAGAAGAACAAAAGTCGTCTTTCTTCAGCTGGAGGGTGGAGAGGCTAAATTTGAACATTGTTTAATTTGCCCTACAAAGCTTGGTAAGGCTGAAGGATTTTCTGCAGAGAGGCGTACTTGATGGAAACACTGGTACCACAGACACAAGAACTGGGAGCTATAAACATGGTTTCCATTAAGTCCTCAGCTTTGGCAAATGCATCTACACATGCAAGATTTTTTTTTTCTCCCCAATGTCTGTTATTCTAACAGACGTGTTTCCTTTGGATTACTTACTAGCTGATTGCTAATGATGGCTAATAGTTATTTAAAGTAATTTTCTTTTTCATTTAGCACAAGGATACATTGCAGAAAGGAAGTGGGAAATCTCTTGACTCTCCAAAGAGAGTGTGCTGCATGAAAGAGAAGAAAATACAATAATAAAAAAGTATAATACGGTCTCTTCAATGGATAATTAAGATATGAATGAGTACAACATGCAGAGGTTTGGCCTCATATATTGTGTCAGCAACATCATATCCCCGAGTTGAGCGCTGCTCTTTTGACAACATTTTATCGTGTGAATGATTTATCTTATGATGCTAGCTTTGGTTATAGGCAAGGAGAATGGCATTCAAATGAGATTGAAATATCCCAGTGTCTGCTTTTAAACCAAATAAATGTGTTATTTGGATATGATGTGGGCTACCCCCTATACTTTTATTTACATAGCAAGTAAAGTAAGTAATTGATAAATATCACAAAAGTGCTTCGCATAACAAATGCTAAAATGTAGCACCAAATAACAACAGTGGTGCACAACCCTGTGAGCAAGTACTAGGCTCAGTGAGGGGGTAGTTATCTGCTTGGGGAGTGAGGGGAAAGAAATAAAGGAGAAACAAACAACAGGAGCGAGAAGGAAAAAAATGGCAATAGATCTTTTCACTCCCCAAGTGTTTGAATATCCCTAACTGAAGAAGAATATCTGCGCATCATGGGCAGTCCCATAGCAGCCTTAGCCTATAGCAGCATAGCCAAAGGTGGCTCAGGGTCATCTGATGGAAGACCCCTATTTGTCTACAAAACGCTTGCCATTAATTCTCTGAGCAGTAGCTTAACAAACTAAAAGACCACTCTCCTTCACAATAAAAGTTGTGTCTTTTTAAAAGTGCTAGTTGCTCAGCTTTTATTTTGAGAGCAGTTGTCTGTTTCTGGTTTGCATCACACTTTTCACAGTTTCAGTTTACATACAAGTTGTCTGCTAGCAACCAAATTAATTGTACATTTTTTCAGTGCAGCACTATGTACCTCTTTTTGACCAATTTTACCCTAGAAATTGCCAACAACTTCTAGCAACCACTCGCTAATCAGCTGGGGAATAAACATTTTTAACATCGTGACCAGTGGCCACCAGATGGTCACCGACTGGTCTCTAGGCCTGTGTGACTGGGGCTTAGACAGCTGGCTAAGTAATGGTTTACAGCCAGCTTATCCTCTTTGTATTTATCTTTTTTTTTTAGCACAAGTTAGAAAATTCTTGGCTTGGTCTTAGACTATGAAAGTGTATAGATTCAATACTACAGCTAAGAGGGAATGTAGCAAAATATGAAGCAGACAGACTTTAAAGCTTTATTGTTAAGATTCAAAGAAGGTGGACTGTACTGAACATTCTTCCACAGTTCCCACTTTTACTATTTTTTTTTTCTCTTCCTTCCTTTTAATGTAATTGTGGACTTTTCACCATGATGGGTTTAATGAAATTATTTAGAATAAATGATTAAACTTAAACCTTGAGTTATTTTGACTTGAAAGAGAGTCATTGAAATGCAGTGGCAGTAAAGGCCAGTAATTATGAGACCCTTAACTGAGGGGAAAGGGAAAAAGTAGAAGGTCATTTGCTATTGCTGTCTCACTGCATCATGCAACACTAGAAAAAAAAAAACACTGAAGGAATAAATGCTTTACAGGAATGCAGGTGTACCAAAAGAAATGAAATAATTTAAGCATAATTGTAACAGTGGTATTGTTTTTAAACCGTCAGGAAAGTCAATGTGATCTATTTTAAAATCTTCATTATATATTTCTGTGCCAAGTATGGGACCTTTTTCCAACTTATGCTAGTCTCTAAACGGTGATAATATACAAAATAGCACATGACTGAACCAGTCATCTTCCCATAACATTACAATGAACATCTCAGTGATGTGTTTGGGAGCGAAAATAAAATATCTCCCCAAGGTAGAGAATTATTTCTGTGTTGAAGATGAAAGGTTGAACCTCGTCTCATGGCTACAGAGAGGACATGTCAATGAAAAGAATGACCGTCCTTCATCACAAGTTCTTCTTCTTTTTTTTTATCTTAAAGTCATTTAAGAATACTTTTTAGAGCCATATTGAGGATTTTTGGTCACTAAGGTTAGCTTTAGAGGTTTTAACCCCTTAGCAGTCCTATTAGTCCCCTAAACCATCCAATGTCCCGTGGGCGGTACGTCCGACTGCTAACAGTTTAAACATTTTTTTTTTTGTCTAAATCCACATTTGGCATATTCCGATGCTCATTCGTTGCCATTTAGATTTTACAGTAGATAAAGAGACAGGGTAAGTCTACACTAACTGGCAGAGGCGCTGTTAATTGCCCTGAAAACTGCTATTCAGTGGTCACATGACGACATTCAAAACTTTGCACACTTTGTTTTTCTTGAAATGCTCACTGCAATGAATCGGGCCCAGTTTTCTACTAATCATGCTTGTATTCCTCTTTTCTAAGCTCTGCTCTGCTGCTGCTCATAAAACAAAGAAACAAACAAAGCCCTCACTCTTTTTTAAATATCTTTCTATTGTTTGCAAGGGCACCCGAAACTGTATTTCCACACTCTTCTTTTTACCATGTTACAAGTGATAATGTTTTCAAATGACTGCTTGATTAGGCAGAGTGCAGTAGTCGCTGGGCCCTGTGGCTGTTGTCAGGCTCGTCTCTGCACAACTGCCTCTGCTGGTGAGATTTATCCTGTTTGTTTTGCTACGGTAGCAACATGTTTTCTCTCTCTGAGCAGATACGCACCTTCACACCTTCGAGAGAAAATTCACAGAAAATAAGAGGCGTCGAGGCAGGTACTTGTCCTGCTTCCAGGAAATACTTTTCACCGCAATATACAGTGCATAACACATTCCGCGTTCCTTTATCTGTTCTGCTTTGAAGATATTTCCACACCACACACTTATGTAAACATTGGCTTATACAGTAACACCTGGCAGCGCCAGCATAAATTGCTACTGTAACTCATGCTCCATGATGTCGGGCTCACTGGTACTACACGTTATTCTGGTGTGTGTCACAGAATCCAATGTCTGTGTGTGTAAGCGGTATTTGAATATAAAGTCTTTGTTAATACATTTCGGCATATTTAAAGCTCAAATGTTTTGCATCGTACCTTCACCAGCGATTAAATGTCATCCAGCTGCTTTTGGGATTACTTAGCTTCTGCTATTGTAGATGATTGTGTGGAAGCCGACTGCATATTTAAAAAAAAAAAAAGACATGTTGCTCAGTGTGCTCGCTCTTTTGAGCAGACTTTCATCCACCAAAGCAGACTGGACAAGCTAGTTAACATTTCTTGCAAAGCATCTCAAATCTTTTTCAGAAGAAACAGTGTCATTCCCGTTTATTACTTAAAATATATTACTTTATTTTATGGTATTAGTGGTTGAAACATGGACAAGGATTATTTTGACTTGACTCTTAACAGAGAGAATTGTAACCCTGGAGACAGCTTGGCCACAGCGCTGGACTCTACAGTATTCACTGAGGTGCTGCTTTCTAAATGTCTTGAAAGAATGTCAGATATTATAAAGACTACAGCTAAATTAAGCAGGAGAAAAATTCATGTGGCTACTGTATATGCCTTTCTGTGCACTTTTATAATGATGTTGGTGCAGATCCACAGTATCTGACTGGATGATTTAAGGTAACTAGTTTTGCTTGTGACAGTTGCTCCCAACAGGAAGTGCCTCAAGAGATACCATCTGTCCAGGCTTTTTCTGACTTTCCTAATATTCATTAAACATGGTGTGCCTAGCACAGCGCAGGCACCCTACAGCCCTCTCTATGATTCACATCACACACAGCTAGCGTGTCTCATTAATGGTGCCACCATGGCTATTGATGTTGCACTGGCCAGGGTTACCTATGGGCCAGTTCTGCGGAGGGTCAACAAGCAGTTGAAATTGAAGGAGTGTGTCCATCCTAAGGCACACTGATGAAAATGAATGAAAGTCACTTTAATGTGTGGCCTGCTCCGGGATGGATCACTGGCACTTAGCATTCAGCATAAAAGTAGAAGGTGTACTGCCTTTTTGCATACATTCACAAATCTGGGAGAGGAGACTGAAACTAGGAAAGAAGACAAGTAAGCTTATGGCTCTGTACAGCTGATCTCGCAAGGCTGACAGTCTGTGTCCACAGAGTGTGAATTGTTATGGCACAGAAAGCTTAGCAGCTGCTCAGCGCTAATTGTGGGCCTCCGGTGAGTTGGCAGCTTATTCTTTGTCAAACACCTGAACAGCACAAGTCAGAGTAAAGTCACTGCTGGAGCAAAGCACATGCATATCTTATATAAAGGTGCATTCTCATTTAACATAAGCAGACAAACACAATAGTATACTAAACACTGATTTTTAAAATATTTTACCTGATTCTTTCATTACTTCATGCCAAATATTTAGAATCTTAGAGTATTGTGAAAAATTATAATAGACAGTCTATAGTAGACCATATAGAGTTTATGTGTTACTTCTAAGCACTTTCTTGTAAATTTTTTTTTGACGTGGTCTTGACTAGTTGCACTTTCACCTAGACATTAGGTGTTTTTTTTTTCTTTTTAAATATTATTTTCAGTCTAGTCCTTGTACCTGATCATGTTTTCTGTTTGTTATGCCACTTAACACTGACCTATGAAACATTCTAGCATAAAAAGACACCTAACAAAAACTTCTCAGCACGGTGTACATTGTGTCGTTAAAGAATCTAAGGAAACCAGATAAGGAGGACCAATGAAGTAGTGAGAACTATTTATGAACGGTATCTGAAAATTATATCCTTAAGAACTACTGTTTGCTGAAGCCTGATGAGAATGGAAATTTAGATTGAATGATGAATCTAAATTTGAAATTGCTGTCCCTCTGTGTGGAGGTCAGGAGAGAGGTACAACAGTGAGTGTCTACAGCCATCTATAAAGCACGGTGGAGGCTCTGTCATGGTCTGAGGCTTGTTTGAGGGGATCTTATCAAAACTGATGAATGCAGAGCAGATTTTGATCCACTGCACAACAGAATCTGGAAAATGATTGACTGGCATCATGATTATTTTTTTTTATAAGAATGACCCAAAACCTGTTTATCATTATTCTAACAAAATATGAATTAGTGAAATAAAGTCTTTGTGCAATACTGCATATGAGAGAAAGGGACTATATATTCATATATAATGAAACATTTACAGAAGTAAACACTGTAATATAAAAAAATTGTTTCTGTTTATGACCCTTCTTGTGTTAATGTGAATGTGTGTGTGTATGTGTGCGCTTTTTTAACCTTTTGGAAAGAAAAAAGAAAAGAACAGGAAGGGCAAGAAGAGGAAGAGGTAATACTGCTTAGTATCGGTTTTTGCCCTGTGATGATGACATGGTCTGCAGGAGTTTCTCCATTAGTACATGCTGACCTAATGTAATAAACATCCAGGGCTGATCCCTCCCAGACCACGGGTACTTCATCACAGATGATAAACCCTGTTCTGGTAAGGCTAGCGGCAGGAAAAAAGGAGGGGATGTTGAGGGTGTTGCTTAAAGGGTGACCACAGCCATCACAAAGGGCAGAGACAGACTGTCATGCTTTTGCGTCAGCCTCAAACCTCCTTTTCTCTCTCTCCGTCTGTATTCTGCTTCAGTTGTCAGGAAAATTGGCAAGCAGTGAGAATAAAAAAGCGGATCAAGTTGAGCAAGCTCCCAACTCAGGGGCCATGCTCAAGCAATCAAAAAAAAGAAAGTAAAGGTCCTCCTACTTGACAAAACAAGGGAAGGAAAAGAGGAAGAAAAAGAAAGTGCACGGTTATTTTTAGAGAAACTCGGAAAATATGTTTATAGCACTCGAATCAGCCGCTGAAGAATTATAAGTAATCACAGCTCATAATCATCATCTGTGGTGAAGGTTAAACTGTGCAGTTAACATCAGCGTGCCCCTAACTGAGTTGTGCTCAAATTGAATGTATTGGCCTGTGGTGATTGGTTCTGATCTTTTTTTTTATCTGTTGCAGCTTTCCAGCAAATTAAATACAAGGAAATGATCCTTTACACCAGTGTTAAATGGGTTATTATACATTATTGCACTGCTCATCTCTCCTTACAAGTTCCCACTTTAAGAAGTGCAGATGCGATGCAGAAGGTGTGATATCTGCCAGGCATGGAAGGTGTTTATCTTACCAGAGTTTCTGACAGTATGTGCGCAAGAAGAAAAAGGTTTAAGCTCACAAACCCGAGGCCTGAACTTTACACAAACACAGACACATATGCACACATGCTCATCCTTTGAGTGCTGTAAATAAAAAGAAATCCCCAAAAAACAGTGTGCCTGGTGTTACTAAAGACTGACCCTTAGTACTATAAAACCTAGCTAGGTGGGCTGAGTATAAAAACAAAAGAGGATTTTGTGTCTCAGTGTTGAGCTTTAGTGATTAATATGCCTCCCACAGCGTGCTCTCATTTATCAGACAGCTTGTGAAAACCGTGGGAAACTCTAGACTTCAAGCAAATATTAGGCTCTCTGTGGTGTATGTTCACTCTTACTTTGCTAACTTAAGTCCACTCACAAGAAAACATTAAATATGTGAGTTTCCAACATGAGTCATATACTGTAACAATTGACCGTGTCAGTTTGTCACTCTGGATATGCATAGCAGGTCCTTGTAGCTTTGTTTCAATAAAGAAAGTTAACTTATGTTGAAATAATACTGCATTTTTTCTCTCTACATAGCTCTACAGTGAGATTGCTGTGAAAAGGAACAAGAAAGAAAAAGAAGAAAAAACAAAAAGGCTTGCTTGGGCCGGCTTGGCAGACATCCAGCTGACATCTGCTGACAAGGAGACAGTGGACTTCCACACATTCACGAACCAACACTTACCGAAGACACATTACAGCACCTGATAAGCGTGTTTCCTACATTCGGTCCCAGCTGTCCAAAGGAAATCATTTGGGATTGTATTACCTCTGGTTAGGGTTGGAGTAATTAGCAGTATGAAGCCAGAGAGTACTCTGGGATAAATCCTTAACAAGCCACTAGTACACTAGTACCATTTATAACCCTGATAAGTACTCAATGCTTTCACAGTATAGGTCTAGGTCATGTGTCTATACCAAATTTTAAACTATATATTGATTTATAATCTATAAATACATTAGTGATCTGGGAGAGTCTATTTTTTAGACTTTGGAACGGTCATTTTTGAGGTAAAACATCTATTATCATACATGTACTGTTTTACTTAAGACATGAAAAGATAATTGCCGCGATAACTGAAATATATTTTAAAGAAAATGGCAAACAAATTCTAAAGCTGTTGGATCTTTTTATACAATCATGTATGACCATTACAGTGATGTTCTAACTGCTATATCATAAAAATCATCATAAATATCATGTGTAATAATCAACACTTAGAAAACAAAAAATACTTAATGAAACACTTGTTTTGTGCAGCAGCAGTGGTAGGAAACTGTGTGTGTGTGGGACTTGGTTTCCTACACTCATTGAAATGGCTTCTCAGCTGCCTTTATACTCTCATGACCTTCTAACCCCTCTTTTGATGTCTATTTTAATCTCAATTAGCTCTCAGTTGGTTTAATCTCAGTTAGGTCAGAATAAATTCATTCTTTTTTAAGGCTATTTTGTTAAATTGCAGGTTCTTTTAAGTGCAGATGCACCATATATAATCGCTCTTATGGCCTCTGCACATTTGGTTTTAAATGGTCATGCATCACAGTGTGCCACAGTCGCTGAATGTGTGAGTGCTCTCTGGACAGCATGCTTGTACTGCTCCATGCTTTGCTCAGTGCAAACTGTGCATGGGTGGGGCAAACCGTAGGAAATAATGGGTTTCAGAGTGCAGCGATACTGTTGTTGCATTGCATGTGAAGCATCCTTTATGCTGTTTTACTGTTTCACTGTTTCAAATTTCCTCCGTGATCCTTCAAAGATCAGCAGGTGCCTGTCTCTGTGGGAATCTGGGCAAATGTCATGGGAACAAAAACACTGTCTTCTGATAGTGCCAAGTTCATCCTTGAATTCTGTCTCCACTGTCTCATAAAAATACACATATGACATGTACAGTGTTTCAGAATTCACAAAAAACCATCACTGGTCTGGGGGATCAAAAATCCATATGAATGGATACTTGTGAAATACGAAGCAAAACACCCTCAACGTACAAAAAATTGTATTATGTGCAGAGCGATCTAGAACTTTAACATATTTTCATTTTTGTGTATTTTGGATCACTTACAATATATAAGGGTTAAACTGGTTTTGCACAGCAAAGTATACCCACAATTTTAATCTGTCATATAACAGGAGGTTCATTATTGAATTGGGTAAACACAGAAAGTGGAGGAACAGTGCATTTGGATGTGTGTGTCTCTGTAAAACTCCATGTCAGAAAGAATATTACAACCCAATAACATAATCTGTGAACATATATTCTCTGGAGTTTCTTTGTTTCCTGCAAACTTCATTAATTCACCAAAATGAAAGAAAAACAATTAATTTCTCTCTTTAAATACCACAGCACACATCGTAGTGGTGCACTAGGTGCTTTAGAGGTAACTGAAATGTTGAGAAGGGAAAAAGGAGGAATAATCGGTGTGTTTTGGCCACACAGCAACTATTTGAAAAATGTAGCAAAGAAGCTTTGCAAACAGCCTGAAATAGGAATTAGATAATGAGATCTCATATTCAAGCATCTCCATTCCAGAGTTTTGTCTCAATCATTGTACACATGTTAGCATTAGCTTCTCCTTGAATACTTATAGATAGATAGATTGCATGCCTATCTAAAGGGTACTGTTGCAAATAAAAGTGCACTTATAGCTTTTCTACAGGTGTTTTCGATATGTAAAGAACTGTCAGAGAAGAATGTTGCATTTTAATTTGACATGATGAGTTAGAATAAAATCAAAACAGTACTGAATAGTTATAATTTTCAATTCTCCTGACATTACACACAATTCAAGTGTCCCAGTGGTTAAATGTTTAAAATAAGCTAAAGGTTCCCCCCTGAAGTCTGAGTTTTTAATGCAATTCTATCAAATCTTTTTCTATGCCAAGACAGCTGAGTGCACTTCCTGCTGATATATTTGCATTTTCATACATCTTCTTACAAATCCAAGGGGATACAGGCCATTAGGAACCTGGGCTAAAGGTACTATACATGAATGCTAAATGAGCTTTTAAATAAAATCACCCTCCTCATATTTTTTATCTCGAAGGGTTGGCAAGACCTGTCCTACTAGCAGTGACATATTGCTATAAATGTGAGTGAGTGGAACATATGTCTCACAAATTAGGGGAGTCATTGCTTAGCTATGCTGCTCATGCATCATCTCTTAAAACTCATATGATGTTTGTATATTAAGAAATCATATATATTATATATATTTATATATTTCAGGCCACATATTGAAGAGAGGACACATTTGGATTCTCGATTGTTTACAAATCACAAAATATTTTACTGCTTTTTTTTCTTCACTTATTACTTTTATTTATTAAATAGTTTTCAGGGTTTGGTTTTGTTTGTTTGGTTGGTTGTTTTTTTTTTGTTTTTTTTTTTACAGAGAATAGACATTAGCTGTTCATAGATTTTTAAAAATAAAAATGTTGCAAGTTAAAAAAAATAACTCTTCCTTATTAATACACTGAATCTCTGGCAGCCCCCCCAAATGAAAAGCCTTTTATTTAGAGCATACACATTATTAGGGGCTATGCAAGGCTCATCTTGTTGTCTGTTGGTTGCTAAACATCAGTAAATGACTAATTATGAAGATGACCCGATTACACTTTGTTGATAGTGCAGTTTTTCCTCCAGTGACTTTTCTTCAGTACTCCTTTACTTGAAAGGCTTTTCTCAGGCTTGAGAGTGTAGATTCAAACTAACATGGCCTTCAACTTAATACTTGCTTGTTCCCTCTCTCTGCCTGTCTTCTTCTCTCAGTGTCTATGCATCTAACCACACATCAAAGCGCATGCTGTCGAAGCCCTGTGGCGAGGGCTCTCGAGGCCCTGCGTAGTACGCATCCACTGAGGTGTCTGCTTGTACAGAAAGTTTAAAGAATCACCGGGGCTTTCAACAACTTAAAATCTTGTAAAAGCAGGATTATGATTTGTGATTCTCTTTTAAATCCTTGAGTCTGACAGCGCTGTTGGGCGAATACCAATTAAAACAACCAATTGTTGAGTCGACAGATAACCCTCGTTTCCCAGGTGATACCAAAGCTTATAAGAAAACTCAATTTGGCAGAATTTCCACAGAATAAAGCTACTCAGATATTTTCTCACATACTACAAGTTAAGCATTTTTTTACCACCACATTTCTCAGACAGGTTATTAAAATATTTTCCCATCACTTCAGACAGGAACGCTATCCCACAGAAAACATTACATAAATAAAAATGTTCATATACACATCTGCCTTTACATGTATATGAACTTCCATTCTTAATCCATAGGGTTTAATATGGTGTGTGCCCACGCTTTGCATCTATAAGAGCTTCAACTTTTCTGGGAAAGCTTTCCACAAGATTTTGGAGTGTTTAGGGGAATTTTAGGTCTTTCTTCCAGAAGCACATTTGTGAGGTGAGTCACTGATGTTGGACGAGAAGGCCCGACTTTCAGTTTCCGCTCTAATTCATCCCAAAGCTGTTCTGTCAGGTTGCAATCAGGACTCTGTGCAGGCCAGTCAAGTTCTTCCACACTAAACTTCTCATTCATGTCTTTATGGATCTTACTTTGTGCACTGGTGCGCAGTAATGTTGGAACAGGAAGTGGCCATCCCCAAACTATTCCCACAAAGTTGGGACCATGAAATTGTCCAAAAGTTCTTGGTATGCTGAAGCATTAAGAGTTCCTTTCACTGTATCTAAGGGGCCGGGCCCAACTCCTAAAAAACAACCCCATAAATCTCCCTTCACCTTACTTTACACTTGGCACAATACAGTCAGACTAGTGCCATTGCCTAGCAACCACCAAACCCAGACGCGGCCATCAGATTAGAGTAGATGGAGAAGCATGATTTATCCTTCCATAGAACAAGTCTCCACTGCTCTAGTGTCCCTTGGCAGAGTGCTTTATACCACTGCAGCCGATGCTATCCTTGCACTTGGTGATGTAAGGCATGGATGCAGCTGCTCAGCCATGGAAACCCATTCCATGAATTTCTCTACAAACTGTTATTGAGCTAATGTGAAGGTCACATGAAGTTTGGAAAAGTTGGTCAAATTTGCACACTATGCACCTCAGCATCCGTTGAGCCCGCTCTGTGATTTACATGGCCTACGACTTTGTGGCTGAGTTGGCCCAGTCTCTTCCACTTTGTTGTAATACCACTAACAGCTGACTGTGAAATATTTAATAGCGAGGAAATTTCACAACTGGACTTGTTGCACAGGTGGCATCCTATCAGAGCACCATGCTGGAATTCACTGAGCTCCTGAGAGCGACCCATTCATTTGCAAATGTTTGTAGAAGCAGTCTGCACGCCTACATGTTTGGTTTTCACACCTGTGGCCATGGAATTGACTGGAAGACCTGAACTTATTGTGAGCGTGCCTTGAGGCTTGCGTGATTTTCAGCTACATAAAAGAAGCTCTTAATTGCTGCAATATCTTTTTCTAACCATTACTCTACCAGCCACATACAGATGACGAGCACATGCTGTGTTACATGTGATAAATGACCTGTCTAAACTTACAGCTATATTGCTGTGTCCTGTTGCTACTACAGCTGCTGCGTAGCAGACTGCGAGTGTTATGTTGGTGTTATTTATATGCTGAAGCTTCGCGTCAAACATTTGTGTTTGAAACTGAACAAATTTTAAAGCACTTTAAACATTTGTGATTTAGAAAATATAGAATGTACATTGCTGATGTACTCATGCGTGGTGACACGCTGGAAGTTGCTTTGCGTGATTTGTAAAGGAAAGCATGAGTCAGCTGACTGCGCTTGGATTTAATTTTAGACTGATGAAAAAGGCAAAAATGATCCTAAAATCTTAAGAATGCCTTCAAACCTTGAAAAGCTCACAGGAGCTAGTTACATTTTTAGTAATATGGAATAATTTTTCACACAAAGGGGAAACTTTGTGTGACTGAGTGTCTATATACTTTTGTGTCTCTATGTGTTTAAATATAGCTATTTATTTTATTATTGAAACTTTGTAACTGCCACTGCAAGAGGTTTCCCTTCAAAAGGAATTGATTGTATGATTGCAGTAAAACAAAAAAAGAGAAACCAGTCAAGATTAGTTAGTTAGTTTCCTGAAAAGTTTTTGGTTGATCCAGAATGCTACACTGACAGTATTAAGTCAGACTAAAAAGAGAGATCATACATCTCCCATGTTAACTTCCCTTTATTAGCTCCCCGTTACATTCAGACTTCAATTTAATATCTTTAGCTTCACATATAAAAGATTGAATATTAATGCCCCTTTCATATCTTAAAGACCTCACAGTACATTATAATAATCCAAACAAAGCAAATCGCTCTCACAGTGCTGGCTTACTGGTGATTTCTGGAGTTTGTAAAAGTTCAATAACCAGCCTTCAACTATAGGGGGCTTAACTATGAAACAAGCTCCCAGTTTGGATTGAGGAGACAAACACTCTGTGCTGTTGAGATTAAGCTTAAAACTTCTCTTTTTGATAAAGCTTATAGGTAGGGCTGGATCAGGTGACCCTTAACCATACCTTAGTTATGTTGCAATAGGTTTAGGCTGCTGGGAGGGCTTCTCGTGAAACCATTACCTCTTTTCACTCCCTGTGTGTTTACACACCACTGCTGTATTTAATCATTAGCAATTATGAAACTCTGGCTCTGTCTCTCTCCTATTTTGTCCTGTCTCTCCCTGCTCTCTTCTCTTTCCCATCACTCCCAAACGGTCGAACTTTGTGACTCCCAGTAGCATCACATTGTTTATTTTGTTTACTTTAGTTAACTTAGCTAGTAGGATAGCCTAGCGTGACTAACTTTATACAGTTGGGTTTAGTTCCCTAAGAGAACCTTAATGATAAGGTGCTGCATTTTGTAATATGTGCATAAATAAGTTATTGGATAGTTTTATGGCGTAATATGTGTATTCAAGGGCACTGGTACAGCTCACTGGGGTGAAGTATAGCAGTGGCCATTAGCCATATGCCATGAAGCTAATGCAGAGTCCGGGGTTTGATTCCACCCTGAGGGCATTTACTGTGTCTTCCACCTGTTCTTTCTCACAGATGTCCTGTCTTTGCTAAGACTAAGCTAAGAAGAGGGAGAAGGTGTCACATAGACATTGATTAGAGTGGACAGCTTCTTTTAGACAGATGGAAAGTCTGTTTGTCTTTCAAATGAATGGTGGGGGCAGGAGAGTGGGAAACTGGGGATTGCCTTGCATCTGTAAGCACCCCTAAGTCTGAAAATAATGTAGCAGTGCTCCAAACACAGTGTTCTCAAAAGCAAATCTTGTCAGTGCAGCAATAGACATGTTACAAAATGTGAGCTAGGTGGGATTATATAGAGACTACTGTCATTACCATTAGCATCTTTTGCTGTGAATGCATGTGTGTGTGCACTCTACGTAGATTTATTAATAAATAAAATAGTCAGTATCGCAATACATGCATTTGAATTTGAGTGTAACTTGTAAGAAGTAGTAGATTTCTTTAATCTTGGTCTGACGATCAGATAGATGGTTACAGTTATTTGTCTTCTTGGGGAAATTGGCTTGCAACATAAGTCACCTGACATATGTACATGCCACAAAAAACAACTAAGCAAAATCACATCAACATAAAATAAAAAGATAAGCACACAACATGCAGACACTTTTGCTCTCCTTGCATCTTGGAGATGATTTTGGCCACAACAATTTGGCAACAAATGTGTTGTTCAGGGGAAAAAAATTTGCTAGCTTTAGGAATAACAGATAACTTGGACATGTTTTTGTGAACAAAGAGGGGACAACAGTGGCGTGCAGATGGTAATAGATCATTTGTGCCCATTTTAATTATGGCAAAAACTCACAAAAAAAGATTATGATCAAGACTTTACAGTGCCATTATACAAGCATAATGAAATTACAGTGACAGTGACAATGCCACTGAACATTTTAATATGATTTGAGATAACTGAGGTGTTTGATAAGACTGATTAACATTTCTTTGAACCTGGTTTGATCACAGAGTACCTCAGTTTTAGAAAACTGGTATATACAGTTAAAAAGGTTACTTACCTCTCATTTCAGTCCATTGTTGTCACTGGGCTGCTTGAGGTGCAGACACTTGAAAAAATTGATGAAGAACTAAAAATGTTTTGCATGGTTGCAAAGTGAGGCTGTTGTAGACACATGCTGAATACAGGATCAGATCACTGAGAAGGCGCTGCCTATTATTCCACTAAATGAACACTTTGCATAAGTAAAATGTGTCACCTGTTCAAGCTTGTCAGCTTAGATTTTTGGTTTTTATGCTCATCTAACTTTTAGTGAAGACGGACAGCTTCATTCATTCCCAAATGTTATTTACAATATTACTTGTTATTCATGATTTGTCTTCCGTCTTTTTCGGGTTTAAGCTTAAGTGCTGCAGATCCATTTCACTCCTTGACTTAATGAGAGTTTTTATTGCTTCTGCCAAGGAGGTTATGTTTGCATTACTATTTGTTTGCCACATTGACTTCTAGTAGGATTACACAAAAAGTACTCAACTTATTTACATGGAAGTTAATGGAGAGATGAGAAAGGGAAAGAACCCATTAAAATTTGGTGTATGTGCCTCAAATTTTGCAGTGCTGCCTACAGACTGAAGTTAGAGGTGAATTTATAGTTTGCTTCAAAGAACTATAAGCCTGATTTTCGCAAATATGATACTTTTAGTTAGTAATTAGTTTACTTTTTCTTTTACTCAGGCCTTCATTTCTTACACTCTTTACATGAAGACTGTAAAATCTATTAATCAGAATCCCAGGAAGTTCAAACTCTGGAACTGATCTGGTCGCTTGACAAGAATGTGCCTTAAACCTATATTCTTTTTAATGATCACCAGTGGGTGATACATGTGGTAAACACTTATAATGAGTTTGTGGGTTCAGTTGCTCAGTTCAGGTCATAAAAAGTCTAATTTTAAAATTTTGGTCATATTGTGTCTTGGAAAGGAGGACTATCCGGGGTATGTCCACTGGGTAACAACTTGTGATTAACAAGTCTTTAACCAATGAGCACGCAGTTTTACACTCAGGCTTTCCCCTTCTCATCACATCAAAACACCAAAAGCAGCAGCAGTGAAGACGTTCACCTCAATGCTTCGAAATGGGATTTCACAAACCAGTGGGTGACTCATACTAGCTACATCCATCTTTTAAATGGTCTATGCTCAGGACAGTATTTTAATGAAGCGTTAACAATATTCTAGTGTTTGCCACTAGCATGAAGAAAAAGGCATATTTTTACAATGCTATAATCACTTTGGAAATGTGGCCTGATATTTATGCTTTTAGTGGATTTTAGTGGAGGTATTTTCCCTGTTATTGTTCATGAGTTTTTCCATACACGTAAAATGTTGTTTTACTTATATTTGGACAGGTATAATGTCTTTTGCCAAAGCATGAGCGGAAGAAAATATGAGCTTGTGCCTGAAATCACTCTGCTCAGAAGTGCAAGCTTCCATGACTAAATCTTAGTGGCGAAGAAGGAAATGTGTCTTGCAGTGTTTACATGAAACAAATGATATTTTCTCTTTTGCCTTTCAGAAGAAAAGAAGCACAGCATTTCAAAGAGGAATTAATTTTAGCCTTCAAACTCCCATATCTTATCCTTTGGTTTATCAAGTGGTGTTAAATCTGGTTTCAGAATAAACAATAACCATTCACAAGCATAAAGAATGAAAAAAACTACTGTGGGCTTTTGACAGTTTGATTACAAATAAAAGGTAAATTAAAATAAAAAAGGACTTCTGCTGCATTCTCCATATTCAAATGTATAATAGTTAAAAAAACAAGCAAACATGGTGAACAAGTGTGAAGACACTTGCAGAATTGCCTTTCTAAATCTTTGAGACTGGTTTTAGGATTACCCCAATGTTGTTATCTATGTCTGAAAAGGATTTGCGAAATTTTGTTAATGTGCAAACCAGAAATTCAGCCCTCCCTTTTCATTACTTGTCATTCTTTCTCCTTTTAATGCAATAAATCACACCGGAATGAAAATATGCAATGAAACCCAGGTACAGCAGGCAAGTGATAATTCTTCACTTTATCCACATCAGAGCAATGCCTCAGGGGAGGGAGATGGGTAGCACAGATAGAGTCTGTGTAGTTCTGTTTGTGATGTGTAGAAAGACTTTAAAAACTGGCACATCAATCAGTGTTTTTTTATTTTAATTTTATTTTTTGCCTGCTAAAAGCAGTAAATCACGTTTGTTACTTTCTCATAATACACACTTGCACATTAACAATTCTAATAAAAGGATCAACAGCACCTAGGTTGTCATTTCTCATAATAAGCATTTGTAACAGTCAGTTAAATTCAGAGAGCTCTGTTCAATTATCAGCTCAGCACAATAGAAATGTGACAAATCATTAACCACTATTTTATACCTAAAGATTTGACAGTGCAATTTGCCATCTGGGGCCTTGGAGAAATTTGTCTTGATTGCTTACCAGTATGTTTTTAGCCTCTAAGTTCAACATCAAGTAGCTTCTAAAGTAGATGCAAAGAAGCAATTGTATGCAAAGTACCTTTGTTTGTGGTTTAAACTGGAGGTGATCGTTTATGCAAAAATCCTGAGCAGGCACTACTTGAAAAGCATCTTGTTATATACAACTAGATACTAATGCACAATTAGGATATATATATATATATATATATATATATATATATATATATATATATATATATATATATATATATATATATATATACATATATCCCGGAATGGCTAACCGAAGGTCGGACGGTCCTGATCCCCAAGGACCCCAAGAAGGGACCGGTCCCCTCCAACTACCGACCAATAACCTGCCTCAGTACTACATGGAAGCTCCTGTCAGGCATCATATCGGCTAAGATGAACAGGCACATGGGTCAATACATGAGTGGGACACAGAAAGGAATTGGCAAGAATACCAGAGGCGCAAAACACCAGCTACTGGTAGACAGAACAGTCAGCCGAGACTGCAAGACCAGACTGACCAACCTGTGCACTGCCTGGATTGATTACAAGAAGGCCTATGACTCAATGCCCCACAGCTGGATACTGGAATGCCTAGAATTGTACAAGATCAATGGGACCCTAAGAGCCTTCATCAGGAACTCAATGGGGATGTGGCGTACAACACTAGAGGCCAACTCCAAGCCCATAGCACAAGTCACCATCAAGTGCGGGATCTACCAAGGAGATGCTCTGTCCCCACTGCTGTTCTGCATAGGCCTGAACCCCCTCAGTGAGATCATTAACAAGACTGGCTACGGATACCGACTACGGAACGGAGCAGTTGTCAGCCACCTCCTGTACATGGATGACATCAAGCTGTATGCCAAGAGTGAACGAGACATCGATTCACTGATCCACACTACCAGGCTATACAGCAATGACATTGGAATGTCGTTCGGACTGGAGAAGTGTAGTCGGATGGTAACAAAGAGAGGGAAGGTAGTCAGAACTGAGGGGATTGAACTACCAGAAGGCAACATTGCAGACATAGAGGACAGTTACAAGTACCTGGGGATCCCGCAGGCAAATGGGAACCATGAAGAGGCCGCTAGAAAGGCTGCAACCACCAAGTACCTGCAGAGGGTCAGGCAAGTCCTGAGGAGTCAGCTGAATGGTAAGAACAAGATCCGGGCCATCAACACGTACGCCCTGCCCGTGATCAGGTACCCTGCTGGGGTAATAGGCTGGCCAAAGGAGGAGATAGAAGCCACTGACATAAAGACAAGAAAGCTCCTTACCATGCATGGAGGGTTTCACCCCAAGTCCAGCACCCTGAGGCTGTACGCTAAGCGGAAGGAAGGGGGCCGGGGACTGGTGAGTGTCAGCACCACAGTCCAGGATGAGACAACGAACATCCAAGAATACATTGGGAAGATGGCCCCAACTGACCGAGTGCTCAGTGAATACCTCAGGCAGCAGAAACCCAAGAAAGAGGAGGGAGACGAGGAACCATCATGGAAGGACAGGCCCCTGCACGGTATGTACCACCGGCAGATAGAGGAGGTGGCTGATATCCAGAAATCCTACCAGTGGCTGGACAAAGCTGGACTGAAAGACAGCACAGAGGCACTAATCATGGCAGCACAAGAACAAGCTCTGAGTACAAGATCCATAGAGGCTGGGGTCTATCACACCAGGCAAGACCCCAGGTGCAGGCTGTGTAAAGATGCCCCAGAGACAATCCAGCACATAACAGCAGGGTGCAAGATGCTAGCAGGCAAGGCATACATGGAACGCCATAACCAAGTGGCCGGCATAGTGTACAGGAACATCTGTGCCGAGTATAACCTGGAAGTCCCGAGGTCAAAATGGGAGATGCCCCCAAGGGTGGTGGAGAATGACCGAGCTAAGATCCTGTGGGACTTCCAGATACAGACGGACAAAATGGTGGTGGCTAACCAACCGGACATAGTGGTGGTAGACAAACAGAAGAAGACGGCCGTAGTGATCGATGTAGCGGTTCCGAATGACAGCAATATCAGGAAGAAGGAACACGAGAAGCTGGAGAAATACCAAGGGCTCAGAGAAGAGCTCGAGAGGATGTGGAGGGTGAAGGTAACGGTGGTCCCCGTGGTAATCGGAGCACTAGGTGCGGTGACTCCCAAGCTAGGCGAGTGGCTCCAGCAGATCCCGGGAATAACATCGGAGATCTCTGTCCAGAAGAGCGCAGTCCTGGGAACAGCTAAGATACTGCGCAGGACCCTCAAGCTCCCAGGCCTCTGGTAGAGGACCCGAGCTTGAAGGATAAACCGCCCGCAGGGGCGTGCTGGGTGTTTTTTTTTTATATATATATATATATATATATATGTATATATATATATATATATATATATATGATATAGATATATATATATATATATATATATATATATATATATATATATATATATATATATATCCTAATTCAACACTGTTATACAGATCAGTGGTTTAATATCTAATCAATCTGAATGAATTATGAGCTCCTGTCAGCTCTATTAGAAATACAGACTTGACCATTACATTTTTAATTAACCTCAAGTACAACATATTGGAGAGCTGTCCCAGATGTCACCATGTATAACTCTGGGTAATAGAATGAAATGGCTCCACATATTTCACACAGTGAATTTGAAATTATATTGGAAAGTGAATGTCTTTGGCAAGACGAGAGCAGAGTTTGTACTACTTATCAAGTGATTAAGGCAATCTCTTTATTCAACTCCAGTTTCCATGGAGACATGGCTTGATTTGATGAGTACAATGTGTATATCTGTGTGTACATGAGAATATGTTTATGAGAGTAGAAGCTAGTAGAAAAGAGAGATAGCTGAAAGTAAACCCTAAAAACCTTTATTAGTTTAAATACCCATTCTATATGATAAGAATTACCCTTTAAGGGAGAAATCAATATACCAATAACGGCAACATGCTGATTTTAATACAATACGGGTTTGTTCAACTCTTTTCCCAAAGAGCTGTAATTGATCCAATGAAACACACTATGAATCTGACACACTGTGTTATTGGCCCAAAGCAAGCAGTGCCTGAGAGGATGTGGTTGTAAGCGATAGAGAGGTTTTTCCACAAACAAAAACAACTTTCAAAGTTGCAGGGTTGAGAATTTTACCAGAGGCAATTCTTGTTTGATGAATAATGCAGCCATCTAACAAAATTGGTGAAATCCTTACAGCACATATTTGTACATGATTCTCTTAATTTTAATATGCCAGGGCTGTATGAGCTAAATGTTTAAAAAAACATCAGCGTTTTCATTTATGGAGAAACAAAACACCAGAAAGGTATCATTTCAGTACTGCATATAATCTAGCATTACTAATGAGAGAATATATCACCCTGTAATGTTGTAAACAAACCTAATAGCACTCATTTTTAGAGGTTTCACAATGTAGGAAGTCATTTCAAAGCTGGTTTTGAGAAAAGGGTTTATATGAGTTTTGATTGCAGGTTAAAGGTAAGCAGGTGACCAGGTATACAGTTAAACCCTATTATAAACACACTCTTTCTTGTTTTCTCTCTCTCTGTGTCTCATGCACTGGCACAGACACACAAACGCAAACTCGCACAGCAGATGTGCACTAATGCGCTATCTTGGCTAAATACAGTGTGGAAAAAAGGAGGGTTCGGGGACTGCCTGAGGAGCTACAGAATTTGCTTGATCCTAACTGAACAATTTTGCTGGGGAGAAAATGTACATCAATATAGCCATTAGTTATAATCATAGTCAATTAAGGCCAGAGCTGGCATGCGCTTGGGCAAGCCCATCGACCAACACAGTCTAGCTATTCAACCATCATTACATGTGACAAGAAGCAAGGCAATGTAACTACTTGCTTTAATTTCTTCTTCTTTTTTCTTTTTAATCCCATGTGGACTTTCATGTTAAGGCATATAAATGGCATTGTTTCACAGGACAGAGTCATTTATAACAGGAGATGATTGGTAGGGTATGCCATGTGTCATAGGTTAATGGTCACAAATGATGGATAATGACAAAGCTGGATCGAATTTTCCAGAGCTTAAAATGCCTTTGAAGGTTGAGGCTCTGTGCCTTAACCTCTATCCGTACTGATGGGCACAATATGATTCGGTGGCTTTTCAATATTTCAACCAGGTATTATCTTCAAGGATCATATCCCAGCTTTAGTTGCAACAAGAGAGCCCATACTAATCCCCTGAGTGCATCCTTTCTCATTGGGTACATCTATTACGCTATTCTCTTAGGGTACACACACATCCTGCAGCAACAGAGCAGTAGAGGTCATCTGCAGTTCAGTCTGCAATTAACTCTATGCAATTAATTGCTGATTTCAAGAGAATAAACTGTTCCGAACATAAGGCACGCTGTGGAATTTGGAAGGCTATGGTTTGATTGGCTTTCATGGTAGCTTAGGCTCAAACGGTTCATGCATAATGGGTAACACTGTGCATTAGTATGCCATTAGGTCCCCTTTTGCATATGGGGATGAGTATGCATTTGTAAGGAATATATAATCAAATAAAGCCTTGTGTGTTTGAATTACTGTGGAATACAAGGTCTCTTGCTGCATTATTTGTCCAGGCTGTCCATTAGTTATCCTTGACTTTCATACAAATTAATTTAGCCCTCAGCACCCAGCCCAAGACATAGGTATTCAGCATACGCTGTCTACTAAATTATGATTGTACAGTTTGCGCACAGGCACAGGTCAGAGGTGCAGGTCAATTACAACCTGCAGTGGCTGAGAACTGTAAGCCCTGGGGGAACCTGGGTTTGATCTGTAGAGGCATGGGGAAGACTGGAAAAGAGTAAGCACTGCAATACCAAAAAGAGAATTGGACGTTTTGTCTGCTGGAAGGAAAAGACTTTGAAACAGTCGTCCCTTTACAATTAGTTCAAGGTCTGGGCTTTTTTTTTTTTTTTTACCAGGAGGGGAGAGGATACTGTTGATTAATTTAGACAGAAAAGAGTTTGTGGCCTGTGGAGCATTTTAGAAATGGAAATGAAAAAATAAAGAAAACTAATCACAGAAAATCTAGAAGCCTCAAAGACAAGAGAATAGAGATGACAGCCTAATTAGTTAGGTTCCAGCGTGGTTCAGGAAAGAAAGTACTGATGCTGTGCTGTGAACCAGGATGTAATGATGAGAGAGCTAGAGTGTGATTGCCAATGTGGCCCTGAGACCCAGAAGTTTTCAAAAGGCGTGGGAGGAAAGACAGCCAAGCTCTCCTCCCTGACTTGACAGTGTTTGTTTCACAATCTGATATTTGACATAATGAGCAAAAGTATGTGTGCGTGCGTGTGTGCGTGCGTGTGTTCGTTTGCGTGCGCGCGCGTGTGGGCTAGAACTTACTCGTAAGCATAGATTGTGATGGTAATAAAAGGAAAAAAGAAACAGAGCGCTCCATCTGGTGCTAGGCACTACAACTTCCCCTGTCAACAATCCCTAATCATTGGAGACAGGCCCTATTAGAGGACACAGACTGTCCAGCCCTCACCAGAGCCCCCTCTGAGTGCAAATCATTACTCTCTGTATATCTCACTCTTTTGTCAGCACAGGTCATTAGCCAGCATAAATATGTAATGCTCTGACATTTAGGCTAAGGAAGAGGGTGTAATGTTAAAGTAAAGTTAAACTTGGGCAATTAGGGAAAAGGGAAATGTGGAGAAAATTAAAGGACAATGATCCACTAATGTCATGTTTTATTGTTTAGCAGAAGAAGAGCTAGAAACACATTTGCGTTAAGGTTTTGATATGTATTTATTTCACACAATGCCCATTAAAGTTTACAATGTGTAATATCCACTATTACATTTTTTTCAAAGTAAGCGTGAGCATTTCTTTCAGCATTTGAAAACAGCACTTCACTTATTTACTCCTTTTACACAACCCATTACTTCTGTGTTAGCCAGATACATGAGGCATTATCAGATAAGTACCAGTAAACAACATAATCTTAGACTTCACATACAGGTATAACAATTATTTCTCCTAACAAGGAGGACAAAGGGCACCAGCAAAGTGAATGGATGGATATTTTACATATGACTTTAAAATAATATATCACTTTGCAGTGTGTTACTCCCAACGTCACTGTGACGCCTCATTAATCATTTATTAGTTTCCTATATGTTCTTCTTCATTTGCCAAATGCTTTACTGCAATTTAATTATAATAATTGATGGCTGTTAACTGGAGGAGAAGACATTTGCGTGTGGCTGCTTATCATATATTAATATACATACCACTTGCAAATTTAAAAAGTGCCTCTCATTTTAACATTTCAGTGAGTCACTGTTTTAAGACAATAAATGTTTTATTGGCTACAAGATCATCAAGGCTGCCTTGACATACAGATGTAACCACTACTGACAGCTGACTATTTCAATCATGTAGTGTATAAAAAGCATGGATCTTAACCAATTCATGAAGAAAAAGCACTAATGTGTTTTAGTGTCATGGCTAGTGGTGACTGTGCCTTGTGCATAAATTCAAAGCTAGTTTTTAATCGTTTGTGTGCACCAGAAGGAGACAAAGAACAAGTTGTTATTTTAAAATCTAAGAAAAAAATTTTTAAGTTTGCAGAGCAGATATCAGGAAAAGTCTGAGGCAGTCTCAAAAAACTATTTTGATTGCTAGTTAAACTGGGACTTAAAGATCTAGCAATCAGCCATCGAGGCTGTATCACACATACCACTTATTGCTTGCCACCATACTACCGATTGCGTGCAATTGTGCAAAAAAGAAAGGCTGACGGCAAAAAGGAGATAACGTTTGCCTGCAGACTTTGATTTTTTAATTAGGGAAAAATACGGAGCAGACACAATCTTTTCAGTCGCATACTTTAATGTAAAATGCAAAAATCCTTCTTGTTAAGAGTAAAAACTGTCATTGCAGGCACAGAAAATGAATTCGATTTAGGGTGGGAATATTACATGCAAACAGCCTCGCTGTTTTGAGCAAACCAGAACACTGGTGATGTTCACGCGCTCTATTTCTGATCAATTTAATCTGTGCGATCAGTGAATGCCTGTATTTCCATAAGATCAGTCGAGTCTTTTAATATGGGTTAATGTGTGTTGTTGAATGTCAGGCGTCGCGTCACGGTTGAGGCTTGAGAAAGCCAACTCTGACCACCTGTCAACTTAAAACCCATTTAAACAAACAGCTCGGTGAGAAATGCTGGAAGGATATTGACTCGTGCTAGTCCCTGGAGATTGGACAGCAGCAGGAAATAAAGAAATGTCAAAGAAATCTGAACAAACGAGGCAGGTTGTTTCCAGCACCTTTGGGTGAGAAAATAGTGATGATAGTTTCTTCTTTGAGAGAAATACAGGCAACCTGGAAACCTCATAGTCATTGCAGCAGAGAAAGAAACTCTGGTGTATTGTAGTCTGGAGGATTTAGTCTGTTCCATTACTGAGACGCTTTAGTGTTCGACACCATATCTGCTCAAGTCACTCATTCCATCCATCATATCCTTTTAATATTAGCTTTGCAGGATAAGCAATTTAGAAGGACAAAAAGGGCAGCCCGTGTTAATTCCACGAAGCTCCAAACTTTTAATTAGGACAAGCCACAAAACAACAACAACATTAACAATAGAATACAACACAATAAAAGGGTAATTATCGTGAAGCTATTCTCTGGCTGCCAAGAACACCATAAAACTAATTACCAATGTCTGACAGCAGATGGTTTGGGGGTGGCAAGCAAAACTGGGAAGGTATATGTGCATCAGAGTATGTGCTTGTGCATGCATGTAAAAGAAGGAGTTGTTGACTGCAAAACAAGAGACCTGCTTGCAGTACTACTGAGCCTTATCTAGCTTTACTGCAACAACAATCTGTTTTGGAGTGACAGAAAAGAGAGAAGATTGACAGTTTCTCTTTGGTAGTCAAATAAGACACTGTTTGGTAGGAATAATTTACCGACTTTCACAATAAAACCTCTTCTAGTTTTCTTTAGGAGATGCAGAATCACAGGCGAGATGGGCTGAAACTTGGGAATAACAGACTTTCTTTTTAATTGCTTTCACATGCTGAGGAAAGTGACCTCTATTTCCAGCAACACAAGTTCAAGTGGAGGAAAAAAGTTGGGGGGGAAAAAATCATCTAATCTGCCAGTTAAAGACAAGAACAAGCAAACAGTGTAGTCAAAGCAAACATCCTGGGAGTGTTCTCCAGTTGACATTAAACAGAGCCATGTTTGATGGGTACACAATGTCAAACTAGTGCAGCCTGTCTTGGTGGCTTCGATAGCATAAACTCTTCTTTAATGAAGAAACAGTCTTTCTGGACCCCACTGTATGGACTGGGTGCACGTGGCAGTTATTATAATAAAGCCAGTATTTCATTTAGTTTCATTCATTTCATTCAGACTTTATCTATCTCGCTTTTAAACATCTGTCTTTATTCTGTGTATGTCCATGTGTGGCCTGTCTGTACTACTACTGCTTATTGAATTTCAGGAGTGATCACTCAGACTCATTTAAAAGGCTGGACCTGGAACATGTTGAGGACACCACTTTATATTCCTGAAAGCATCGTGGCTGTATTCCAAAAGCACTGGAATAAATGTAATTAACAATTATGGACTGCCCTGCTTGACATCTCATTATTTGAGCTTTCCTGGTGTCCTCTTCCTTCCCTGCCTTCATCTCTTTGTCTCTGCCACGGAAATGTTTCAGCCAGTCAAAACACACAAAGACAGCCACGGGGTAAAAAGGAGACAGGGGTCTAAGGGAATGCTCGTGTCTAAGTACATTTTTGGCTTGGGCTTCAAAACTAGGGGGTTGAAAGATCTTCTAGCAAACAACTGGATTAAAAAATCCATTTGTGAGCCCCTACATGCTGCTGCCCGCTGATATTTTGACATAAAAGGAGTAGGTGGATATGTAGTATGCACACATCAAACACACAGTCAAACATGCCTGTCTGCAGCAGGCCATTAGGCCCAGGTGAAGTGGCTGATGGATGATATCTCTGTCTGCCTCAAATCATTCACATCCAGCTTAGTCCAGAGGGTTGACTAACGGAGGTCTTGTAGAACTTCTCAAAGTCATGCAGTGAGCTGAGTGTCTGTACTAGCTCACCCCTGAGCCCAGTGACAGAAGCACAGCATTTCTTACATTGCTCCTGAAAAGGAGCAATGTAAGAAATGTGAGGTTTTTGCTTAACATCACATATCAACTGTTGAAAACAGGTGAAACTGTTTTAGACACTGTGGCATATTTGCATCTTTAAGATTAGTTAATGAATATTCTCAGTCAACAAGTAAAGATATGACCTGAAAAGAGAACATAGAGGATATAGTATTGAAAAAAAAAAACCCCAAATAAAACATTTTAAAAACTGGCAAAAAAGTGATCCCCCATAAAAAAATCTGAATAACATTATTCACTGTCTTTGGCCATGTGGATCAAAGAAAAGTTATGCATGAGTGATGAAACGTGTGCAAAATGACTTTTAAGTACACTGAGCTGACGAAGAGCAGCATGATCATACCTAAGGTACTTCACCGCTACAGACAAGCACACTCTTTGATTTTCAGGGCAGTCTCATTTAACTAAATTATTCAGCTGGTTTTGGAAAAATTGTGTCTTCTTCATTCTTAGAAAGATGTAGACATTCAAAGAAATTCTACAAACAGGATTAAAGGCGAATATCAAATGGCACTTGCTAATATTTCAGTCGGCTGGATGAAAGAGGAATTTAGAAAAAGGTATGGTAATGAACAGTTATCTGGTTGCTGAGAACTACAGCGACCTTATGACGAACTACACTTGAAAAGCAAAATGTGTTTTTGGCAGATGTGGATGACTAGTTAAAAAAAACCCAACACCTGTATAATAATTTAATATTATTAAAATGATTATAATGTATGATAATGATAATTATACTGTATTTTTACATTTTAGCTGAGTGACTGCACATACTATGAAAATGCCCTGCTAAAGTCCTCTATTATTATATATCATTATATAAAGTAATGGACAGATGAATCAAGCTTATATGTCTTAAATCAGTCAGAATATTCAAAGGCAGCCCTTCATCTCAAAACATCCGTTTTATATACCATCAGAGTATGAGTCACAGGTTTTTGATCATTACCATGTAGCACATTTGTTTAAATTCTTCTTGTGGAAATGGGTCATTAAAAAAAGGATAGCACGACAAAAACTGCTTGTCCTTGACAGCTTATTAATCTTTGGGTTGTGAAAAGGTTTTAGCAAAACAAACTTTTTTTCTGTATGTGTACTGATTGTTTTATTCTGAGTAACTGATTACTTCTTTGAATTAATTCACAGATCAATTGGTACAATGCTAAAGTGGTGAAAACATAATAATAATGCTCATGTAAATATTATACATGCATATTATTTAGGTTTCTGCGATTTGTGTGTTCTATAGAATCATTACTATAGGTGTATCCTATGATAATGTTATGCGTGCGGTGTTAGCTTTGTGGTTATTAGATGTCACTGTTTAAAGTAACTAATGTTATATTTCACTATGACACCAGAGTAACTGTCCAACTCCATCCTAGCTCACTTACATTAGCTCACTAAGCAGCTAGCTATTGTAGCTCAATTTACCTGTTTCAGCAAGCTAAGCAACTGCACATTAGCCTCCCTGACAAACGTTACTGCAGTGGCAATGTGAAATATTTGCAATAACAGTAGAAGGCTCCGCCTCACTGCAATTACTTCATGCATAATTCTGTTTAAACAAAACTAATGACAACAACAACAAAAACATTCATCAAATAGGACGAAAAGCTATCCTCAAGCCAGTGCTGAGTGAATCTGATAGTAATGATCAAATATGGTAAATAACTATATGCTGCTAGTCTAGGGTTAAATGTAGGGGAGACACACTTGAATGACATCCCTTCCACTAGGATTATATTATTTGTTTGTTTACTTTGAGGTTTCACATGAATTAGCTTACGGTAGTTTGGAATAGACACACCTGTTGCTGAATTGTTAGCATAGCTAGCAGGCTGAAAGAAGCTATCATTAGCGCTTCATAACCAATTAACTTGATCGCATGTTTTATGGAGTAGAAAATTTGCAGGGGTAAATTTAACAGATTTGGACACTACTTTCTTCTGTAGTTAACTGGTGAAACCTGCGTCCAACTGAGTTAACTGTCAAGTTATAAAATTTACATATTGCTGTTTTTTCTTTGTTTTAGGTTATGTATTATCGAATGGTGATAAACATTGGCTAGAGGGGCACCCTGTAAATTTTTGCCTAGGGCCCTAACAGATGAGATTTTTAATCTCAATGAGATTTGGATTGATAACAGATCACTGACCCCAACACATATCTTGGTCTTCCGCAGACCCAGGAAACTGATGTAAAGTGCATGGTCTTAGACAGGAGTGCATAACATTGAAATAATTTTTTTTAAATCAATATATTATAGGGAGATGTCATCAAAAATGGCAGCTTGTTTTCTTCTGGCTCGTCCATTGGCTTATTTATTAGTACTTTATATGTGACGTTTTTAGGGCTGCTGTGTGTTGTTTGCATATCCATAGGTCTGCATGTGTATAAACAGCAGTGTAAAGGGAACTTTTTGCTGCATGATTAACTAGGCACTTTCTGTTAAAGCACATGAGCCAGTGACCATGAAAGCTTTGTATAGACTATTGTTGTCAATAAACACAAGTATTGAAACACTGAGGTGTACCGCCAGAAGTTCCATCTTTCTGAATTCCTTCCAGTCGATATGAGTTGGAGTGGGTGCATTTCATAACTCTGTGATATTGTTTTCCATAACTGCATTTTGTTCTAAGTTTAGATCTCAAACTGCTGTACCAAGCAAAACTGGCAAAATTATTGCAGAGCTGTAATAAGATGTGTTAGACAGGCGCTCCAGTTGTTGGCACACTTCGATAATGATCCTGATTTCAGTGCTAGATCACTGTTAATATATCACATTTTAAATTTCATACAAGTAATGTCTCATTTTCTTTATTTAAGTTATTCTAAGTGTATTATTCTTCATGCATTATACCAGATGTATAGATTTATGCTAGATTAAACCTTTGCTTCCAGAACCTTTGCTTATTTGGTGTACTAAAAAATAAAATAAAATTGGTTCAGCACCTGTGGTGGTTAATGCACTTTCACTTTACTGTAAAAGAAAAAATCAATTTGCTGTAGAGTTCACTATTCAGTTGCTTGGATTTAATGCATACAGTGAGTGTGGCCCAGGCAAATAGGGAGAGAAGTATTTTCTCTCACTGACACAGAAATCCCTGCTAAGAGAGAAAAAGAAGCTACACTTAGAAGAGATCAATACCAGCTCTCGCCAAAGTAAAATGGATGACACGTCTGACCCGCTGAACTTGTTGGAACAAAAAGTCATCAGACCATTATCAGAGCATTCGTGCAAGACGCCCACAACAACAGAGAGAACAAGGGCAGCTTGTTGTGGACAAAAAGGCTGCACTTCCCGAAGAATCATCTCCTGTAAACTTCTGGCAAATATAAAACAAATCATTGAGTCATAAGACAAGTGTTGAAAAAGTGGTGATGATCATATTGATGGTGCAAATCTGGAAAGACGTAATGTCTGGAAAGAGCCGTTTTGTTAATGAAATATGTATTATTGCAACTTTATGGCATAAGAGGCTAATGTATTGTATTGTATTGCTGCTGCTCTGAATAACTTTGTCTTAATTGATTTGATGGAGCTTATTCATCAAGCTTTTTATTCAACATCCCCATTGTATCGATCAGGTGAAAATGTACAATTGCCTTGCTATGCCATAAGAGAGGAATCACTCAGGGGAAACTGTCCGGTAATTAAGAGCCTGCCCAAAACCATTAAACTGCTCAGTAGCCTCTTTAGTTTGAAGTGCACAGCCTCCAACAGTCCATTACTTTGATCTACAGGTCACAGTGGAACAAAACTCAATACTCGGCTTAGATAGTTTTATGAGCTATATCAAGTTCAGTTCACTGTCGCTTGGAAATCCATGACTTTTCCATTGTATAGCAGCTGTAATTTCTCAATACGATGGAGAATTGAGATAAAAATAGCTTAAGACTGTCACAGCGCATCATTTCAGTAATACAGCTGAGCAGCTCGATGGTGAATAAATGAATGAAAAGCCCCAAGTCCAAACAGCTCCATCTGAATCCCCCACATAACGATAACTGAATTTCACCACATTTGAATTTCAGAGATGTATTTGCTGATCGTGTGCCATACTTCACACATTAAATTGTATTTCTAGATGCCGTGCTCATAACGGCAGTGCTCTGCTTTAAATAAAAATGCGATCACCAATTTTAATTGCATGTTTAACTTTTGATTATGCCATAATCAATAATCTATAAGACTATTGTAATGAAGTAAAAAATAAAATAATGAAATTCTTACAGCCATCAGGTTATATTTTTTCTTGCGATAAAACAGTTTCATTATCAGTGCACTTATTACATAAGTGAGAAGGCAAGGTACTAGATTTGACGAATTATAACAATAAACTCTTTACATAGCTGATTGGTGCTGACAATTTTTAAGAAGACTAAAAAGGTAATTCTGTAGAGTCAAGCCCTGACAAAATATTAGTGAGTGAGAATATGGTTTTCTTTGATTTCTGATGGAATTTTTTGTGAGACCTGATTAGATAGTTTGTGGTGGGCCACTAGAGGGCTCCACTCACACCGAGTGTTGAGGAAGTGTTTTTCTGAGTTTTGAGGCACGTGGTCAGTTGTTAAGAGGTGAAGAATAAAGCTGGAGTGAGAAGTGAGCGCTCTTGTGTCGTCTGTGTTTACCTCCACAATGGTGACCCCGACGTAATGTGCGAGCGGTTTCACCGGTCACTCGAAGCCACGCTCCAGGCTTCTCTAACAGGTGGCAACTGGGTTGACCGTCTTCTGTGGGATTGTGCAGCGCAGAGAAGACCTCAGGGTTTTCCCGGCTGAACTGGTCCTCCAGGAATTCCTCCCTGAGAGCCCCCCATGTGTTTTGATACCTCTGTGCTGTCTATCCATCCCCCAAGAAACTAATTTTCTGTTCCTGGCCCTGTCCACCATTGCCTGCTCGACGCTATTGTTCCAAGGTCGTTGGACTCTTCTCAGACCTCAGCCCATAGACCTCCATTGCATCCACTGTATGAAGGCCCGTTCGGGGTTATTCAACCGGGCCAAAAGCATTTCCTTTTGGACTTTGGCAGTCGGCAGGAGGTTGTCTCTGTTGATAGACTTAAGCCTACACATGTTCTGCAAGATGATCAGGTGGTGCCGAAGAACTACACAGTTTACAAAGCAGTCTCATTTTCCTGGACATGCTGAAGTAAGAACAAATAAGTAAGACCAATGTATCCTTTGCTATCTCTGCATTCTTCTAGGAATTTTTGAGTGCATCTGTTTACATAACTCTTGTTTTAATGTTTGTTTTTCCCCCAATGAAAGATTTAATCAGTCTAAAGTGTGGTGTTCAACAGTTGTTGTTGGCTGTGTGAATGATGTAATGCTTTTTTTAAACTTATCTGGCTCTTGCTTGCTGTAGACAAACAAGGTGACGCTGACAGCTGAACGTGAGAAACGTGTTGAAGATGATGAACATGGTGTGAAGGAAAGTACTTGAATCTAACTGTGATGAGAGAAAAACTCTTTATATTCATTTTCTATATATAAATTGATATATATATAGAGAGAGAAATTATTCTTGTATAGTTTCTTGACTTTTTTGTGTCTAAACTTTTTCTCTTATTTATTTTTTATATTTCTACTATACAGTGGGGCAAAAAAGTATTT
>NW_024582364.1:2587248-2695261 GCF_018398535.1 Haplochromis burtoni | reverse complement strand
TTGAGAACCATGGCCTCAGATTTGGAGGTGCTGATCCTCATTCCCGCTGCTTCACACTCGGCTGCGAACCGTTCCAGTGCGAGCTGGAGGCCCTCACCCGATGAAGCCAACAGAACCACATCATCGCAAAAATCAGAGATGAGATTCTGAGGCCACCAAAGCGAAAGCCCTCCGCCACTTGGCTGCGCCTAGAAATCCTGTCCATAAAAATTATGAACAGAACCGGAGACAAAGGGCAGCCCTGGCGGAGCCCATCACCCACCGGGAACGAGTCCGACTTATTGCCGGCAATGCGAACCAAGCTCTTGCAACGGTTGTATAGGGATCGAATGGCCCGTAGCAATGGGCCAGACACCCCATACTCCCGCAACACCTCCCACAGGACACCCCGAGGGACACGGTCGAATGCCTTCTCCAAGTCCACAAAACACATGTAGACTGGTTGGGCAAACTCCCATGCACCCTCAAGTATCCTCGAGAGGATAAAGAGCTGGTCCAGTGTTCCGCGACCAGGACGAAAACCGCATTGTTCCTCCTGTATCCGAGGTTCGACTAGCGGACGAACTCTCCTTTCCAGCACCCTGGCATAGACTTTCCCAGGGAGGCTGAGGAGTGTGATCCCCCTGTAGTTGGAACACACCCTCCGGTCCCCCTTCTTAAAGATGGGGACCACCACCCCGGTCTGCCAGTCCACAGGTACTGCCCCTGATCTCCACGCAACATTGCAGAGGCGTGTCAACCAGGACAGCCCTACAACGTCCAGAGCCTTCAGGAACTCGGGGCGGACCTCATCAACACCAGGGGCTCTGCCACCAAGGAGTTGTTTAACTGCCTCAGTGACCTCGCCCCCGGAAATTGCTCTAAGAAGGCTGGGTACTCCGAACTGCCACTCGGCGCATAAGCGCAGATGACAGTCAGGACCCGTTCCCCGACCCTAAGGCGCAGGGAACAAACCCTCTCGTCCACCGGGAAAAACCCCAACGTACCGGCAGCAAGCCGAGGGGATATTAGAATACCCACCCCAGCCCGCCGCCTCTCACCAGGGGCAACTCCAGACTGAGACAGAGTCCAGCCCCTCTCCAGGAGACTGGTTCCAGAGCCCAAGCCATGCGTAGAGGTGAGCCCGACTATATCTAGCCGGTACCTCTCAACCTCACGCACTAACTCAGGCTCCTTCCCCACCAGAGAGGTGACATTCCATGTCCCTATTGCCAGTCTTGGCAGCCGGGGGTCAGTCCGCCAGGGCCTCCGCTCCTGGCCGCCACCCGGCACACAATGCACCCGACCCCTATGGCGCCTCCTGCGGGTGGTGGGCCTGCGGGAGGATGGGCCCATGTCTCCTCTTCGGGCTGTGCCCGGCCGGGCCCCATGGACTAAGGCCCGGCCACCAGACGCTCGCCCTCGGGCACCCTCCCCGGGCCTGGCTCCAGGGCGGGGCCCCGGTAACCCTATCCCGGGCAGGGTAAACTGTTCCCTCGATATTCTTTTCATAAGGGTCTTCTGAATCGCTCTTTGTCTGGTCCCTCACCCAGGACCAATTTGCCATGGGAGACCCTACCAGGGGGCAAAAGCCCCCAGACAACATAGCCCCTGGGATCCCTGGGACACACAAACCCCTCCACCACGATAAGGTAGCGATTCAAGGAGGAGCCTTTTTATATCAGATATTTTAAAAGTTTTAGTAAAGCTGCATAATCATGGTGAGGTAAAGTGCTTTACACAGCACTTTACAGGAAGGGCCAGAGTCGTCTCTATTTTTTGAGGCGACTGAGGTCCTTCAACATATGCCGGAAAATGCTGAGGATTTTCTATGAGTCTGTTGTGGCCAGTGCGATCCTCTATGCTGTTGCATGCTGGGGGAGCAGGCTGAGGGTCGCAGATGCCAACAGACTTAATAAACTAATCCGTAAGGCCAGCAATGTTGTGGGGATGGAGCTGGACTCCCTCAAGGTGGTGTCGGAGAGGCGGATGCTGTCCAAGATAAAGACAATGTTGGATAACACCTCCCACCCACTCCATGACATGCTGGTCAGTCACAGGAGCACGTTCAGTGAGAGACTGAGATTACCGAAAAGCACCACTGAACGACACAGGAAATCTTTCCTGCCTGTGGCCATCTCCCTGTACAACGCATCCACTTAACACACTGTTTGCTGCTACAACTACACATGTTTCTTTTTCCAGCTATTTATTTATGAGTGACTTATGTATGTATGTATGTATATATATGTATATATTGTACTATTCTTAGTTAGTGTATTGTCTGTCTTGTCTTAATGTTGGTTTATAATGGAGCACTGTAACAAAAAATAATTTCCCCCAGGGATCAATAAAGTATTCTGATTCTGATTCTGATTTACATGTGTGTGTTTGTGTGTAATCAACGGCTATAAAATGATTTTCTTAATGAAAAAGTGGCATTTGAATTTGATTTATGGCAGACTGGCAGCTACATCACTTTGTAATGGGACATAGCCCTCCTACGCAGATAGCTACCGACAGGAATCAGGAGTCTGCCCAAAAAAACTGTGGCTGCAACCACCACAGCAACTGCCTAGGATGACCTTAAAACATATTCAGCCTTCATAACTACCAAAAATATAAAATGATTTGCTAACAATGAAACTGTTACAGCCGCACTGGGCTATGGTGGTATCTTTGGAAGCTGTTTACAAAGCTAATAATGTACCATGTGATGTAACCACAGAGACAGAGAGTGTTAGCTAGCAGTCAGTGTTTACTGCAGTGAATGAAGTGATTGTGTGCACCACCTCAACACTGCACAGGTTAAAGACATTACTTGAATGTTGTACTAAAATGTTTTTTTTTACTTTCTGTTGATATTCAATACAAAATCCTAGCATGCACTAATATTACACATCTCCAAACAACAATCCATATTTCAAAGTTTTTTATCAGTAACTAAAGACACATGTTGCTTTTAAAACCACGTGCAGTGCGTGACCATGACTGGCACACTGTGCACTGAGACCATTAACGCCACTTGTTTGAAGCGTTCTTGTTCTTGGCGTCAAAATGAAAGTTGCAGAAACAGCATGAGCTACTTTGATCTACCAAAAGGAAAAAGAAGAATCTGTCAGGTGAAATGACTCAGGTGTCGTAATTAGGATTTACACAGCAATTCAATGCAGTGTCACAGGTAGCTTAGTCTTTTACATCTCTTGATCTCAGCTCAGTACAAGTAACACGCTGTGGTAGGGAACTCCTGTTTGGTAACTAGTGGTTTTTATGTTTGTAGTCATTTAACTTCTATTCATTTAACCATTTAACTTATGCATTTAACTTATGGGAAAGAAATGTCAGGTTTGTCCAGGCTAGTTAGAGGTGCTAGGTACATTTGGTGCCGTATTGTCTTTAACTAAATAAGTTAGTTCACCTTCTGGCTGGGGTCTATCTGGGGTTATATCATGTCAGTTTGGCAGGAGTGCCTGTCCTCAGTTAGGCCTAGCAAGTTTCTCTAGGAACTTGTTGTGTTTAGGTAGAAGTGAACGTGGATAGAGCTTCTAGCTCAGAAGCACATCTGTGGCTGTGCAGGCTGCCAGTTTTTTGGTTGATCTTTTTACCCAACTGCATTTGAGTTTGGAAATACCCCTCACTAGTTAGCACTGACTGCAGACTTGTGCAGTAGCGGTGGGTCTCCTGTGACAAAAAGAAAAACAATTATCTAGGATACATAAGTGGTTCATTGCGACATAGAAACCTTTTAAACGAAATCCCATCACTTGATAACAAACATCAAAAACATCAAACCTGTAAAAGTTGTTTCATTTTGTAATATTTTTCTAATCGTAAATAAATTCGAACATGTGAGCTTTTCTCTATGTGTTGAATATCAACAGCAGACCTCTTAGACTAAGCTTTATTCAAGGACAACCAAAAACGGAGTTGTAGAAGCTGTCACTCCAGATGTCTTATGATAACAGGATAAAATACCCTTTCAGTACACGGCCTCAAATATTTCTTCCTCAACTTCTGAATGCCATCGGCCTTGTCGGCTGGTTTGAAGATAATAAAGCACAAAAAACAGGATTTTGTCATTTTATTTGCATCATGCAACTTCAGTGTGTAATGAGATTGAAATGCCATAGTTATCCCTCCCCCCGTGTGAGAAGTATTGTACTGTACAGCATCTGATTGATATGTAAGAAATACTTATGTAATATGATAACAACCATCTGGTCTAACAGCCACATACAATTTACTAAATAGCAGGATGAACATGAAGAATATGTCCATCATTGCAAATGACGATAAGAGTCACTCGAATAATATTCAACTAAAGATTTAAACGATGTTCTTAAATGTCCTTTGAGTGGCAGAACAAATGAACAAACCGTTGTTAATCACTTACTTGAGATGAAATCTGTTCAGCTACTTTAAAAGCAGCTTCTAACTGGTTCCTCCCTGGTAAGGCCATCATGCAGTCCAACAAACTTTATAGTTCTGCTTTGATTCACCAGGAACTGGTAGGGGATCCTTTCAGCGCCTCAAGCCTCCTCTGAAACACCAGGGCATAAACATGTTCGACAGTGTTCCACAGTTTGATCGTTTTGTTTTTCTCATCCTGTGGGAAACTACGTACATGGATGCAGGTTGTTGTAAGGTTTATTTATTTAACATATCCACCTCCAGCACCTCTGTGATCCTGAACTGGATAATTAGTTAAGAAAATGTGTGAATACATGTGCGAATGTCTCGTGCTCATAGACTTGCAAACTTGACAAAACTTTTTCAGACTTTTCAGACTACATGTAGCTGTCCTTGTATATCACCTGTATGTAACACAATTACTTTTTCTGTCTGCTTTCCTGTTTTTGTAATTGGTCATTACTTACATTTTGATTACATAATGTAAGTTCTTAAACTATCAGATAACATAATTGGAAACAATGTTTCCAATTCAGGGTCAGCTGTGCCCTCAGTGCAGTTGTCTCTGCAAGTACTTCTGCTTCTTGTCTTCTCCTAATATTGACTGCCTGCCTTTAGTATCATTCACTGTCTAAAGGAAAAAAGGACAAACACTTGTCTTCGTTTAATAAATATATTCATACAATCTATGGAAACTCACTAGCTCACCCTATGGTAGAGAATCAATTTCTCTAAAACATTTCTGTAAATGAACATTGTGTGAGAAAGAATGAAATAAGTTTTTCAGGGGACACAGCAGTCCCACACTGATAAATGAAACTTCTGTGGATGAAGAAACTGCCAGACACCATCCTGGAAAATGTCGAGTGAATACAAGACTGGTATATAAATGAGAAATATGTTAAATGTACATAAGTATTGTTGCTCACCTTTGTTTCTCAGAATGTCACTTTAAAAAATTGCATGCCATCAGCGCTCAGGATTGAGGCAGAAAAAAAAGCTTTTAAAGACCTTTTGATTTACAATCCGGCTCTGAAAGAGCAACAGGAAAAAAGCACAGTGATGTAATAATTAGACATGCTGCCTATTGGTGCAGCACTAAACACAGGTTTCCAAACTGTAGCCGATGCAACTTAAAAGTATTAAGGATGAAGCGACAATGCTTCTCTTTGCTTTTCCTCTGAAATCTGTTCTTTGTACTAAACAAAAACAAACAATGTAAAACTTATTAATAAATTAGTAAAACTTATTAATACATTTATCATTAGGCTCCTAAATTGTGAACCATCTTCAACCTGTTTGAAAAAAGTCTCACGCTCAATGCAGCCTGACTCAAACCTGATTATAAATGTTCAGCAGAGACACACAGACAGAGAGCTTAACTTAAGTCTGGCTGTCGTTGCATTTAATATAAATGTTAGTGTAAACTTCTAGCTGATACTCACGTGTGACAGATGTGCCAGCAGGAAGGAAGGTCTATAAATCTGCATCCTGAGCTTTCTCATGCAGGATTAAAGGAGTCAGACTTTGTTCAGAAATGTGGAATTTTATTTTATCGACCCTGGCTGAGTCTCATACAGTTTAAATGAAGCGCTGGAACTAGCACATATTGAATATAAATGCACTTAAGCTAATCGGGATTTTTATTTCAAATCTGTGGCTGTGATTAATCATTTTACTGGTAACTTAATTAACTATCAACTTAAATAGCCATGACGGAAGCTAATAATTCTGTCATAACATCCTTTAAATAGTAACTGCGTTACTGCAATATATGCTAACCTTTACAAGGCAGCTTTAAGCTAGCATGTAATAATATCTACAAATATATCTCAAAGCTGTTATATCCAATCTAACTGACTTCCGGTGGATTCAGTGAGAGTGGATTCTGGGGTCTTCCCATACTCCCGTTAGTGATCCTCGATCTGAATATGATCTGATATCAGCTAATAACATCCATTGAATGGACTGATAACACCTGAAGCAGGTGTTTCTGTAGCTAAACTGCAGGAAAGAGAAGAAAAAAGGAATTTAAAAAAAGGACTTACAATTAAAGTAACTGGGGAGAGTGACGGTCAGTGTGAATAGACTCAGAAATGTTTTTCACTACTCAAAGTCTTTCTAAGGCCTTGGAATTTCATTTATTTATACCACTAAACAAGCAAACAAACAAAAACCCTAATGTATCTATCCCTCTCTGCCTGGACATCAACACGTGGAAACATTTAGTTCATCATATTTTCAGTGTTTGGATAATTTAGGGGAAGGGCAGGTTATCTGAGAGGTTTTCCTCCAAGCTCAGGTTTTTTTTCCATATGTGTCCTTTCCTTCTTGACCTTTCCCCAAAGGTGTGTGTAGAGAGGAAAAGACCAGAAAGTCCAAACACAAGCATGACAGATTTCACTGACATCATCACTATACCAAAACTAGGTGCTGAACCACGCTACCAATCAAACAATCTCCAGGTGAATAGGCAGGACAGTTGAAGAACTAGGTAAGGCTCCGCCTCTGGAACACACAAGCGGAGTTAAACACATACCTGCATACACAGGCAGAGGAGAGAGTGAGAGAGCAAAAGGATGGAGAAGAGATGGGTGGTAGAGGTCTGGGAAACCATGACTGAGCTAATGCCTGACACTGACAAACATTCATAATTCAAACTCATAATTCTCTTACATATGAGGGGTTTTTTTAATCACATGAAACAATAACATGTATGAATATACAGGTAACTGGGTTAGTAGGTGAAGCAATGTTCCATGCCGATATTATAATTTAATCCATACGAGGGGGATAAACCCTAATCTGGATATGGATAACAGAGTTTGTCCTCAACTTGTATGATGCAGTCAGTGAGTCAGTACTTGGAAAAAATAGTTTGTATTTGGAAAAAAGAAAGCAGATCCTGAATCTGTCATAATGTCACTGATGATGTGGTGAGAATGCTTCAAGAGTGCATGAGGTAAGTAAGAGGATGTTTTGGTCTAGTTCTTGTAGCAGGTCAACACAGCTGTACAACACTGAGGACAGCCTGATGTTTTGTTCATGCCGTATTTTGTCAAAGTCTAAATCCTGTCCCGAATTTCTCTAAAGGATTGACACTGTCAGACTTTGACATTCTTCCTCCCTCTGTGTATTATAAAACATTCACTCACACATTCACTGGTCCCTTTATTAAGTACACTTTGGTAGTTCTGAGTTGGAAACCCTTTTGCCTTCAGAACTGTCTTAATTCTTCATGACATAGTTCAAAAGGATGCTGGAAGTATTGCTCTGAGATTTTGGTCCATAGTGATACCATCACACAGTTGGGGCAGATTTGTCCACTACACATCCATGATGCCAATCTGATGTGCCACCAAATATTTGAAGTGGCCAGCAGGTCATCTTGATCCTGTCAACATGGTTAAATGCACTGAGTTGCTGCAATGTAATGGGCTTATTATTTTCGATAACCTACAGTGGCCATTGAGTGTATATTTGTAAATAATCTATATCGTTTTCTAAATTGTGGTGAAAACTGGTAAAAGATAACAGGCATTTAAAGATACAAACTGATAGGTGATCGTGACACAGAGCAGGAGTTCTTAAACTTAACTTTAAGTTAGTAGTAGTGTTAAATAGTACCATTAAAAGCAATTTTAATGCTAATAAAATATTAAAGTGAAAAGTCAGACATGAAATAAGGTAAGAGCAATCATCAAATCTCCTAGGACACCAAAATATTCAGAAATGATGCTGTATTAATTAGCTCCCAAAAATGAATCAATGTAATAATTACACATCAATGTTGAGTAATTAAGAGTCCTAATTGACTTCCTACATTTTAGTTTCCACCTTAGTAGAGACTGGTAGCCTTTCCTCTGCCTGGCGAGACATATCATGTACCTTGCTAGCTTGTAACCATTTAAAATTTTTAAATATCACTTTTTAGACCCCTTATAGATAAATGAGACTCTTCTGAAGAATACGATCTGGCTTGCACTCGTGTTCTTTGACTGCTTACTGTATTCATCTTATTTGCGCTAAGTACACGGAGAACATGTGGCAGTGTTAGTGCCAGGTTAGAGAGAATATGTCACTGTCAGTCCAAGGCAACCCCCCCTCGTCCCTGTCCCACAGTCAAGGCACTTAGTGCAAGGCCTTTATTAAAGATATCTCAGGGTGAAACTGAAGCAATGCCAGCAATGCAATTAAGAGTTGCGAAAAAAAAAAAAAATCAAAGTCAAGCTGTAAGGAATTTAATGCGTTATTTTATTTGCTCAGCCTATCTCAGATTACCTCAGTGTTTGTTTTATGACGTGAAGCCAAACTTTCTGTCAGTGCTGAGAAGGAAAGGGCAATGTTAAACCGATACCAGTTGTGAGCATCTGGATCTTGTGAAATTCAGAGCAGCAAACGTGTTTTATATGATTTCCGCTTCCATCTATACACAATCTTTCAAGTTTGCTGGAGAGCAAAGGGTCATTTTAATTTTCCACCTACAAAAACAAAACAAAAGAAAATTTAAAAAAAAAAAACAAGAAGAAATGAAGTAAAGGTTTATCACATTAATTACATGCAGAAAAACTTGCTGTTTAACAGAGCTGTCCCCTGAGTCTACCGACCAGGACGATGGGAACTTGCTGTGCAGTTAATAGTGGTGCTCCATCTTTGCCGCCTCAAATAAGCTGATCATACAGCTACCGAACTTTCTATTTGTCATCACCCTCCAGAAACTTCTCAGTGTGGCAAGTTTCTCTCAGTGGAGATTAAACCCTCCCAAAACAAACATTTTTCAGCATATCTCATTTCTCACTGAGCAGATACCGTTGTAGAGATATGGAGATATGCTGTAATAGAGGTCTTTTTAGAAAATGACTCATATACTCTATACAATAATTTTGGCTGCAGCAACCTTATGCAAAATCATAATTTGTTATCATGCCAGCATCGGACATATCTCATTTAACAGATTTAAAGGGTTACACATAGCCCCTAGGTTTTTACTTTTTTTTTTTTACAATACATGCATAAGGCCAGACTAATCAAGAAGCTAAAGACAAGAAAATTAATTCTTAGTGAGAAATAACTCGAGGCCATATGATTAACATCATTTTAGATCTAACTGATGAGCTCTCTACACAGACAGCGAGATGTTTCCACTCTGTTGGAAGGATTAATAACAATCATAAACATGGGTATGGTCCATGAAGGACACTGGTAGGAGAAGCCTGTTTAGCATGTCAGTATTTGTATCAGAAATCTAATTAGCTATTTTAAGATAACACATTTTTTCCTACTTTGGATGCAGGGAGATGTCACATTGTCCTTTCAAATTGTAAATTGCAAACACAAATTAAATTAATATCATAATATAGCAAGGACAATTTTCTGAATCTGCTTCACACCATTTGTTATTTTTATCCTGCTGTAGTACCGAATACATTTCAGATGTTTGATGTGTTTGAGAAGCAGAAGAGACATAGGAATGGCATAGAATAAAGTGGGTTTTCACAATAGATTTCACTAATCTTTAGCCACATGTTTGGCCTATTTTTCCCTAACTCGCAGCGAAGGTTAGGAAAGGACAGCAAAGATGTCCTGCTTTTCAGCTGAACGCTTTGGCAGGAGCTGGATGATTATGACCGAGAGCCACAAATTTGTTTCTCTCACAGTATAAGAGGAATCATACATGAGCAGTAAATCATAAAAAAACAGCTTTGAAAATATATTAAGGGGATTAAAGCATCCAAAATAACCTGCCTTTGAAATCAATCATTTTAATCCCATAAGTAATAATTCAGGTTAACAAGGTGATTTGCTGGATATTGAGCAGCATTTTAATTGAATAAAATAAACAAGCGTATAAAATGTGCTAAAAATATAAATGTAATTAATAGAATCAAAGAAAGTATATCGCACTTAAAAACAACAACGACAACAGTGAACAGTGGAAAGACTTGGAAAGATTTTAAGGGGCATAAATGTGGAAACTGAATGAATAGTGAAGTTGCACATACATATAAAAGCACAGCCAACTTGAGTTACTTTCCTAGATCCAGGATTGCTCAAAGAATTGCTAAAAATAACATGCAGGTAATGGAAAGAGGTAAATCTCAGCTGGTTTCTTTATTTTATCACCGTATTTTTCTGATTCCAACATGGTGCCGTGGGGTGATTGAATGTTACACCTGTTCCAAGTTTATACTGTGGATAGGAAGGTTTGATAAGCAAAAGAGGTTTAAACTTTAATCTGATTGTTTCTGTGTGATATAAAGGATTTTTTTTTCCCCTTTTTGACACATGGCTCTTAAGTGTTTCAGCCCGTGGCATCGCAGATTCCAAAATGTGGTGGAAAAGGTGGATTGGTGAGTCAAACTGAAGAAAATGCATGAAAATCAACAAAAGCAAATTTCTGGAAAAATAAATCACAAATTATTATATGTGTTTTAAGAATGCTTATCTGCATGGTTAATATGTACTGCTCAATCTGCATGTGTGTGGGGGTTTTTAATCTGTTTTTTGTTGTTGTTGTTGTTGTATGCTGAGGTCTCTCAGCCACTGTAGAAAAGTGCAAAGCCCAGAAACTGGGAAAGAAAAAAAATGCTTGGCTGCACCGGCTCTTCCACTCCGAGCATGAGCAGCGTAAGCTTGTCAGGAGTGAACCGACTCATCTGCTGACTGCCTCTCTCCACCTCAGTGCCACCTTGTTTAGCCTGATCCGCCAATCTTCAGCAAGCTAATGCAAGATGACACTTTGTCACCAGAATCCTAAACTCTACCCACAATACAATTTGTCATCGCATTCAGGATCCCGTGACATTCATAAGAGCTTCTCTGTCAGTATCAATTTCAGTCTTACTTTAAGGGGGTCTGAGCCCTGGCATTCTCAATAACAGATGCTCCAACAGTGTCCCCAAGGTTCATCGCCACAGTATCCTCAGAGTGCTCACGGCCCTGACAGCTGGTCATATTCATAGTACAATATCTACATCTGCTCTGCGTCTTTAGCTTGTCCCAAATTAATATAGTCATTTTTAGTTTAGTTTTTAAATTGTGCTATGTTTAGAAACCTGTTTCAAAAATAATTTCATACATCAACACACACTTTTATAATTGTACATTGATTTATACTGCATTTACTAGCCTATGAGGCTGTAACATCCATCTCTAATCAAGGTGACACCTGTCTTATACTGGCCTAAAGGCAGAAGTGAAATACAAGTGTAATGATGCATTTATGAGAAGTAATGTCTGACCCTTGAGGAAACAATGCAAATTAGACACCCGGACATTAACATACTGGCTCTTGACCTAACCGACATTATACTAACATTTACATTACTTGTTCAGCCCATAATATGATCACTGTGGAGAAAGTTTTAACTGAAGGTTGACGCAACCTTTTCAAGAGTAAGGCTGGGCAATCAGTCTTAATCTTGGGGGAGCAATGTGCGGTTAACCTACTCAGGTTACATCACATCTAATATATCTGCTTTTTGCAATCTGCCTGTATTAGAAAAGCAAAGTAATGAATTGAACGTGGAACCTAATTAAAAGTAGACTGCGAATCTGTAAGTCAAAAGGTCAGCAGTCTGTTTCACTGTATACTGGGCCTCACAAAATTAACCTTGTCAAGTAAGATTAGGATAAAAATACTTGTGTGCAAATCAAAAAACACCAGTAGAACCAACTCGGTGAAATCAGTGTGACTTCAAAAGGCGAATGGCTGTAACCTTCTCCGAGTAACCGCTTCCTATAGCGAGGCCTGGCAAAGCGATTAATCTTTTTATTTTTGGATCACTTTCCTACTTCTCTATTTCTTCATTTGTTAATGCAAAAGTCAGACAACAGTTCTGCCAGAAGAACTACTTTGTCAGCAAGTTAATTGCATTTACATGGTAGAGTGAAGCCAAAGCTGGAGCAAATTAGAGAACTCAGCCATGGACTCTGCTGAAACAACAGGCACTTTGCAAAATGCCACGTGAAAAATAAACACTCGACAATACTTCAAAAAAAACAACATTTGTCAAAGTTACTCGCCATCTGCATTTATACAAGATCTTTTTCAATATTTTTCCTTCTGATTTGTCCACATGCAGATCATTTTATATCCTAAAACAAAGAAAGAAAGAAAATAGTCCTCCGAGGGAAAACAACAGGATAAAGAGGACTGCAGACAATGGCAGATGGCCAGTATTATAACCTAAATCTCTGAGGGACAAAATCCATAATTTGGATATTGGGCAATGCATCCAGTTGTGGTTGTTGGTATATGAGACATTTGAACACTCAGTCAATGTTTTAAATAATAACGGCTTGTCATTTACAGTGTTGTTTTACCCACTTTATTAGTCTGATAACTGTATACTCAACAGTACCTTGATTTTTGAATTTCTCCTTTTCCTGAAATTGGGTTTGATTATTGCAAGAAAATATACTTCCAAATGGCCAACGGTATAATTTGAGCACAGCAGTCGACCAGTTTTTGAAGATGTCCCTGCTGATTTAGAAGGGTTGATGACTCAGTGTTTACCACTAATGTTTTCAATGAAGTATTTCCACTGAAAAACATTTCCACTGCTGGCAGCACTTGAAAACTCTCAAGGTGACCTCACCTCACTTCACATAGTTTATAGCTGGCCAGTACTCGCCAGTAACACGTCATCAAGCACCAGGCCCCGAAAAATATCGCTTCCTACATTATAAATAACATTTGGGGTTTGGATTTTATTTTTCTTTTCGCTCAGCACAGATTAGTGAATCTAGTTAGTGAATTGGAATAATGAATCAATAAGTTAACATTTTAAGGCAAACAAATTATTAACAAATGTAGCTTTTATTACTAGGGTGAGAAAACAGATGTTTATTTATATATCCAGTAAAGATAAAGTAACTTCACCAATAATTTGAGAGTAATACTCAACATAATTTCTCTAATTAATTCTGTTTTCAGTTCCAGGAAAAATCTGTCCCTTTCACAGCCTCATTCAAGTTAGTTGCACGCATCAGGTGTTTTCTGTGCAGTTTGTGAAATGCTTTTAGACATTCGCAGCTGTTTTTAAATATGGTAATATTTAACAGTTAAGTTGTAGACATAATGAAGACGCTAAAACTTTAGGCACAATTAAAGGGAACCAGATAGTTGCTTGTCGTTTTTCGTTTTTCACATTGCACCCAGTCATTTATTACGGAGCCCCGCAGGGGACATGGGAGAAAAAAAATTAAGACGGACTTTTGCGAGATCTCGCAAAACTATCTCGGGATCTCGCAAAAGTTTTGCGAGATCTCGCAAAAGTCCATCTTAATTTTTTTTTCTCCCATGTCCCCTGCGGGGCTCCGTAATTATCAATATAAAGTTATCAAGCAATTTGAGACTGGGCAGTCTTAAACTTCAATAAATAAATAAATAAATGTTAGAAGTAAAGAATTGACCACATAGTGCTGGGTGTATCTATACTGCTGTTAGCAGGAGTTAAAGTGCACTGGAATGATGTGGAATGGTGTTCTGACACCTAAAGTAAATGAGTATTTAAGTAGTAGTTTAACTAGTAGTAGTTTTCCATCTGCACCATTTATACATTAATGGTGCAGATGGAAGAGCTGCTCTCGTGGTACTGCAGCATCTAGCTCGTGCTACTAAAGAGCAGTGAACATAAATGGAGTACAGTGGCAGGTACTTTCAAATGCGTCTTTTCAAACAGCTCAACAAATCACAAATCACCAAACGAAAACTTTGTTTCTGTGCTGTTTGTCATACAATGTATCTCATTAGCTAAGTTTAAACTGGCTAGAAAAAAGTGTGACGGTCTAGCAGATATAGAGATGTAAGAAAAAACACATGAGAAGAAGATAAGCGATTATTTTTCAAAGGTAACAAATGCTCAGCTCATGACATTTGATAAACTGAATTTTAAAGCTTGCATGTGTAATGTCCTAATTCACTATTACTTGATGTGTTGCTGAAGTTATGCTCTTTTCATGTTGGGAAACATCTTGCATGAAAAACTCTGCAGTTTAGTGCAGGGTTGATCACAGTAATGCACTTTGTTGGACTGGTGCAGAGTATGGTGTGGCGTTCATGGTCAATTAGGTTAAATAAAGGGTCGCAGACGTCAATTTAAATTTATGGTGATGTTGTTGATTAGATTTACTGACCAAATTCTACATTTTATACTAGCTTCGTTCTGTGAGGGGTCGGAAATCAGCCATGATGGCCCATGAAACATCTGCTTGTAGCTTGTTAAACTCAGCTAGCTAAAGCCACAGAGAGCAGGAGAAGCGGCAGGACAGATCAGCTGATCACAACCTGCAAACAAAGTAAAATCTACTGAAGCTCACAATACAAATCATTGGCTGAGTTATTTCTAACTGATTCTTTTTCCCACGCTCCACTGCTGCACCTGATCTTAGGGTCCCCCCACCTGCCAAAGCCCACTTTAACCCCTGCCTGTAAGGTATGATTTGTAAATTGTCTTTGCAGTGTGCTCCAGGAATCCAAATCAGCCCATCCTGTCCATTAATTTAAAATGAAAAAAACAACATTAACCAAAAAACTATTTGCAATTACAACCTCATGAGCGCACCAGGGGCCATTGAAAATTTAAATCAAACAATAAAAGCTTAATTTCATTTGTGCGTTCAGATCATAGGACTGCGAATACAACAGTTGTGTGAGGCTGATTCATGTAATACCCCCCCCTCTCTCTGGTTCCAGAATCCCGCTGACACAGCAGCTGTGAGAAATCCGTTGTGGTTGTGTGTGTGTGTATGTGGGTGTGGGTGTGGGATCTGTGTGTGAGTGGGAGGGTGAGTGTGGGTGTGTGCACCTCTGCCTGCGTGTGTGCATTTGTGTGTGTGTCACTGTGTGCGTGATTGTGTGCCTGTGCAGGTGGTAAGAGGGAGGGACAGAAATGCCTGTGAGCTGAATAACAAATCTAGCATACGGCACACCTGAGGAGCTGTCACTGTCATAATCAGCCGTTTATAATGCATGGCAGAAGGGGGACAGGAGTCGAGAGGAGGAAACGAGGACACAGTTGGTATCAAAGCTCTGTCAGTATTATATCCTTTTCTTTTATCCTCTCTATTGCTGCATGCAGAATTGAAAAGGTGAGGCAAGACTCTTTTTTTCTAATTCATTTTCACTCTGTTCAAATGTTCTATGAGTGATGCTGTGGATTTTTTGCTCAGCCACATTTGTCACATGTGAAAATCTGGACAGCTCTACTTCCTCCTTGCCTTCATCCTTTCTTCACACCCCACCTGGCCCAGCAGGTTTATGTCCGGACACCTCCTCCAGAGAGAACTCAAGGTGACACATAGTTCCTCAGGCACAGATGAGAGGCTGTGTCCCTCGGCTTCCTGACAACCGCCAGTTGGCCCCCTCGTTTCTTCCTCTTCACAACCGCACCAGCCCAGTCTCTTGCCCAGTGTGTACACGCCACCCCCTTCTCCCCCCCCCCCCCCCCCCCCCCCCCCCCCCCCCCCCCCCCCCCCCCCCCCCCCCCCCCCCCCCCCCCCCCCCCCCCCCTTGAGCCCTGTGTTGTTTCAGTGCTAGCTAATCTATGGTTCAGCTGTGAGGGCCACAGGAGCGGCAGGTTGACTCAATTCCAGCTCACTGACACAATCATTCACTGCTTGCACTGGGAGTGCTGGGGTTGTGTCCGGGTAGCCGGAACGCTGCCTGTTAGACAGCCTGCCTGATATTTTTCTGCAGGGTCAGCAGAGACTTGGCCAAGCTAGCATCGTGATGGAGTAAATCAATGAAACCCAATTAGATACCAAGAAAGATGAGGGAGAAAGAGCACAAAGAGAGACAAAACAGGATCCTTAAGACTTCTTTTGGATGAAAACATCCTAAAGCACAGAATATCATATTTTTAAAAAACGGAACTGCAGATAGCTTCAGTGAAGATCCATGAGATTTCAAAAGCATTGTGTGAGACGTGCTTTGTCTGTTTAAGGAGTGTGGATTCTGTGAGTCACACTGATGAATCATTCTTTGGTTTAACCGAATATAGTAAAGCTATGACTAAGGAAACACCAGAAACACTGACCCTAAAAACTCTTCACTTCAAAGTCTTTGCTGTGTCCTACTGACCCTTCCTCAGCATCCCAGCGGGTGAAAGGAACAGTCATGAGTCTGTGTGGAGGGCGAGAGTAAAGGCAATATGTCTCATGATCACCTCCTGAGTGAGCCAAATGAGGCACCCTTCGCACTGAGCAACCTGCCACTAACATCTGCTGCTTTGGCTACAAGTGCCTTTCTATGCTATATAATTTGTGTGCTGCTTAATGGTTTGAAGCATTGTCTATGATACAAGGAAAGAACTGAATACAAAAACTACCATTAGTTTAACAAAAAAAATGCATTTTCTTATTGACATCAGTGGATCGTTTTTTATTTGTTTTTGTTTCTTTGGATGGCAGAGAGTTGCACATATTGAAGGCAAACACAAGTCTATCACTGGATGAAATCCAGGCAGAATCACAGAATGAACAACAATGCAATACAACCTTCTCTATATTGCTCATTTTTAGGTGCTTTATTTTTCAGCAATTATCTGTTCCAGATGAAAAGTGCAGCAATATTTTCAAAGTTAATGAAAGAAAAACATCACTTTTGATAACCTGCTGACTGCTAATGAGCTGTAAAGATAGCATTATGCACCAGACAATAATCCTGTTCATACTAATGGGGAAAAAATAAATACTAATATCCACGGGCAAGTGTGTTGGAGTAGGTACTATGACAATTACTGTGAACGAGGATCATATTTTAATCTCATTAGAGCACACTATAATGCATCAAATCAACAATGCTGTCTTCAGTAAAATTCATAATGATCTTAATTTGGTTGTCCCTAAGACGATTGGTTTTATATTAAAAATAAGCATCTTAATTTTCTATGTTTAATCTATAATGATACACTATGATGATGTTTTATATTCACAAACTTTCTTTTTATAATTTGTTCCCCTTGTAATTGTAATGAACACACTGTACCGCTTTAAGCAATCTGACAAACTCCGAGAACAAGCCAGACCTTTGCCACCTTTTTAAGCCTGCAGTAATTATTAACACATTTTTGTTACCAGGCTTCTCCTTCATTTGCATTAAAGCAATCTAATAAATGTGAAAACTAAACTCTCCCAGCTGAAAACATGAAGATAACCAAAAAAAAAAAAAAAAAAAATCAAGCATTTATTGGGATAACCTCTAATCTCATTACCTCTGTGATTACAGGAAAAAAAAAAACTGTCTTATTCCCCAACTGCCTCCAAAATTAAGCTCCTAATAAGAAAGCCCAGTGTGAGGTAGAGGGAGATGCAAGGGGTAGATCAGCAGCAGCACCAGCCTTCGTATAAATCCACTGATGCCCCTGTGCTTAGACAGGCTGTTGGTCCACTCCTAAATCATATGGGCTGGGCTGTCATGGCCAAAGACCTTGTCTTCTTGCAGATCAATAGTGATAAGGGAAAATACATTTTTGAGCTGGAAATACTGAAGACAAAAGAGACAACAGATTTCAGAAAGCTCAGGAGGAATGTTAAAAGAATAAAAAGAAATGTTATGTGTCAATTTGGAAATTGATAGTCTCCCTGCATTAGCTTATCATTTAGGCAATGCAGTGTGGCCATGCAGTCGAGTGCTGTGAGTGTCTGTATATGTATGTGTGTTTTTTTGCAGAAGCCTTACTTTGATCTGTCATATAAGATAACATGGTGATATGACAGCAATATTTATTAAAGCAAACTTTCAAGTTTTGCTCCAAAAGCTCAAGTGACAGAATCACAGACGTGTAAAGGAAACTTGTTAAGCTGCTTTTCTCATTACCATTAGGATGTGCATGGCAGATATTTTATGCCATGTTTGTGGGTTGGGTCTGTGGATAGACTAAGATGTCTCAGCGCCTAATGACAGAACACTCCCATTAGCTTGTACTGTAGGTGACTGTGTGTTCTGTGCTAATGAGCAAATGTAGCACGCTAACACTCTAAGCTGAAATCTGAACAATAAATAATTGGGATAAGTGTCTTTTTGCACACGCGTGTGCCATTACAAATCAATAGCCACACTTTTATTGCATCACTAATTAAAGATGTTTTCTTCTCTCCTTGGGTTGCTCGGGAGTTCAACACAATTTCCCTCAATCAGGCAATCAATCACTATTAGATCTGTGTGGCACACCAGCATGCAGCAGACAGATGTGGCCTCCAGCAAAAAACTGCAATCCATAAATTGGGGCAGACACACACTTGTAAAAGCCCCGTGACTCCGTAGACATTGCCAGAGCTGCTTGCAAAGCAGCATTTTGCCTTTATTTGTCGACAAAGGGGGTGGCACCAAGCTGCTTTACTGACATGTCTTTTCACAAAAAATTACAGAGAGAAAATGCTCAGCAGAAATTTTCGTGCATGTCTCCGTTGCTGTTTGTCACTTTGCAAATAATAAAATATAATCAGATCCTTTCAAGGTTACAAAACTTCAGCCAAGTAACCGTGCAATATTTTCGTCAACATGCCACGCACTATGTGGAGGATGCGAAGCGGAAACTTGCTAAAAATCATTGTAAAAAGCAGGAAAAAAACAGGCATATATCTGTGTACATGCTATACAGAGTTGCAGCTACACCACGTCTCTTTTTGGCTCTATTGTTCAAATGGAATAAAAGACTCAATGAGCTGATTTGGAATGAGAGGAGAATAATCAGAGCAATACGACGGTCCTTAGAGATCCTTTATTGAATGCATAACAATGAAGCTTGATTGAAATTGATAATGGCGTTGAGGTGCTCCTTTCCGCTCACTAATTTGTTCCAAAGCAACCTTTGACATGCATAGGACAATGACAGTGACAATGTAATTAGCCAATTGTTGAAGGAGGTCAAAATATGTGTGTTTTTACCCAAAGGGAATATATTTCAATGCTAAATACTACTATTTGCAAGATACAAAGCTGGGCCCACAAGTGTCATTGAATATTATGATATACAGTAAATTTGGCTTTCGCAAGTAAATGCCTAAGCTCCGCATTACACTATGCGCGAGCAGAGGGTGAACTGTGTCATATTCCTGTATCAACACAAAGTCAGCATGAAGAAGTGCCGCGGATGTGAAAGTGCTGCTGACCTCGTCCATTTTTCTTCCAGTGCGGTCAAGGCCACCGTGCTGCAATACACCACACAACATCCAATTGTGCAGACTAAAAGGTGTGGAATCGAGGGCTCCTCCGGGCCACCGGCCCCCAGACACCTGTGCTTATGAGAGTCAACAGCAGTGTCAGCATCACCACCAACATGCATCATATAGCTGCCTCACACACGCTTGCAAAACAAAGTTATCTGTCTGCACACAGAGTCGCTCAGGCCGGAGAATATATTATCCACGGACTGCAAAGTGACCTTGATGGCAAAAATGTTCTCCTCTACATTTTGAAGCCACGGTAAAACATGTGCTGCACGAAGACTTCTTGGGGGTCTCAGATTGGTATTATGCATCATGCAATGTGATATTGTTTGATTGAATGCACCAAGTCCAAATTGGATTCCCACTAACGCCTCCTCCCGTCCCTGCCTAGACAAGTACTGATGAAAGATAACCGCCTCTGCATTAATCAAAGAGATGGAGCATTTTGATCCCACTCTCAATTAGATTACATAAATGTAACAATTTGTACAAAATGTGATATCAATTATCAGCAGGTCATTCGGTTTGATCTCTTGCCCTATTCTGTCACAGCAAAGAAAGGAAGGGCACGTGAAATGTGGCTGCCTTTGGTAAATAACTGACTTTCCTTAATCGACGAAAGAAAGGGAAACGTGACCACAACAGTTTATCTGTGACAGGTGTGTGTTATATTCATTTTTGATGTGCATTCTTCTTCTTCTTCTGTTTACATTAATGAACGGTTTAATTATTACTTTTAATCATCAGGCGTGTTAATTGATAACAGAAGAGTCAGAGGTGACTTAAGTCCCATTTCTGCAAGAAGGAAGCGCTTAAAAAAACTGAAGAAGCTTCTCGGATGAGAGGTGACGCTTTTCTTTGCAAGCTTTGACTACGATGACCTGGATGACTGAGAACCTTCACAGACACACTTAAAAAAACAAAACTACACATCGTTTGCTTCTCGTATGTGTGTATGTGTGTTGCGTGTAAGAGGAATTTAATGGTGCTTGCTGTTGATTTAGGATTACAACAGACTCTCAGGAGTGGATGGTTTGATTTGTAGGAGTGGAGGCAGCATCACACGCCTACTTGTCTGTACCTGAAACCGCCAATAACTTGGAAAACAATAGATTGCCCAGGAGGGGGTGAACCGAAAGTCAGCCTTTGTTTATTATTTGCAGATGGAATAAGTATTTTTCCCTCTCCCCCATCTACAGAAATAAAATATCTCAGATGCGATCTCTTTCGTGGAGCTATCTCATGATAGTTAATTAGGTGTCAGCAGCACAACCCAGGTGACTTAACCTTCATCAGGCTGTATCACATGAGGAGGCAATTTAAGAGAATTATTCATTGTGTGTTTGAGTGGAACATGAAAAAAATATCTTTGCTTGCAAATTCTAAGCTGAGGAAAGATGAATAGACTGCAGAATTCCAAATTCCAGAACGAGTGAGCCATTTATGAAACAATGAGCTTGTTAGCCTGAGATGGGGTGCTCAGTGTATATGTGTATATGCATGTGCACATGTGTTTGTGTGTGTGTTAGAGAGAGAGAGAGAGAGAGAGAGAGAGAGAGAGAGAGATCAATAAAGGATAACCAAAGCAGATTCACACCCTAATCACCGATAAATGATAATCCTTAGAATGTAACATGCAGCAAACAATATTTATCCCAGGGCTGGTGTGATCTGAATGTCACACCTAATGATCGGTAAAATCTGGGCTGTTTTTCATGCCAGCTGACAGACAGCTAACTGGTTTACTGATGCCCATGACATTCAAAAAGCATTTTCTTTCTCAGAGGAGTCTGGAGCCAATGACCAAAGAGTTTGGCTGGGAAACTATAAGGAAATACCAAAATGTTCCACTAATGTGTGGCAATCATCGCTAAATAACTGTGTGAGTCTTTGGTTTGATACACTACTAAAACTTTTTAATACCTATGTATATGAAAACCATATACTGCGTTTGGAATCAGGACACTAATGTCCAATTAGCAGTTTTGTAATCGTGTATCTTTTCAGGCTGGAAATATAAACCTATAGTTGTTTCTTCTACGTTTGAAAGCATACTTTCATTTGATGCATACTTTAGCTATAAGACAGACAACAAGAACAACAGCAATAAAAATGCCATGTCAATAGTCATTAGACGAGATAGCTAAAGAGAACCCGCTCCTTTCCAATAGTGAAATTGGCTGTGTCACCGGCAGGGAGAGACAGTGAGATGGGCGGTTTATAGACTAGTGGCCGGGGCTTTTTTTTTTTTTTTCGTTTTCGTGTCGGACTGGATGGGAGGGCGCAGCAGCCTCAGTACCAGGCAGTGCTCTTCCCTCCGTCAGCTACGGACTGGATAGATAGAGACAGAGGAGGAGGCTGCTACATGCTGCCGCCGCTCCTGACGCTGCTCCTGCCTTTGTCGTAGAAGGATCTCTCTCTTTTTTTCTCCATCGAGGGCTGTACTTGAGTCAGCGGGATATTCTTTTTTTTTTTTTAATTTTTAAATTTCTTTTTTTCTCTCCCTTTCTTTTCACGGATTCGGAGGGAATTAAGCATTCACGGGCGTCCAAATGTGTTCCTTACACGAGGGCAGCGGTCTGCTTCTGCTGCTGGTCTTGGCAGGACTGCAGGTAATGTAACGTGTAAAGCGGCTTCCAGCAGGAGTTACACCGGACAGTTTCGCCGCTTGTTTTCTTTCGTAGCGACGCTGTTAATGTTGAGTTTGGGGAACCCGGGCACGGTGCTTAGACCCTCCAGCGGCCACTTTACATTGCGTGCAGTTTGATAAAAACAGTACACAAAAATCCGCTGTAAAGTGGCTTTGACTTAAATGGCTTCTTTCTTTCTTTTCTTCTTTTTCAAGAGATGCTGCGTGCGCATTTTAGCCAAAAAACAAAAAAAATAATCATTTGGATTATTTGCAATCATTTTGCAGGCTAATGTGTTCTCAGTTGGGCGATACAGGCCCACGTTAACCTAGTTATGACTTGGTTATATTTAGTTTGGTTTAATATTTATGTAGATTGCTGCAGCGTGTCCCTGTCCCCCCGGGCGAGTTAATTGCATCTGTGGTAGAAAAGAAAAGTCTTTAAGATGAACAATGAGAAGTAGCCGACTACATGTTATTGTGGTAATTTCACCTCAGTGATGGGATAATGATTGTTGTCCAGCCTTAAGGTTGGAACCCCTCTGTGTAATGGGGTGACTTGTGGAAATGTATTTATTTTCATTAGTCAGACACTTTGAGCAACAGGGGAAAAAGCAATCAGGCAGTTAAATGAAAGCTTTTTGGGATCTGAAAAAACTGCAACTGTGATGTATGTTAACATTTGTATCTAGAAATATACATCCCTTATATACCTCCCTTATTCTAACGTGCCAGACTTCCAGCTCTGCTCCTCCTCCTGCTCCCCCAACCCCTCCTCTCTGCCAGCATTTTCCATTTAAATTCCTCTGATTAAGAATGGCAAGTGGCACGGATACTCACAATGCTCTTTTTCAGCGGGGCTCCTCTCGTCTTACATTCTTTTGAGAGTGCACGCAAAGAAACAGGGCCAGGCCTCCCTTCCTAAGAGCTGTTAGTTGGCTACATTTGGGCATGCCTGGAGACCAGAGCATTTTTTCTTAATAAGTATACCCTGCGTGTGTTCTTCACAGTCGCTGTTTTCTTTGTTTGGCGCAAAACTCACTCTTTATGGAAACACAAGTTTCATAAGCTTTGTTTTCTTTCTTTACAACAGCCACATTACTCTCTAAATATCTTGTCCCCCCAACTACAGCTTTCTTCTTGAAATTGGGGGGGGGGGATATAAAAAGGAACATATTGATCAGTCACAACCTCGCAGAGTCTTTAGAAAACGCTGTGGTTTGAGGGTGTTTATTCAGACATTCACACGTAAATGTTTATTCCCTCAACAGTGGATTGTTAGCATTTACTTTTTATTCCCTTGTTCCTGTACTTCAAAGTGAAGAGTGTTTGTCTAGAGTAGTGTGTTGATCAGAGGGGCTGGCCAAGAGTGTTGGCTATTACCCTGTGCCTGGGCCCCTACACAGAGACAAATGGAGCTTGTTCTTGCCTAGCCATGCTTTTTGGCTAATGCTTAACCCTTTTGGCCTCATTATCCTAATTGCGGTCCCTGCTATAAAAACAACAGATGCTTTTGTACAACTGTAGGGACTTCAGAACGTGACCAAGGGGTTTCGGAGGCAACAGGAGTGCATTTCTGAAGGTTGATTTATGACATTGTTGCCCCTTTCCCACCCCCACCCCACTATTACAGATTGCAGCAGAGGGCAGGGGTGCCCCACCATGCAGGCCAGGCTTCTCTGAAGATGTATACAAGGTTGTGGTGCCAGATATCACCGAGAAAGGACAGCCCCTTTTTAACGGTAAGTAGTGAAACATTCCTTGCCCTGTTATGTCTCTCCTTGAGGGTGCGAGTGTGTGCATGCATGCATATCAGTTGAGCGTGCTCACCTACCTCCATGTGGTACAATTCAGGGAGGATCAGAACAAGCCTGACAGATTTAAACAATTAGCTTTAGTGCTGTTGTGTGGTATTGCAAGTCATGTAGTTTGCCTTGTAAACCAGCTTAAATGTGCCTCAGCTTTTTATGGCTCTTTTCTGCTTTGCTTGCATGGTGGTTTTTTTTCTCATCTCAGAGCAAGTTGAAAACCAGGCACATTGTTAGCTGACTGCTGGGCAAACACTGTGGCTACATTAGTATTATTATTATTTTTAGTTTACCTTTTTAGCAACTAATATCTGGTGGATCAAAACTTGTTGAATCCAGTGAAGATGTGACTCCTGTTGCAAAGCGTTGAAACCCAATTACTCACACATTCGAACACTTACACAACGTTAATCAAGCAAATAGTTTAGTTATTAAACATTCCCTGCCTTCCAATGAAGGGATGAATCATTTTCATTATCTTATGCCATTGCATTACAATGTGTTGTCATAATTTATCATCACTTCTGTACAGATTTCAATCAAACTCGTTAAACATTTTGCCTGTTAGTTCAAACACTCAAAAGTTCCTGCTACAATGGTAGTGTTCTCAACTACAGGGTGACACTGCTAAGCCCACTCAATAGCAGTAATAACAGCAATTTAAATATCCTGGGGAATGTTTGTTACAGCAGTAGTCCTTCTTTGCTGAACACAAAAGTGGGTTTTATGTTTTTTCCAGCATATAAACTGGTGCAAACAAGAAAGTAGCAGTTCATTACGTTGCAGCAGGCATGACCAATACTGCTTCTTTGGAGTTTAATATTGGTGAAATGAGGATGCAGCTACTGTGAAATGGTACGCAGGTCTGGAGACGGTAATAAAAGTGGAATATATCACCGTTGTGCCATCAGAAGGGTTAGAGCCTTGAGGTCATTTGGACTAGTAAACATTCTCGATTTCACAGCGCGTACCTAAAACTCGCACGCTGCCGTTGGTGTGAGTCTGTGGGGTGGAGGTGGCGGGGTAGCAGTGCCGAGGGAAGAAAGAAAGGAGCGAGGGAAGAGAGTGCTCCGATGGGTGGGTGCAGCTTTCACTGGGCTTTACCTTGTGCACAAGTTCCTGTTTGATCCAGCAGGTGATGGATTTCCCTCCGTCGGCTCGTGGATGAGCCGTGACTGGGGGTAATCAGGTTCTCTTTTGTTTGCCCCCACACTACCCCCCTTACCTCCTCTATTCTCTGCCCTCCCCTCCCCCAGACACATTGCTGCTCTGTGGAGATTTCCTTGACAGAGTGGGGCACTCCTGTGTCATTGTAATGCAGCAGAGCTCAGCAGCGTGGGATGATGTTAATGAAACTGCATTCTCTAATGAAAATCTCCTGTGGCATGTTTTGAAAGACAAAGCCCCCACAGTGTGAAGAGTATTCCCAAAGTTTTACAACGTTGCTTTCACCATGCTGGTGTAGAATATTGCTTTTCACTAGCAAGCTTTTATTTTTTTAACTAATGCTTTTTTAGCCACGCTGAGCAGGCTGACGCTTTATGTTTCCTCGCATTTCATTAACGTCGTCAATTGTGAGCCTGGAGGTTTTAAATAACGAATCGGAAAGACAATGGCTGAATTGTGGAGTAGCTGATTAACCAATGAAGGTTCATTTCAGTATGCAAAGTTTTCTCTTTAAGTTGTTGGTGAAGGGTCACCAGATGTCTGATGGTTTGATTAGTTTATTTGAAAGAGGATCTTCTGGAGTGGCCCATGTAATACTATCAGTGCATTGCGTCTGGTGTCAGTAACATGAGTCCTTTGATCATATGATTTTGCATTTGACCCCAGATGCATTAGACACCTCGGAGGTGAGTCGTCTGACATCTTTGTCCCATCTAATTGCAGCGTCGTCTTTGCCATTGAATGACAATACACATCCCGAGGCCTGTAAGACCTGGAAATGGTGGCGGCTCACATGGAAACTGCTGACATTGTATGCGCTAATTTAAAGACATCCTGTGGATTTAATGATAGGAACTGTGGCCAGCCAGTTAACAATGTGTATTTAGTAGTAAGCGTTAATCAGGTTTGTGTAAAGCAGACCTTAACTGTTTGCTAACCGCGTGAAAGCCCATTGATTTTCATTAGATTGGTAACAATTAATTGCATCAAAGTAACATGGCGGAGCAACACACAGAAAAGTCAGGGAGTACAACTATTCTTTTATGAGGATTCCTCTACAATGAGCCATTCAAGGGAGGCTGTGCTCATTGTTTGTAGATGCCAAACCACATCAGGCATGGGCAGTTGGGCGCTATGTCTCCACTGGGCTGGATATGACCTTGCTTTTAGGCCGGAATATTTGCTTTGGCCTGATACTACCGAAGAGAAATGACCAAACATAGTTGTTTATTATCAGACCATCACACATGTGAAGGCAGTGCTTCCCCCTTATCTAGTTTAGTTGTTTGACAAAGTGACTTTACTAAATTGCATTTAATTTCAGGTAGGCTGCGGCTGCGGGTGGTTTGCTCCTGGGTTTCTAATGGAATCCTTGCGGCTTTGGAGAGCTGACACACATTGTGCCGTTTTTTTCTAGATGAAGCCTTTAAAGCAGGGTTGCAAAGCGAGTTTGTTGAAGCATTATTCAGCAGAGGTTTCCCTCCCTAAAAACTGGGTTAATGAAAAGCCCAAAAGCTTAATTGAGTTTAATACACTCTCTTATGCTGCTGTTCTGCTATCCCCACCCCCTCCCAACCTTCTATGCTGCTTTCATTTTTCTTTCCTCCACCCCTGAGCCCCGAGTTTCACTTATTTTCTTGACAATTATGGGAGCTCTGGTGATGAAAAAGAAGAATGTTTATAGTCAGCTTTGGCCTTGGTTCAAGTGCTTTAAATGTGCTGGTGTCAAGAGGGCCCAGTTGGCTGGCTGGCTCCACGCATGACTTGGAGGATGGATTTACAGTTGACCGGTTTAATAAAGGGATTGAAAAAAGCAGCATCAATATCAGCGAGTAGAATACATCAGGAAAATGTTTCCAGGCTAAATATATCTCAGAATTTGTAGTAAATGTATTATTTTGACTAAATGCACCTCTTTGCTATGTTTGCAAACCTTTTAGACAAACCGATTTTACTCTTTTGGCAGAAGAACAAATCTGTTTGGAAATTCTAAAATTCTGAACCAGATAAAACCAGTATGTTGTTTTTCTGTCTCTCTGCTCTGTGTTAACTTTCTAATACAGCCGGGGCCACTCATATGTGTTCAAGGGGCCCCAGTGTTTGGTGAGACATGACCCTGCTCGACCTGCTCTGTAAACTGGACCTAGTGCTCAGCAACACACTCAACCTTTCTGCCTAGCCTCAAATTGGGAATGAGGTTGTCGGGGGTTTCCTGATGAAGTATAGATAAATGGAATACCAGCCAAAAAGGTCCTGACCCATCACCGGGGGAGGCCGCAAATGCATAGCACTTCTACCTTATGTTATTCTGACCCGCAGAGATGATCATTCATCACTTAGAGACACAAACGCAAATTTAAAACCTAGGGTTTTTGAGACGTATGCAGGTTTCTAAGCATTTGCCCTCCAACAGCATGATGGACAGTAGGTAACTATTATGGTTTTTGTTGAGTGGACCGAGAGTTGTATGGATCTGCCTTAGGAAAAATCTATAGAGCTCTTTTGTTTGTTGAAATATTTACTGATAACTCCGAAAAACAGGAGAAACAGGATATTTACTGAGCTGTTGAGATCTCTGTTTTTGGGATGTGTGAGATGGATATATTTTTTGAAACTCTGTGGCAGCACTTGGCATTTTAATCTCAAAAAATGACTTTATTGATATTCAAATTCATTTTCGAGACGGGAGCCATAGGCACAGAGTAACTACCATGCAGTATGGAAAAATTAGGAGCACTACGAGGAGACGCTCGTCCTTTATATTATATTTTCTTTGTATTTCATGTATATTCTTTGTCGCTGCGGAACAACGGGACCATGGCCATCTTTCTCTTTTTACCTCCCTTCATTTTTTTAAGCTAAGGCAGCACTTTCACTATAACTTTGTTCAAAAGAGCAGTCCGCTGCCCCTGCCTCCCTCTTTTTTTTTTTTTCCCTCAAAGTGAATCAATGAATTCAGGGTCTTTGTTTGCTGAGATCAATATGTTGTAATGAAGGCTGCGCTCCAATTCCCAGCTAAAGAATCACTGTCGGGTTCGGGTTGAATTTGTTTTATTCTTTATTGTTATCAGCCTGCATACATTTGCTTTCATCTGACTTCACTCTACCTTTTCTTTCCTGGGAGCAGCGTGGCCTAGATAACCACCACATATTGTGACGACAGATTGAATCTTGGCAGCAAATGGTTTTGGAGAGTAACCTCTTGTAAGTTGCCGGCAATATAACAAGGAAACAGAGTGACTGGAGTGCCATTGGTAATAACATCGCAGTCATTTGTCAGAACATTATAGCTCCATTGCAATCCTAAGGCTATACTGTAACAGTGAAATACTAGTAATGTTAGCGTATGAAAGCAAATACACCTATTTGTAGCTAAATTGTGTGCGCTTTCTGAGCCTGCTGTGCGGCATGATTTTATAGGATGCATTTTATTGGTGTCTGAACTTAGGTGAAGTTTTCTCCGAATCAAAGCTAGTATCAAATTAATGCTCCATATTTGGAGGCAAATGAGCAGACACTGGCTTGAAGCCTCTTATCGCCTCAGTTCATGTCCCTCTTATCAGTTACAGGCCCTGCCCTCTACAATGGGCACCTAACAGCATACCACTGACACTTGGAAGTAGTTAAGTTGCCCTTCTGTCATGCCTGTGTGTGTGCGTAGGAAGTTCGACCTTGGCATATAATTAGCTTGTTCTGCCCAGAGAGGTCTCGGTGGAGGTGGAGGTGACGAAGTATAATGGTGACTGAAGTTTCTATAACCAGCTAGGTTTAAAGGCTCTGTTAACATAAGATTTGACAGAAAATCGGCTGTCAGGCCGTGCTATATAATTTTGACTGTGACTGGTGTGTCGTAAATGGTCCTTTGCCTCTCGCATAGTGTACACGTGGAACTCCATTTGCCAAATCACAATTTTAATGTCTGTTTTCAAAGCGCAGTGATTGAAGATGGATTTGAGAAGCAGGGATTTCACAATAGAATTCCTTCACGAGATCATATGAAGGCTATGGGAGTTTATGAGTTTTTATCTTGCCACGTTTGCAGTTACTAGTGACATGAAAAAGATCTGGAACATTCCTAGTTATTGTGATTATGAATGCCTGGTGCACTGCTTCTGATATGTTTTATTTAATGTGAAGAACACCCAGAACGTGCAATAGATGACCCCGCCGTGTAATGAGGCCATGTATAAATAGCTGTATTGACCTGACTTTCTGCATATATGTCTCTATATAACTGGGCTAGTATTATTTTTCACAAGTGAAATGCTAGAACCAGTGTGAAAAAAAAAGAAAATGCCAGCTTGCACCTAGAAGACAATACATCATCACTTTGGAGTGAATTGTTTTCTTTTCTAGGGTCTGATTTGTGGATTTCAGCGTCATTTTTCTTCTGTGGGAGAGCCTTTTTTTGGCTGGTAGAGCAAACAACTCCACGTCTCTTTCACAGATTCTGTCTCTACAGAGAAAGCGCTCTTTGTAGTGTTTCTCCAGCTGTTTATTGTGCAATAACCCTGTTCGATTTTGCCCACAGTTTCTGTCTGTACTGTGCTTGTTTTTCTCATTATGTTAAGCTACATGAGTGCACGGAGGACTCTGTCCTCACGTTTACGCTGGCAGGCATGTGAAAGGAAGCCCCTCCCACTCCCCCCGCTGCTTCTCACTCTTGTTAAATCTTTTGTTCGTAAAGCGTTACATTTAACTCCAGCCTTTTTTGCTTTCCACCAGAAAAGTAGGCATTCACTTACTGCTCAGGTGTAAAAGTCGTCGGCATTACCTGTCTTGCATAGCTACGAACGACAGACAGCGGGCAGACAATGCAGTCTTTGAGCGCAGGGTCAAACCAGGAAGCTAATACTCGAATGAATATATTAATGAGATAGTTTGTGCAAAATAAAGACTGAACAAGCCTTGTCTTTAGCCTTTTTTATGTATGCAAGTGACACACATATCTCACATATTTCAAGCCTCAAAATCAAGAGACTACAAGAATTGGCTTTGTATTATTCCTCTGACAAAAGCAAACAAGTGAAATTTGAAGCATGGATAGATTAATTGACCCACATACTGTCTTTGTGTTCACAAAGGCCCAGTATCCTGCTTAGGAAGAGGCCAGTCCAACTATTGTGTTCTGCTGCAAGCTGAAATTTCAATGCACCAGCATTTTTCTGGACACTAGCCTCTTATGACTTGCTAGGTTGTATCTTGTGACATTCTCCATGTTTGATCCAGTCCTCACCTCCACCACTCGCCTGTTTTCCCTTCCCCCTCTGCGTCATGATGAGTGCTTTAAGATGGAGGAACTCCCCAGGCTCTATATAATGATTGATGTGCCTTAATTGGGTAATGCAAGGACAGTACTGTAGCATTTAGTCCTTTTACTTTGTTTGTTTCTTTCTTTCTTGGTTGCAGTGACCTTGGTTGAATACATATGCAAACTAGGTCCTAAAGCTTTCAGTGTAATATTGATTTGGACTGGCGATTGTAAATATTTCTTTACATTCTCTCCCCACAAACTGTTGGCTCATCATATGTAGCCCACAGTATTACTCGTCTCAAGTGATCTACTGTTACCAGGCCTTGCTGACACCAGTGTCTGCCAACCCCAGGGATATTATGATTGACCTACAGCAATTTCTTGCCTCCATTTGAGCATGCACTATAGCAGTAAGCAACATATCACTTTGCGGCCTGTGTTGTCTAAGTTTATATTAGCTGTGTCGATATTTACTAAGACATTAAAGATCTCGGAGAATGTCACCGTTTTCCCCCCCAGTTGCACTGCCTCCTCAGCAGAACAGGGTCTGCAAGGGTAATGTTTTTGGGTTTTTTTCTAATTGGTTATGCAAACTGCAGGTCTGATAGTTCAAAGCATGTTTAACCAAGATATATGGTGCTTAGGTACGTAAGAACAAAGAACAGGCATGTTTGAATCTGATTTCGATTGGTTTCGCTCTTGTTATGAATGTACCTTTTCTGACATTTGTGTGTTTCCTTGCTTTTGTCCTTCCTATTCTTTATGAATTGAACAGCATTTGCTAGAAACCGTAAGCTAGCTATACAGTCAAGTAGCTACATTAGCAAAGCTTTGCTAGAAGTGGCTGTAAGATTTCTGAGATATAAATGTTACCACAAAACTTACTTATACTTTCATATGAGATCTTAGCTAGCAGTGGTGTGGTTTGCACAGAAGAAAACTTGAACAAGGGAAGCTATATAACTCCTTGTTACAATGCAATGCCAAACTCTTTGGATGCTGCGTGATTGGAGCTGGTTTCCTCCCACAACAGGACACTGACCCAAAGCAGAGCTTCAAACTTTGCAAAAACTAAAGTTTTAACAAAAGAAGCAGTCAGTTGTACATTGCCTGTAACAATGGCAGATCTCAAATGAATATTAATGAGATATGTTTTTGCAAATGTGCAAAATAACGAACAGAGCAAGCCCTGTCTTTAGCCTTTTTATGTATGCAAGTCACACACACAGGTCACACATATTTTAACCCAGATTTGAACCCCATTTTAAGCAGAGTGCACGAACTGGCATTATGTATATTTTTTTCACAACACAAGTGAGATTTGAAGCAGAGGTATGTTAAATCAGCTTTTAAGAATCTATCCATCCCCAGTCGGACTTGGGGATGGATGTTTAACAAGATTCAGATGAAATGTGTCTAAACAGGCAGAATTTGCAAGTCTTGCAAGCCTTTGACTTCTGCATTATTCTTCAAGATATTCAAATATTAAAAGCAAAAATATATTTTAGGTGAAACCTAAAACTTCTATTCAGCTACCCTAAAAACAACAACAGCATTGTGATGTCAATTATAGGGCATATTACACATGTCTGCCTATTCTCACCTGTCAAAGCAGCTCAGGTATTGCCACTATTTTAATGGCCACTTTCTTCCAAGTACTGGGCCATGCTTAGTGTCCCGAGTTCTTCCGTACTTGTTCATTTTCTGTATGGCTTTATATCATTTTATCCTGGGCAGATAGAATCTGCCTGTGTCAGAGAGCTGGCAGCAGCTGCCCATTAGATCTGCATGAGCACTAATATTAAAATCAATATTTACATTCCTAACTTTGAAATCTTATTCTGCATGTCAGTGGGTTTTTTTTCTTTGTTTAAATTAGCAGGAAACCTGTTGGCACACTTGTCTAGATTCCAAGATGGTTGTGGTGGGCAAAAACACATAGCTGGAAGAAGAAAATCATAGCTGTACTAGTGGAAGGTGAGATCAGATAATTTGCCCAATGCCATGAAGCAGTCAAGGCCATGAAACTACTATGAAATCCCAGCTGTTTCCATAGTTTAGTCTCTTGACGCCTGAAGCAGAAAAAGTAGTCTTAACAAAAACCTTCGGGTCAGACGTTAGACTGGTGCTGTGCTTTACAGCGTGCAGGTGCTGCTGTTTTCTGGTCACTCATACTGATCTTTTTTAGCCAAGGGAAATGCATGGCAAGTACAGTGTATCTGTTTCCCCATACAGGGTGTTGTGTGATTCAAGGTTAAAAAAAACAACAAAAAACTCAATAAGGCCTTAAAGAAGTTTCAGAAATCACTCTGCATGCTGTGAATGTGGCTTCGAAAAAGTCAGAATTGGTCGAGAGAATTGCACGTCTCTGCTCTTTATCTTTTCCCCTTTGTGTATATTTCTAAAGATCAGAAAGTAGTGAGTTGAACTATTGCTCAATAAAATTGAACTTTGACGAACTGAACATTCATTGAAAACACAATAGAAGCTCCTCAATAGCTTTTTAGATAGAGTACCAGAAGTCGTTACACTTTGTATGGCCTGGATTTGAAGATGCTGAACAACATCCCACCTACCTTCCATCTGATTTCTCACAAATAGAATATGCTCGGTCTTACTGTATATAGGTCCTGTGTCAGTTCTTCGCTGTCACACTAAGTGATCTAAATGTTGTGACCTTTGAAGAAGATAAGCTTCCTTTGGCTGACTTGAAGAGTTTGGAATAACGCCTTGAACCATTAATTCGCGGCACTGCTAACCATACGAGGGCTATGAGCCAAGGTTATTGACCTTTCACGCCTGTCACTAGTGATAGAGGGACCCACATCCAGAAGGGAAAATAAAATGTGCTTATTAAGGAGCAGAGCTTTGTATCGAACCGAGGGGGCAGCTTTATTCTCCAGATTTTTTTTTTATTAGTTTTTTTGCTTTCATTTAAATCATTACTGTATTTTTTTTAAACAGCGTTTGACCAATTGTTTTCAAATAAATTAGACAGCGAGAGCACATACAGCTAGAATTACACAAAATCACAGTGCTTCTATGAATATGTCTGGGGAGAGATCGGGGTATGTAATGTGCAGACTCCATGGAGGATTAAAACTTGGAGCACAAAACACATTACAGCAGCCAATCTTAAACTGAGGTCATTATTATCTGATGGATTCAGAGCCACTTGCGAGCCTTTCTGCAAAGATAATTTGAAGGACCTTGGAGTTTTATTTCAATCACAAATCTTTCTTCTTTGGTTTTTTGTTTTTTGTCTTCACTTGCTTATGCTTTATTGCGGCTGAAAGACAATGGGGTAATCTAGCAGGCAGAAAAACCATTTGAATAAAATGAAGCATGTAAAGAATGTTTGTGTGGACTGTGGCGAACCAGAGCTGTGAATAGAGAAGATTGAGTACATGTTATTTCAGCCCTGTCCTCCCTCTGAGCTCCCAGCCTGTAAAATCTTGGGGGAGGGATGCATTTATATTGGATCAACATGCTATGATGTTATTTTGTTTTACAGCCCCGCTGGTTTTGTGTTCATAATCATACCTGTTATCTTACTGGATTCAACTAAAACCGGTTTTATAGTGTAGAGAAGCTCTGTGATGCATTGTTTGTATATAGGTCTGCAATTACATCCCAGGGGAAAAGGAAATAGATAAAAACAAGAGACTTGTCCCATAAATGTATTTTAGTTATTAGACAACTTTCTCAGTGCGGTTTAAAATAAGGGCAATTTTAATATCGTGCATTTGTTTCGTTCACATATGTACCTCAGATATTGCGTGCGTGCTTCACGATAGTCCAATTTAGAGAATCAGTAAAATTATGCTACTTGCACCATCCTCCAAGGAGGGCTGATATTTTTTCAAGTGTTTGTTTGTTTGTAGGAAGATAGATATAGGTTGAGGTAAAAGGACTAATGCATGAGAATTGCGTGCTTGAGCGTGCTGTTGGTGAGTGCAGTGCCTACTTGTGCGTTACGCTGGTGGGGCTTGTTTTTGTGCTTAAATGGACTGTTTATCAAAATGTACAGTATAAAACTGGAAAAAAATATTATCTTGGCCTGTGGGTAGCAGGGGTGGGTATGAGTGGGAGTGTGTATTTTGGACCTGAAAAGCTCCATATCGCAAGAGCTTATACGTCGAGCTGGTGCTGCAGACAAGTGGGTGGCAGCTGATGGAAAAACATGCACTTAGGGTATGATCACACTGTAGCTAAGCATGGCTGTCACCTAAATCTCAGGTTCACACACAGTTCAGTTACAAAAGAGGAGGAGCACAAAATGCTGGAAATGAAAAAGTAAAGCCCAAAAAAATATATCTGGCTGAATTTCAGCGTGTATTTATTTGAAATTTACAATGTGTGTTGAAAACACAGTGGCGAGAGAGTTTTGCAACATCACTCATAACCTTTTTACTTTCTCCTCATTTCTCTTGGAGGTGTGAGTTGCCTGTGCCCTTTCAGTCGCAGATACAGATATAGAGACGGGAATAAGCTGTAACATCCTAACATTTTCAATCCAGGCGGCGTCTTTGCACAGGGGCCGCCTCAGAATGTGGGACATTTTGCAGTCTGTGACCGATTGCAGCACTTCTTTAAAGCATTTCTTCTTTAGAGCATTTCTTTAAAAAAAAAAAAAAAAGCCATGAAATTTGTCAGAAAGAAGAGTAAGTATTGTGCAAAAGTCTTGAGCCACCCCTCATGTCTGATTATATTTTACTTCTGATGTTTTAAAGTGGTTCTGAATAAGCATTTCTCAAGGTTTTCTGAAAGTCTTTTACATTTGGGTTTATTCAACTTTGGCTGCTGTTTCACTCATTTTCAGTCCAATTCTTTTACCTAACCTTTTTCAGATGACTGTTTTTTTTAATTGTCCAGCTACTTAATACTGGATCGTTCATGGAAAAACAAAAGCCAGCAGCCTGTCACAGTATCTGAAATTCATGTCCTTAAGAAATAGGAAAAATACAGCAAAGACCTGACACAGGACCTGAAAGATGCATTTGACCATTTAGTTACCCCCCACTTGCTCTTCACAAATGGTCTGAGTGAAAGAGTGGCTTATAAGAAGCTATTTCTAAGTAAGGGAAAGAGGAATAAAAAGGCTAAAGTATGCCAAATGGCACAAAAGCTGGGCTGAAAATTAGTGGCAACAGGTCTTATGAAAGTTTTTGGTTTTGCCGTCACTATGTACGAAGCAGGTCAGGAGAGAGGTACAACAGCGGGAGGTACAATCTTCTGTAAAACACGGCGTTGGAGATCTTGTCAAAACTGACGAATTATGAATGCAGAAAAGTACATCAAGATTTTGATCCGCCATTCAGTACCACCTAGAAAGTGTCTGATTGGCTTCACTTTTCCACATAACAATAATCCCAAACGCACTTCCAATGCAGTAAAGGCATAGCTGGATAGAAAAACCCACAATGGACCTCAGCGTTATTGAAGCAGTGTGGGGTCATCTTAACAAAGAACAGAACAAAAGGCAGCCAACATCCAGAGAAGAGCTCTTTGAATGTCATTCAGGAAGTTCGGAAAACTAATCCCAAAGACTACTTAAGGAAAAAACAAAAGAGGTGCTTAAGATCAAGCTTGTGTTGAAGTAAAAAGGTGACCATACCAAACATTGACTTTCAAGCTCTGTAGATTTGTACACGCGCTGTTTTTGTTTTGTTTTTATGTTTTTTCTCAATAAATTGCAGCATCTATCTGACTTCAGACTTTTGCCCTGTATTGTAAATAATGTCGCTTTAATAAAATGAAAGCGATGTTTATTTGAACTATGCAGCCCTGGCGCTTTTGGCCGTTTGTAACCTTTTAACTTATCATGTTCTGCTCTCATGGAGTTTGCCATTTCTAATCTCGGTTGGTGGTTGATAGGGCTGTCAGTCAGGAACACACAGTCCGAACACTAGCTGGCCACCTTAGTCCATTTGTCATTATTAGTGTTTGAGTCAGGTTTTTACCGGAAATGAGAAATTAGCATTCACTCACATCACTCCTTTGTGGAGCAATGATGGTGAGGTGATTTTGCAAAAACACTGTTCCACTGATTATCCTTTTAAAGAGTAAACAAAAAACTTTTTTTAAACAACAGACAGCTGTTGATGATTTACCAAGAGCATAGAACATCAGGTTGACATGGCATATTAAGTCAGTACTTAGTGTTTGTTTAAAGCTGCTGTCTCCTCCCCCACCCTTCTCCTCACAGGGGACACACACACACACACACACAGCTTGTCTTTTAAAGGAGATCTTATTGGATAAATAGCGGAAAAACAACTGCGGTGAACCCATTTGAATGTTTCCCCTCTGTCCTACCAAGAATGTGTTGTCTTGGAGAGCTGAGGTCAGACACACAAACAAGGCTTTGTTCTGCATTTACCAGGCTTATTCTGTGCAGAGTGACTGTAGTGGGCAACACTGGCACATATTGTTCATTATGCATCCGCTGAATGATTGGGTAGTTAATTGGAGGAGAATATTTATTTATGAGTGTCAGTGCTGTGTATTAGTTTTATTTAATTTTGACTGTCAACACAGTCGCAAACATCTTCGGAATTACAATATATTGAAGTTTTGCACTCTGAGGCTTTTCCATAGACCAAAAAAAAAGCATTCAATTAAATGCACTTATGTTTTTCAGAATTTAGACTATGCATATAGTGCATGCAAGCATGCAGCTGCTATTAGGATATGAGAATTTAGACGTTTTATTTAGAGTGATGCCGTTTCTAAAGGAGAGCTGCATAAATGAATTGCCTGACGATGTCAGCAAATCACGGTGTTATAAAGAAGATTCGTACAAATTTCAGCAACACTTAGTCTCACAGCAACAGTGTGGCTGGTGTTGCTTTTTTACAGACAGTGAGACTAACAACCAAAGCATCTTTGTAGGTATTTAAAAACCTCTGAGCAGCATTCTATGAATACCGGTCACAGAAAGCGTCTAGCCTTTGCGCCGCCTAAACCCTGGGTTTCATTTATATGTCCTGCTGCAGTGTGCTTGGAAAATGCAATTGATTTGTGTTGATTTGTGGGTTTTTTTTTAAACAAGGCAGTTGAGACACAGGTGGCATGCATTGATGTTCGTTTTTTCATTTCATATCAATGTCCATTTCACTGCTATCCACTTCTAGCAGATCCATTGCTAGCATGCCCCACAGGTGAAAACGGTGGTTCCCTAGTTGCTTATCATGGCCTCTACCAGACCAACAAGGGGTCTGAGCATGTGTATACATGCGCCTGTGCACCACCGTTAAATTCCATTCTGTGCTGGCTAAGTGGGGATTGGCATTTTCTCTGCCCGTCAGAGGGGGGTTTCATCTGCTGGAAAACGTGACAGCTGTGCAGAATTCTTTCACTCTTCCCGTACCAGAAAGAGAGACAGAAATGAGGAGAGTCACGCAGAGAGTGGGGTAGCCACAGTTTCCTGGCTGCAGCTTGAAACGTGGCAAACGTTGGCACATGTGGTATGAGTTAGCGCTAACATAACAGTTTTTTTAAGAGTGGCCTCAAACATAAAAGATGCGGAGCCAACTTCTGTTTTCTTTCGTTTGTCGTGATGCTCTAAACAGTGAGAAGTAACAGGAGGAAGGGTATAAGAAAAGTAATTTATGTGCGGACTAGAAGCATGCGATGAGCCCTCCCTTTGGGATTAATGGGAGTCTCTGTCTCTGTTCACAGGAAATATGAAAGGCCCTTTGTTGGTAAAGGGCTTGCTGCTGCCAGCAAATAACTACCCCCTGTCATATCAAAAAATCCCCCAACCTCTAAATTCATTGCGTCCTCTGCTGCTCATCCTTCACCCCCTTTTCTTTCTATAAGCCAATGCTGTTTTCTGTCAAAGTCGCTCATTTATGATTCTACTCTGCGCCTGCTGTACGGAGGCCCGTGAGACACAAGCTCGCATTGTTAGTATTCACTGTCACTTCCAGGGTTCCGGCCATTGGGTGAGCAGTGCGAAGAGTAGGAGCAATAGTCCTGTACAGGTGGTGATTTATACTTTCACCTGTGACACCCATGTTCACCCCTTTGTCTGTCCTTTTTCTGCCTGTGTTTAATTTCAGGACGCGCTATCTTATCAGGCAGGGAATAGCTGGTTTGCCGTGGTTGATGTGCGACTTGTGGGCCGTGCTGGTGGTAATGGTTTATTTTTAGTGTCGGTGCCGGTGAGTGTCGGTGTGTGTGTGTGGTGGTGACTAAGAACACCTCCTTAGGCTGCTCTAAATTAAGAGTGGCCTATCAGTGAGGGGAAATGACTGTTTGCCACTAGACTGGCAGTGTGCCTTTCATCAGGTCACACATTGGTCTCCTCACACCTGCGGCTCAGGACAGGAGGGTGAAAGGCTGTTGGCAGGTGTTAATTGCTAAAAGAAATAAGACGGTGGAAAACGAGGCTTGATGCTGTTTGTGTTTTTGCCATAATTTTGGTTTTTCACCAAATTGATATTTCATACATGTATCATTTCTGTTTTTGCATCTACTCTGGAGGACTAAAGAATCTGACCAACATTTTTTTTCTGTTATTTGCTTGCATTTCATTAATTTTCTCTGGTCCTTACAAAAATCCCTCATTGTTTCAGAGTTTACTACAACTCATTTCCCCCCCAACTTTTCATTAAGCTCTTGGCTCACTGTGTATTGTATACACTGCACTTTTTTATATCAAAAAATCTTTTTTCCTTCCACTAAAAACTCTTGCCTTTAAAAAGTTAGTTATTTAAAGCTTTCTGTCATACTCTCGGCAAAGTCTGCCTCAGCATTTAATAAAAAGCGCATAATCTATTGGCTCCATATTGACTTCCCCAGGCTGACTCCAATGGATTTGACATGGATAACATGGTTGTGTTTGTAACGAAAGGGAGGGGAGGGGATTTAATAAAAACAGGAGACCCCCAACTGAAAAAAGGACGTAGGCAGAGTGAAATAAGAAGAGAGGAACTTAAATTAAGAGGGCTCAACTTGGCAAAAGCCACAGGTTGTTTGGGGCAACTGAAATGGTGCTGTGCAAGCTGCCTCTCTCACACCCTCCCTTCCTGAAAGCTAACATTCAGGCATTAATCAGGACTGAATATGAGCCTGACATTAAAAGACTGAAAGAAAATGTACGCACTGAGCGTCTTCCCTATAAGTGATTTATAACTGACTTATCTAATTCTCTTCATGGAGTGTAGATTGTCAATGAGCTTCATTGTTTGATGTTATTCAATGCTTTAATTGTAATACTGGGGACGCCATTCATTTGTTTAATTTACTAGACTGGGTGCTGATGGCTGTGCTGGCATAGTAGGAGGGAGTTTAATGGCCATCTTCTGGAAAGGATAAGGCTTATTAGGTCTGATGGGCCTCCTGTCTCATGTAACCTAATGTGGTCATGATAGACAGAGGATTCTGGGTTTGGATGCATTGGAACTATAAATCGAAGCATATTCCCAGACTCTGGACTTTGTAATTGCCCATTAAGGGCCATGTTTGTAGATGGAGGGGCCAGATGTCCCTGATGTGGCTGAAGGTCCAACGTGTGCTTTGAGGCAGCGTGCAGTTAAAGCGACGAGGAGCATGGACTGGACATTACCCCCTCATTAAAATGACCCATTCTCTGCAAGCAGGCTCATAAAAAACCCTTTAATGTTCTTAACAGAGGAGCTTCACAATTTGCCCACAATTCCACAGCCGTAAAAGAGGAGGAATTGAATTCCATACAAATTCTCTGCTGTCTTAGCTCACAGCACCAGCTGTCTGTCCATGTTTAAATCTAACCCATGGGCGCCACTCCCTCTCAGTTTAGTGTGTTCCATATGCTACATGGATCTTAAAAGCTCAGCTCCCACTGGTCTATTTGAGCAGAAGACTCTGACTGGATTGAAAGAGACATTTGCAAGGACAACATCAGACATTTTAGTATTTCATGGAAGAAAACAAACGATCCCGTTGATGATAACCTGATGGATTTGTGGTACAAAAAGGAGGCTTCTCTTATTACCACTCACATCATTTGTCCATTATTCTCTCTTTCTTAGTAAATATATGCAAATGTGTACTTGGTTCTGTGAAACCATGTCATGAGATGGATGGTAATTTAATTTACTCCAGGCGCACAGTCAGGCATAGTGTTACTGTCATATTGTTCATGCACGACAACATCAAACCCCCGCTTTAGACAATAAACTGGCACGATTTGAGGTGACTCCCAAGCTTTAGTTAGCATTGTATATTTTTAGCAATGACAATATGGCTCAAAGTAAATACTGAAGTATGTATATCTGTTTTAGAGCTTCTGCGTATATCTGGATCAATATGCAATACTGCTAACAAGGATCTCAAACAAGGATTAGCCTATGCTCACTTAATAATTAATGGACTAATTATATTCAAACTTTTATTGAACATTATGTAGTTTTTGAAAGCTGAGTGTAAATCCATGCCGCACGTAAATAAAGTAAAATTTCTACTTTTGTTCGTATTGCGATGAGAATAAAAATGTAATTTGTTGTAAGCACTAATAAAATCCTAACTCTGGTTTTTGTTTGGCCTATAAAACGCACTTCACAGCTGCCATTGATCTGCAAGGGGTGGGGGTGAGGGGATCTATGATGCAGATGACCTCCTAATGTGGATTCCAGTGAGGTCAAAAGGCAAATGTTTGTGCTTACAGGTCTTCCCGTTATCCCGGGTTGCTACAGCTGTCACGTTAACCTCCTTTCGCATAAAAACACCAGCTCGAAACGCAACACATTATCTTCAAACATCGCAGCTGCTGACACTTTAATGCGTCTGCTGTTATTTTGACAGAAGTCACGATATTTAATTGTTAGGTTTCCGAAGCAGCCGCCCTCAGACTAACTTGAGGATGAAATCGTATTTCTAGCTCTTATAACGCCGTGCGCTAACGACAGTGCTGAATGAACCTACATTTTTAGGTGGGTTGTATTCTGGAGAAAGTCAAGTCTCCGCTATGCTTGTTTAGTGTGCAACAATCCCCCACTCACCATGTCTATAATTTAATTGTTTTCTTTCAGTGGAATGTTAGCCTTGCCTGTATGCTGGCTATAATGAGTGCCAATGGAAATCTTATTTACACTAGCTGGTTTAAAAAGTGTTGGCCAGCACAGTGGAAAGTGTCTGCTCTTTTTCTGATGGATGGGTCTTTTAATGTGACAGCTGAAAGAAGCCCTGCAGTTTCTGCAATGGGCCAGGATACAATAAAACACCTACAAGCAGAGGACTACTTTTACCCCCTCCTCTTTCTCTTTGCTTCACAATGCCTTTGTAGCACGTCTTTCTGTCTCGTTCCCTCTGCTCTTCTTGTTTGGCCAAAAAGTAATATGCAACGGACTGCTTCAGGTTACAATGCAGCATGTAAGATACTTTTCAAATGGTTAATATAAGGGGTTATAGTAGAGAGCTGAAGGAACGCAGCGCCGAGGGAGGAGCTACTTTCCCCTTTGCTGCTAGGCTCAAAGCATTCAGCTCCTGCCCATTGTGTGTTCTTCCTGAAAGGGATTTGTTATGGGGGTGATCTTTGACCTCTCTACACCCACATTATGTAAATGAGTGCACAAATGAGAGAGGTGATACTATTAGATTTCTACAAACACAAGGAGCGTTAGTGCGTTAGTGCTTTGATTTTTGTGAGTTTGCTGATGAGCCAGATACTTGCTTGCATGTTAAAGTAGTTATTATACATTTGTCACTGGATTTCTGCAGGGCTTTTGTTTTTTTTGTTTTTGGTAAAAATTGCTGGACAAAAAGCCCCTCAAGCTGTGAAGTAGCACAGATACACATAAAGTAAGCTATACCTGTTGTCATGCAACTGAACTTCTTCCGTATGTTGCTAAGGTAGTGGTTGGGAAGGTAACTGGATCTCCCCTCGACATCCCTCCAGTGCCCTCCGCTCAAATGCTGTTATTGTCCCTGTGCACAAAGGATGGTGGGGGGGGATGTGTAATGTAAGATGAAGCAACGCGCTGAGGTTCATGGACAACGCCCTTTCCCAGACTGTATCCGAGTATATCAACTAACCGTTTCTGGCCTTAGAGGTTTTAGATTTCGCACCAAGGAGACCATTTTGTCAGCTACAAGGGGAATAAACATAATAACAACTGACTGTCTCAACTGTTCAAGAATTTTAATTGATATCTCTCTATATATAAAGCTGAATTGTATGAGAAAAAAGGGGTATAATACCGCCTGATGTATTTAGAAAAAGGAGCTGACCCATTAGGCCGATGTTATACTCCAAAGTAGTTTTGAATGTCTTCAATAAGCGACTCATCAGTTACTATTTTGCTGTGTTTGTTTAATCAGTCATTAAAAAAATCCTGTTGCTCTTCCCCTCCTGCCTTTTGTGTGCAGTGTTAATGATTTTAACAGCCCCCTGGTTGACACTTTAGTAATGCAAGTTACACAGCTGGACTCAATGGTTCTCAGTGTTGTCTTTTTATTCTCTGCTTTTATGTTGATTTTCTTTTCTCTCAGTGCAGTAATGCGCTTGAAAAACAGCATAATGCCTTTCAAAGAAAGGACGGCCTTCGCACTCAATAAACTAAAGTTTTGCATCTGCGTGATTGGCAGTTGTTGTTAATGTGTGTCTACTACTGAAAATGTGCAGGCGATGGCGGGCATTGTAGCCTGTAGTCTAGCATGTTATGGCTACACGCACAATGCTTTCCTGTGCTGATAGAAAGAGTTTGCGGTTTACAGTATTTAATTTGAACCAGTCTGATTTCACCTGAGCTGTTCCAGCTTAAAAGTATTTTTAGAGGTGGAAAATGCATGTTGCTGCTTAAAGGGTCAAACCGAGCGATGCTCACTGTCAATAGCTATCTAGATTTTAATTTAAAACATTTGCTGGACGCCCATGAAACAGCCGGCTAAGTGTTTTTCTTTTGGTAACACAAGTACGCTGTCAGCATTTCTGCACATCAAGATCCATTTGAAATTTGTTCTTCAGTTTTTTAATTAATTCAGCATTTGCAAATATGCGGGACCTTTTGCTTGTTTTTAAAAACTCAGTCTGACTCTGATGTGCATGATTCAAACCATATGCTGCAGGAGCTTAAAAGGTTTCCACTGCATCAACAGACACAGCTGGCCAGCAGTCTGTGATCTCATAGCATGACATGTTTGCTGTATTTTGCTGCATTGCCAAAGCCCTACCTTTGCTAACAAATTTTTTTTTGCCCGCAGATGCCAAATCGCATGCTGATGAATAACCTTCCAAAGTATCCAGTGTTCTGCTTTCGTTCAAAAACAAGAGCTGGTGAATCAGATACTGTGGTGAGCTTTAGGGCTCCACAAAGACTGTGGTGACGTCACAGAGCTGTTGAGACTGTAAAAATGTCAGCAGAAAGTTATTTATGCGCGCTCGGCTTTGGTGGAGCATCTCTTCGACACCCATGTATAGTGTTAGAATGAGAATTACAGTCTGCTCTGGCATTGAGGTGGAGATGGACAGTGAGTTACAGCTCAAATGTCATCACTGCTGATCATTAGCGGGCCTAACAAACTGAGCTATTAAAGTTTGTTTTAGTGCTCCTATCAACAACCATGCAGCGCCATAGACATGTGCAATTGAATTCATATAATATGAGTTATTAGGCTGTACATCTTGAGTGTCCATGTATATTGCCGCATCTGTCCTGTGTGGTCCTAGAGAAAATTGAGTAGCACAGGAGATCATATTAGTTCATAAGCAGCTGTGCCATACCCCAACCACATAAGATATGAAAAAATAAATAAAAGTTTATTGTTATCACCCCTGGACTGCTTGTCCGAATCCCTGTATTCATCCGAGGGTGGTCACACATTTTGCGCAGATACACTTTGTTCAAAACAATAAATAATAAGCTTACTTCTACCAGAGAGTGTTATCAGCCAATGAAAGTAATGAGATTAAACTCGTAAAAAAAATAAAAGAAAAAAACTTAATTCCTGTGCCCACTCCAGTGAATCAGAGGCATGTGGATAATTGAGGAGAACAGCCCTAGATGAGAAACAGTGCGAGCAATAAAATCAGCCACACACCACGAGATGCAACCCCATCACTCCTCTTGGTCTGCTCATGTGCTTTAAAAAGTAGGATCAATTTTCAGTCTTGAGAACTGCTATTCTCGTACCTGCAGGCCTATCGGAGGAGTTTTAAAGAAAACAGGACCCCACCTGGAACAATTTAATTCCAACACATATTTCCAACAAAGAAGCAGTGCTGTATCGCGCCCGCGTCATGTGCCTGCTGGCCAGTTCCTGCCAACGTGATCCGACTTTGGCCTTTTCCAAGTAATGAAAAAGTGGACCAGTGTCCTTAATAAACAAAACCAAAAAACACCCCCAAAAGAATACCTTTTTTGTTAAGCAAGTTGTAATTCTCCTTTAAAAAAGTCTTACCAGAACTTCTCAAGCACAGGATTCAATGTGAATTAGTTTGTCTTTTCAAATGAATACATAAAGGAAGAAAGCAAGACAAACAGCGGAACACATCAGGAATTTGGCGTTGGATTAGGGTGCAACAGTGTGGTTTGATGTTTAATCACTTTCTATGCGTAAGCTCTTCTAAGGGAGATAGAAAGGCTTTTCAGTAAGCTCTAATGACAGCGGGATGTTTTCTTGGTGAATCTTGCCTCGGCTGGTATAACACTCTGTAAACCGGCATTTTTAAAATGTATTTATTTTTTATTTTTTTCTTGCCCGAGAGGTTCCAGTGAAGCAGAATAATCGGACAGCACCAACCAAACATAGCACCTCTCTTCTCTCCCTCTCCTCTATGTATCTCGCTCTCTGTGTCTCCGGGTCTGTTAGCGTGACTCACGTGGAGGCAGCATTGCATGCTTAAAGTTTGAAAACCATATTTCACATTTGCAACGCACAGAAATAAGAAAGAAAAAGCCCAAACAAAAGAATTGTGCTGACAAATCAGGCTGCTTTTTCCCTTACTTTTAAATAATGGGCGCATGAAGGAAAAAAAGCAGGGAAATAGCGCTCGTCATTCGCTGTAAAACTCTGGGCAACGATATGTGATACACATGCAGAGACTGGCCGGCGGTGTGAGGAGCTGTCTGCAGTGATTCACATGTTTGTGCCACCTGCTTGTTTGTGCCACCGCTCTCGATGTTAGTGTGACCCTGACGAACATCGCTATCACCATGAGGCAACAGAGTATTCCCACGAGTCCTCGTATTAAAAACCCGAGGTCTGGAAACATTTCCGCAGGCGGCCTTTCCAAGCGAAGACAGATTTGTACATGGCCGTGCTTGCGGTGTGGTGTTTTAGCTGCAGACAAACTGAGGACAGATGTGTTTGTAGCTCCCTTTCCTCCTCTCCCTTGATCATCTATTCCCTTCCTCGCTACTTCCAGCTTCCCTAATCTGGGAGTCATTGTGTGTGTAATAAAGCACAGCTGCACAGATTCTTTTTTTTTTTAACCCACTTAGTTCAGCTGATTGCATGGGAGTAAAAAGAAAAAAGAAAAAAGAGGGCTCTCGTCTCACAGAGTCCAGTTCACAGACATGCTCCCCACATGGTAATGTTCAACTGTTCCCCTAACACGGATAATGCTTGTGAGAGGAGACACTTCCTTGTGCTGGACCGATGCCAGGACTAATTGTTCACACCTGATGTTGCATTTGCACCGAGCAACTGTTACCACGGAGGGACTTCGAATATGAATTTATATCTGTGATTTGCAAAACAGATTTTTTTGCGCACAGTAGGGGGAGGAAACTGTGGAAGCGTACACATCTTCATGTCTACACGTTGTTAAAATGGGCACACGTTGTCTGATCAACAGGCTTTTTGGAATGGAAAACTTTTTTTGAATTAGACTCTTTTTTTTTTTTTGGTAGGTTTAATCTTGCTCTTGCTGAATAATGTGAAGACTCCAATGCAGCATGTCAATTTTCTAGACTGGATTGTGTTAAATTGCTTCTGCCCAGAAAAAAAAGAGAAAAAGTCATGCATATGAAAGTGAGCAGCTCCAACAGAAAGATGTGTCTCTTTTACAAATTGGTGCCACATTGAGCGACAGAGGCTAAACGTCTGCAATAAAGACCAAAAAAAAAAAATTCAATAAATTCTGAATTCTACCCAAACCGCTTGCGCGCAACATACCGACTTTCTACTTAAATGAGATAAACAACTGGTGGCAGCATTGCTTGGGCGGTTTGCTTGCAAATCATATTTTAAAAATCAACAATTTTAAAAAAAATTGCTATATTAGAAAAAGTTAAATATCTGCACGATCGCCACATATTTTTCTTTAATCTTTTTAATATCCATTTAAAACAATTATAGCATTACAGAAAACGACACTTGGACTAATACACAAAATCAGTTCAAGAGATCACGCCAAGAAACTGTTTCTCCACAGAGAAGTTCATTTTAAAGTAAACTTTTGGCAGACTACTTTAAAACAGAGGTGTATTTCCACTGATGTAATGAAACTGTGGAATCGCCAATAAAAAGCTTGTTGCACAGTATGAGTCAGATGATCTGTGTCTTTCGGGATTTGTAGAAAATGGCCAGTTCGGCAGCTCATTTTAAGGTTGTCGTGCTTTTTTTTTTTTGCTTCTCTTCTGTTTTTGATCTTGTCAGTGTATGAATTATGCTGTCACCTGCTTGTTTTTGTGCATGTTTGTTAATGCCCAAATGTATATTTGCATACACAGTCATTTTGCTCTTGTAAATTGCCTTATTTTAAACTCCTTGTTCGCACAAAGGACAGGTTTCTAAGATTTTCTTCTTCCTGCACCTTTTTTATCCGCTTTGATCTAAGTGTGTGTTTGATCCAGGTTTTTTATTTTCATCCTCTATATTCTAACTCAAATAAACTTAAATTCAGCTTTGAGATAAAGATTTGAGATGGATGTTAATTGCCTCGCAGTAAAGGCTTGTGGCTGATGCAGCCGTAGAATAACAGCACCCAACCACCCCCACACTCCACTCCATTCCACTTAGCTGATCTCTTTGAGCTCAAACTGAGTGTGGGGGTGCGAAGGTTCAGTCAGGTCAAAAGAAGTTGCACGCATTCACCATCTCAGTTGTGGCTTGATATCCCCAGGAACCAAAAGAAACAGTGCAAAAGGATAAGCTCAGTTGACACACTAAGACACTGTTTGTAAATTCATACAAATGCATGGTTTCCTCGCTGTTTGCTTTCTTCGACTGGTGCAGCAAATAACAAGCTGTCATGTGTTGACGTGCAAGCTTTTGAGGGGAACATTGGACTTACCTTTAATCTTCCTTCTGTGTATTTTCCGTCTTTTTCTTTAAACACGGGCTAATTGTGTTTCAAGCAGAATTTGACACGTATTGATTCAAATGTACCAATTGCAAACGTGCACACTCTGTATATTGGCAGTGGCAGTAATCCCTGTCTTTGAAGAATTTCGGTCCTTACAGGATTTTTTTTCTCTTCCTGTCATTGTTTTGATGGTTAATTTTTGTTTTTACGTTGTCTCTTCTACCCAGCGTTTCAGAAGATGCACGCTAACTCCACAGTGCCGAGATTTTCAAAATCACGTTGCTTTGTTTTTGTTCACGTGAAAGGGTTTCGGAGAGCGAGGGAGAGAGAGATTTCCAAGTGTCTCATGGTGTGTGGCATAGGGCAAGTGAATAAAATGAGGATAATGGTTGGTAGCTGTGACTGTAATGGTCTGCCTACCACGATGACTCATTTGCTTTGTTTAGGTTGAAAGGGAAGCATTTAAATGTCCTTGTGGCCTTTTTGGCAGAGTGATTTTTTTTTCTCTCAGCTACTTTTCTCCTACTCTAATATTTTTGCTTTGAAATGTAAAAATCCACATTCCATCCCTATAGCAACATTTCAGCTGATTAATGCATATTTTTTTTTACAGTTTATATTGATGCATACGTATTTTTTTTCCTGTGTGGATGACTCAGTAATTCATCTTTCTTTCTTCGAGAGAGATGCAGAAGCAGCCTCGATCTTACAATACAATAGTCTACTCCAGAAGCTGTCAGCCTCATCTTCCTTTGTCTGCTGCTTTGTTTCCCAGCCAAAGCAGATTCACATGCATTCTCCTTGTTTCTCCCTGTGCCCTGACTTCTTCACAGCAAAGGCAGAGAAGCAGGAATTCCATTAGCTTTGTTCTCGAAAGCTCAGCATGAACTTGTGACTGTGCTATACGTGACATAATGGCCCCGGAACTGGTCCCATATCCCCACGCATTTTTTTCCCCCAACAGCTTTTATTTTACATGATATTCTGCAGGTAAGTAAATCACATCCATCCATTTACAGGCACTCTCTGTTGTATAAAATCCCCCAACTTGCTGCGCTGGACTGTTGTGAGCATGCACATGGATAAAGGGAAACAGTATATGTGAGAATGTGTAAGCATACTTTTTTTTTGGTGTGAATCTTAAGAAGAAAAATCAAAAAAGTGAACAAAAATGACATGTTTGTGTGTGTGTGGTTAGGTTTGTAATTGGATGCAGTGGACTGTAACAGTCTTTACCTGAACTAGTCATTTGCATGGGTTTGATTGACAACAGAGCTATGCAAAGTAGGCACAGGCTTTATTCCCCGTGAAGGCAGAGACGTTGTAAAAAAAAAATAAATGCAGCCTTTTTTTTATTAGCTATCACTTTTTTGTTGATTAATATTGAGTCATCATTGCTGAGAAAATTGTTAAAATAAAGATATGTACTTTATATTCAGATGCAGTCCTTGAACTGGAGTTGATCATGGTGGATTAGCTCTCAGCATAAGTTGAAGCTGTAATGGGCATTTCTGCAAACGCTTGGGAGACATTTGATCTCCCTGCACTCCAAAAAACCCCTAAATGTCCTATTCTGTCCTTACACAAAAAGCAAAGCTAAAAAAAGAAACATCGGGTCGACTTTAGGATGCCATTTGTGCTTGAGATTAGTCAAGCACGAAAACACATCCAGGAAAAAAAAGCTGAAAGAAGGTGAAAGAAATCAAATTCCTTTGTATGTATGGTGCACACAGAAATAAACCTGGCTTCCCTATTATGCCTTGTACATTTTTCTACTGTTGTTTTCCAGTATACAGGATGTTGTTTTTTTTTATTCCACCCACTTTAAAAGTCTGCTTGACTTCCACTCACTTGTAAATGTGCAATTATGAGTCAACAAACAGATGGGAAGTAGTGCTTCTGAATCGAAGTATTATTCATTCCATTTTGTTAGGCTCTTTGCAGACACGGGAAACGTAAGATTGCTTCACCACGCTCCTGTCATCACACAGGCATTGGTCATTTTCATGTTAATATGCACTTAGACATACCTGGGACAGAGAGAACTGTCACATATGTGCAATATCATATTTTCTTACCATAGAATTGATACTTCAATCTAGAAAGACTTGCATTGGAGCTTTCACAATAAAAATGACCAGCATTGGCTTTGCCAGTATAAGATTTTTAAGGCCGATACTAATGTTTGGTGTTTTAAAAAGCCAATATTCTGATATATCTTTCTTTTTTCTGTCAGACACACAAAACACAAGCGTTTCACTATCTGTTATATCTAGTTATTTGTAGTTACCTTGGATGCAGACTCAGATTATATGCAGCTTTCCGAATGTGCATTGCTATCAGAGAAGTTCCAGAGTGCCTTCTTGGTTCTGGTGCAACATTAGCACTCATAACATGAAGGGTGTTTCTTCCATCTTGTCTTTAGTTTTTAAACTTTTCATTTATCATCAATGGCACAAAGTAGGGGTGGGCCATATAAACGATATACGATAGAAACGATATAAATTTGGCCAACGATAGAGATTTTGACTATATCGCTCTATCGCGATAGTGCATGCTGATGATGTCATCAAGCTGCGCCTGTTTTGGTCGAAAGCATCGCAGCGGCTAAAACCATTATCATCTGCAAATTATGGCAGGCGACAGTCATAGCAAAGAGATGAAGCACTTTTGAAATATGGGGAAAGCCGAGAACTGCCCTTCCTCCACTTCCGTAACATTGATTCATTAATGTTGAATTTTCTCGCAGCTGTTCTATTCCCATGTTGTTGCAGTATATTAATAACTAACCTCGTATTGTGGATGAATAATCTCAGTTGTTCTCCTGACTAAAGTTTGGCCCGTGTATAGCATCCTGCTATGCGATTGCATTTGTCTCTAACCACCAGAATCCATCACGTTAACTTTTATCCAGTGGGGAAAAAAAGTTGGCGTTCATCTGTGTCGCTAGCAATCACGTAGCACAACATTATATACCAGGCAGTCCAACTTCAGTAACCCTGCAAACGCCACTGCTGTTTAGTTTTCTGTCTTCATTTATGTTGGAAGTGGTAGCAGAGCTGTACGTTTTAATTAGTTTCAAAAATCTCTCAGTCAGAACATGGTATGTCATGTTTAGGTGGAAACTAGCGAGCTAACTTCCTGTTAACTTCTAACTCCGTTAAATTTAATAAATTCTGTTTTCATGGATGCATGGATGTAAAGCTTAATTGTTACACCCGATAAAGCAGCAACGCTGATGATTTAATTAAAGATGAAAGAATTTAGACCGTTTTTAACTCTTAGTGTTCGTTTGACTTTGGGACCTTAATCTGACGGAGTTTTGGACCCAGATTACTCTGCAAAGCTCCTCACTACGGCAGCTGTAATGCTCTGACTATCCATCAAGCTGTGGAGCTTACCAAAGTTGTACTAAAACAATTTTTAACAGATTTCTGTACGCCAAAATCGGTTTGAGGTCAGTAAGCACAACCAGAATTCATACATAAGGCACACTCTCGATTTTTGAGAAAATTAAAGGATTTTTAGTGTGGAAAATACGTTATACAGAAGAAAAGAATATATCGTGATATATATCGTTACAGCACATGCTTCAAATTATACCGCGACATGGATTTCAGGCCATATCGCCCATCCCTAGCACAAAGTTAATATTGGTGAATATTATCAATGTGGCAACAATGCCGAGTGGGATCTAGCTTGTTCAGAAGTCAAAGGTCACATATTCCGTTTAAAATAACTGAATGGTGCGCACGTCTAAAAGGGTAGACATTCATGTTGGTTGTGCATCGCCACCTATAAAACTATATTAAAACACAGTATTATTAATCTATAAGTATGCATGCAGTGTCTGAAAAGCAGGCGTCTCAGCATCGAGGTCCACTGATTTTCTATATTAAATGAACTCCATGTCATTACTTGACATAGAGAGGTTAGGCAATTTGTCAGAAGTTAATCACATTCTAATAAACAACTGGTAATATTATCAAAATTGCAGTCAATCTGCTGGGAAATAGCCTTGTCTTGAACATTCATTTGCACAACCTCGGTCCAGTCCAAATCAAAGTTTTAATTAACAGTGTGGTTTGTTGTCTCCGAGTAAAAGTCCTTTCTAGCTTTTTAACTCCCTGCACAACTAAGTGTGTATGCGAAGACGTCTTACTTATCGGATTCTTATTTCTTATTTCACAAACTGCATTGTGACGAGACGATGGCCGCCGTTGTCTCCCGTCAGTGGTTTTAACATTGCGGCTAATTTCTTTGTTTCGTCTCTCAGAAACAAATGGTGACAGGAACCAATTTGTTGGTATGATTAAAACAATCTTTCAAAGACCTGAAGCCTGAACATGCCAGCAGAGGTTATCTCATCACTGGCCACTACTACATTTTTTTGTCTCTTTGATTTTTATGATGGTGTTTTGACATGAATGATCAAGGGGAAGAATTAAATAGCTCTGAGTCTGTGCCTTTGAGATCAAAAGACCCTAATAATGTCACATTACAGGCTGCACTAAGGCAGTTTTAGTGCCTGGCCCTCGTGATCAGCCTCTTCAGAAAATAACAGCTCAGCTTGAAACCCGAGACACGGGGCTCATAGTGATAAGCTGATTCAGTAATAGACTGCATTACTTTTATACTTTTCTCTTTTGAATATTAACCACCAAATTAAAGCTGTATACCACTCGCTCTTTTAGCTTATTCACTAATAGGTTTAATAGTACAGTATCTTAATTGTGTCTGTCAAAATCTAAAGAAATCTAAAAAAGTGAAAATAATAAAACGGATAAAGTTATCTCACCTAAAGATTTATTTGAAGTTCTTGCGTAGTTCATAGCAGCAGATACATAAATGAAAGCAATCAATATCTGATGTTTAATATTTATGGTTATATCTCACCCAACCAGAGCCTCGGGGATGCATTAATTTTCTGTTCAGCTGAAAAAGCATGCGACGCAGCAGCGCCGTAGCAACACATTGGCGTGGTAGTGATAGATGCAGAGTGCAGTGGAGCATTTGCTAGATTGTGTATTACTGCAGTGTATGGTCACAAGAGAATGACCTCTGTAATAGAGAAACAATAAAAGCTAATGCATGTGAACACCTAAAATGGCGTATTAGGCTTATTACTCACAATCTGATTTCCAAAAACGTTTCTCAGTGTCTCAGTCAACCTCAACCAAATTGTTTATCCTTTTATATTAATTTTTTTAACCCCTCTTCCTTTTTCTATCCTCTGTTCTTCGTCATCAAAGCCTTTGTTGATTGAAAAAAAAATGACTATTGCTAGTACCTATAAGGAGAAGTAAGTTGTGGTGATGACTCAAGAATGACAATAAGGTCAAAGGTTAGTTATTACAGACATGAATTGAAAACTTAAACAACCCATTTCGCTGAACTTTGGTTTAAATGAGAGGCTCTGCATTGTAGACGTTTGTTTAAGAGATAGAAGTCTGTGTTCTTAATATGTGGTCGTGTATCTAACATTTAGCCTTATCATAGTGTGCAGTAATTATAAGTTCACTTTTTCAGTGTCAATTATAGTTCTTTGGTGCTGAAGATGAAGGAAACTATGAACTATGTTTTTGTTTTCTGGGGGTTTTTTTGGTTTTTTTTATAGAACCATTCTAATTTTAGTTGTTTTATTTTTCGACTTATTAATGCAACAACAATGCAATCAGCTTTACCTCCGGGCATTTGCATTAGGGTCACAGAGCTTTCCTCAGAAGGATTGTGATGAGTAAGCGTAATTGACACGTTAGTAATGTGGTCAGCGTGATGGCATACTAAAGGCTGAGTATCAAGCTGCTTGTCTCAATAACTCGCAGGACAAAACCCCAGTAGCTATGCACTGATAACTGCAGAAAGATGCAGCTTAGCCTTATCAGTTCTTCGTTTCACTGACACGGTAATCCACATAATGCTCGGCTGTCATTGTACTGGAAAACACAGGATCGTTTCATTTACCAACAAAGGCCTGGACATAATTGTGATGTTCCTTTGCTTGCCCTCTTTCACTACTAACCCAGTGAGATTACTCATCTTCAAAGGCTAATTATTGCTTATTCAAAAGAGACCTACTATCATACATTTTTCTTTTGAAATAACCACCTTTTTTCTCTTCTGGAATAAGATAATTTTAGGAAGTGGTTGGTTGCGTTTGATTAGCATTTTAGCCTAGTCAGAGCCCAGCGGGTATGTACCAAGCATGCAGTTGATGTGTTCGCATTGGGCAGCCAGTGGAGAGGGGTAATGTTTCCCTGTGGCTCATTGCTGGAATATAACCACTGTATCCTACAGGACTATGGAGAAGTGTTGAGACTCCTGGAGAAAAGGGAAATGATTCTTGTCCTGGTGGGTAGTTTGCTTGCATTGTAATTGTCTTTGAGTACAGTAGTTTATAAATGGGATTGCTGTACCCTAGAGAAAAAATGACCAAATGTACAAATGTGATATTAATGCAAGTTTAAAAAAAAACAAGAAGAAGAAGGAAAGAACATCAAAACAAATTAAATTTGTTTCCATCTCCTAAGGGCCAGATTGCTAGATCAAGAGAGCTTAAAAACCCCAGTGTGAACGATTAGGCATGCCTGCGTTGTATATTGTCTTCCCCAGTGAGTGTGTACACTAATATGTATGTGTATGTGATAAGGGAAGGTAGTATCAGTGTGTTTTTTTGAGAGCCTCTTCATAATTCCCTAATTGAAGTGGCAATTTTAGGGAGAAAAAAAAATGATCTCCAACCATATGCATAAACCAAATACTAGGGGAATGGTCACTGCAATCAAGCTCGGAAAATGAGCCAGATGCTTGTTAAATGTGTTTATGCTCTGATGCAATTCCTCTTTAGTTTCCCTAATTGCTGGAGACACTGAACGGAGAATAAACACTGCAATATTTTTCATGCAAATCCCTTACATATTTTAGGCCTAGCTATAAATGCATGGAATGCTTTTGAGCGTTTGAAGTCCAATGCATTAGTAAAACGCCTTCAAGGGCTTAGTCTGGCAAAAGGCAGTATCATCATTCCCAGATCCAAGCTTGAGCTACATGTTGGTTTCTCTGAAGAATATCCTATTTTTGAAAGAAAGGGGGGGAAAACACAAACATACCATGGGCCTCTATGTGCCTTTTAAATGAATCAATATTTAGCTTTTAATATAATGAGTGAGTTGTTGTTTTATGAGAATTTAATATTGCATGATGCAATCATTTCTGTACTTTTGAGTACAGAAATCCAAAATAGCCATCATTTGGCATAATTTATAAAACCTATATGTTGCTAGAGATATAGATATCGATAGGAGGGCTTGAAAATAATAAATGAGCTCAGTATATGAAAACAGCTGTATTAAGTTGCACAGTGGTGTTTGTTTACTTACCAGCTTTGAAGGTGTAGTATACACTTTCAGAGTAATAGCATTAGAAAAAAAACCAAAAACTAATCTTGCAACAATTTAGAATTTAATATCACAGCAGTTTGAATTGAAGTACAAGAGTGCGAGCTTCAGTGGGGGCTTAACGGGATCTTATAAACAGTGGTGCTGGCATGGATGTCTCTCACGGCACATTCAGTGGAAGCCTCTGCTTCATATCGCATTGTCTCCTTGCCAGTGCAGGCCACTGTACTAAACGTGGTCACATTCATTAGTGAGGAATGCATTTTGTCAGAGGTGCAGATTTACCAGTGCTGGGTCAGAGAGGCATTTACCTCAGTATGCAACACCTACGCTGAGTATTTCTCAACTGTCAGTGACCTCACTTCCCATAAAATGAATGATGGCATATTGATATGATCTCACACGAGAAGTTTCAGTCGCGTCACATTTATAGCGCATTAGGAGGGACTTTCAGCCTGCTCGCTTGCAGCCGATGCATTTGGCAGGCAGGCACAAAAGATGAGATTGTGGAACATATTCTTTGCTTCCGTGAAATCACAGCCTTCACATTGTATGTTTGAAATTAAGTGCATCTCTCGGTGCACCCCCCCGCACCCCCACCCCTTCTCTCTCCAACTATTTGTGTCTGTCTGAGTTGGAGTTGTCACGTGACTCATCAGACAATAGAGAGGCACTCTTGCACTATGGAGAGGTTAGTCGGGGTTTTTGTGTTGTCAGGCAAGAGGGGGGATGGCATCTAAGCTGTGAATGGGATCATTGAGTTGGAGGTAATTTTGGGCCCCGGTGAAGGGCATTAGTCAGAGAGGCCTTTCTGCTGACATGCCTGTTTCCCCAGCTCTCTCTCTCTCTCTTGTGCTCCCCCATCTTTTTTAACCCCAATCCACAGTCACCCCCCTCCTCCCATGCTGTATCGGCATTTCTGCCCAATTCCAGCCTTCATCGTTGTGCCCACGATGACATGTGTGTTAGGGCGTGGCAACCAAGACCTCTTTTCACCCTGTACCTTAGGGAGCCAACACACCTAGCTATAGATAAGCAGCAGTGCCACACTACACATTTCTCTGGTTTTATAAGCCACCAGAGCAAGCCTGATAAATGAATAGACACATGCAGGACATTCACATTCATTATCATTGGAAATGGTTGTGCCTGCTGGGAGTTTTTGTAGCAATTGCTGTGGGGCCTGACTGTTGAAGGGCCTCTCAGAGGTGTCCTGATGGCCAAATTTCAGGCAATGTTAAGGAGCTGTAGCTCAGCTCAAGAAGAGGCCTGGGCTTAAAAAAACTCACGGGGGAAATGCTGCTGTCAAGTGCATGTCTGCACACATTTACAAAAGACTCATTGTTAAAAGTGCCAGTAGGACAGAACATGGAAAATAGGAGGCAATATATGGTATGAACCTCCAAACTGAGAGAGCGAGCAACACCTAGATGTATTTATATGTAAGTGGGGCCATGAATGTCAGGTATTGTTTGGGGGGCGGGAGAGAAGCCAGTTGGGCTAGATAGACATTTGTTGTCTATTAATTGCCTTTTATGGTTAGACATACCATTGTTTGTATGTCATTCCTATTTATTGACAAAAACCTGAATGAAGTGTCACTCAGTACAATGAGGAGGGGAGGAAATGGTTAGTTAGTACAGCTGAAAGAATGCAGAGGTGGATAAAAATATTGGAGGGTTTGTTTCAGTAATCAACCAAGCACTAGCCTCTCTGTTCCTGCAATTGCAGGTCATTATCTAATCAACAAAATAACCAGCTAATTTGATCAAATCTACGAACATTTGCAGAAAAGGATTATATATTTCTTAATTCACTTCAGTCAGAGCAGTGTGAGACTACCTACCTTACGCAGTATGAAGCGTTTTGAATCTTTTGACTTTGACAGCCTCTTACTCTGTATTCTGCCTCTGAGTAGCTGCTGACTTGGGCTGGATCATGATAGCCTGAAGGCTCTGAGTTTGCGTGTACCTGTCTTTAAGGTAAAACCTTCAGAGGGAGAAGGTCATTTATCTGATGTCGGCAAGAAGAAAACAAATGGTCATGGGTAATTGAACCAGAAGGGGGAAGGTCAATAGAGAGTATATTCCAGTATGGAAGAAAGGTGCTGTCACTTTTATCTTTATTATTTGAACTGTTGGATATGAAAAGCTTGTAATGGAATGCAGAGCATGGTCCTTGCAAAAGATGTTCTCTTCCTATTTTGAAGAATGAATATGTGATTCCACTGCATGCCAATTTTCAAACTTTCCTCGGGCAACCTCATTGATTAATTCTCTCTCTTTCTCTTTTCTTCTCGCTTCTGTCATCACCAAGAGATTTAATAGTTGCAAGATGTGGTGTGCTTGTGGGGATTTCCAGTAGACCTTAAGCAAGTCTGCTGCATCCTCAAAACCCAGAGGAACTCAATGCTCTCCAAGAGCAGATGATGCTCTGAAGACATGAGCAAGTCCCCAGGGAAGCGGCACAAAGGAAGATTAGGCACCCACCTGCAAGGGTTTTGTTAAGTTATTCCACATCTGCTTTAATAATTCAAAGCAGCATCAGCAGAGCGGCCAGAGAAATGATATATCTGTTTTTCAAGTATGGGGTGGGGGTGGGATGTTTGGGGTGTGGGGTGGGTTAACGGGGAAACATACCCATACACAAAGAAATCACACAAAGATGTTCTTAAGTGTCGAAGTATGTCTGTATGTTTGTGTGTATGGGCTTGTGCACGCACCTGCAAGAGCTACATAGGTTGTGCTGGACTGTCACTCACTTGTAACATGAACCGATGTTGTACCACTGCCACTGAGGCACCTGTGGGACTCGAAAGTCCACCTGTCTGACGCCTCGGTGTGTTTTTTGTGAACTCGCCTATAAAATAAATACTCATACACGCTCGCACACATGCCCACACGAACACACGCACCTGTCTTCCGAGGATTGCAGTCCCCCACAGAAGGCTTCCATGTGTGTCATCGGGGACAACGCAGCATGGAATGGCTTTAGCTGGAAAGAAAATAGCATTTAACTAGCAGAATAAACCATGTTTATGCACTTGCCTCGTAGTTTCTTAAACACGGGGAAACATGTAGACTAGTCTAATTTATACATCTCACTGTTAATGTATTGTTGTGGGTTTTGGGGCTTTTCATTAATAGCCCTTGAGGGGCACTCTTCCTCTCTTTTTCTTTAGTTATTTTTTCCTCCTCCTTCCATCTTTCTCCTCCGCTGCACCTGTTTTGAGCAATACCTTTGGGGCACAGCTTGAAGTGAATAATGTATGAGTATGAGAAGGAGAATCAGAAAACCTTTGTGGACCTTCTGTCTGGCTGCCTGTCTTCCTTCTCCTTTGTCTCTATCCCTAGCTCTTTCTTCTTTATTTTCTGGGGTTTTACAGTTAAACTAATTTTGAACTCAAATCTATTTGTCTCTGTCTCTTGCAGTGAGGTTTGTCAGCTGTGGCCGTGGTGGTCTGATGCAGTTTGAATGCAGCAACCCATCTGACTTTCGGATAGAGGCCAACGGAGTCCTCTATGCTGCCAGGACTCTTCAGCGCTCCACACTCCCTGTGTCACCTTTGCTGATCACGGCGAGTGACGCCGCCACTCAGCAGCAATGGGTGGCCCAAGTCACGCTGGTGCCCAGGCAGCAGGTGAATACACCTCAACCCTTTTTATAACATTTTTAACTTGTTTGTTGAGTGTCTGATTGATGTTTAGTGCCATAAAGAAAGGTTGAATGGTCAATTCTCCCCTTGCATCAAATAACTTACACTTATTAGGTGCACTTCACATTCACAGTTGACTACTTCCCTAAATTGTAGCAGGTGTTCCGAAAGACTGGATGGATGCTTGCTAATTAAAAGTTAATGTGTCAATTTACTAGGAGCACAAACATACACTCAACATGGTCAGTGGGTAGCAAGAGCAGATGCCGAATAGCTCCCCATAAAGTTGATTTCACTGAGCATGCCTTGTGATTGTGAGGTTATTGCCTTATCATGCAAAAGGGGCCACACCTCTTTTAGTGCTTTGGAAGATGGGGAGCATCTGCCTGAGCTGTAGTGTACCGCTCTAACTGTTCCTCTGGATGTGCTGTGCAGTCATCTGCAATTAGTCTGAATGACCATGTGCTCTTACGTCAACATTGTGGTTGGGAGGAGATCAAAAGGAATTTTCCAAAAAAAAGTACTCAATTAGGAAATATCTGCTTACAGTGCAGACATATACAGTAATATATAAAAGACTTGAGCGACTCCTCATATTTTTTTCCCAAAGAGCCAGATGTTTTCCTTCTGGACAAGTGGAGGACAAACGTAACAGTAGTAGGTCTAAACGCTATCTACAGCAGATGAACAGCATCTGTAAGTCATGCCCTTAAGGATGGTAAAAAAATCCATCTGACACAGTATCTGAGAGACACATCGGGTCCTTCGGGTTATCTAGCTGCTTGCCTATTGGTGCCTATCAAGAATAGACTCTTAAGGAATAGAAACTGGGAGAAAAGGCTGAGCTATGCAAAATTACACAAGAACCAGACTGAAAATCAATGGTAACAGGTAGTATAGAGAAAGGAATTTAAATTCAGACAGTATATACAGAGGAAGGTGAATATCTAAAGGAATCTGTGAAACCTGGTGGAGCTTCTGTCATGGTTTGGGGTTGTATTTCAGCCAGTGATGTTGTTGTAAGTACTCATTAAAATCAAGTAGTCAGTAAAAACTTTCATTGGCCTTCTGGAGACTCTTCTGAATTTTCTGAAAAGCAAAACTCTTTTCAAAAGACCAATGTTCTTTTAATTTCAATTCCAGTACTGGACTTAAATAAACTCCCAGAAGTATTCATTTTTAAATGTTTAGCAACACGGATAAAAAGTCAATAGTTATTGTGTGTGTTTCTAGAATTAATACTGACAGTTCTGTGTAGTTACTATCAGTGCTGCAGGCATAGTGGTCTGCTTGGTCGAAATTAAACTTAGTGGGCTTTTCAAAACACCATCGTTAGCCACTGACAGTCATTTACTATAGGGACTCCTGCAGGTATATGTGATTTTAATGATACCATTACTCACTGTTGTTGGGTGGTCACAGGTAAATAATTTTTTTTTAAATAATCAGGTAAAAATAGACTTTTCGCAGTTTCTGCATTGCTAAATCTGAATCTCACGTGGTCGATACATGTGTATACAAATGATTAACTTTATTATCAGTATCTGAACTCTGATCTGTATCTGGTGAGAGCTGCTGGATTTGACCTGATTTGCTTGTAATGAAATCAGGGATTGACTTTCCCGTATCTTCCACGTTTACGAGGTCACGAGCGGCTATGTTATCTTCCCCTAGCACAATTATTGTCATGAATCATCACGCATCTCTTAATCACATCAGTGATTACATTTTTTTTTTTATTAGTGCCCTGAATGCTCCAGCCTTGGGGAAACATTTTAATCAATGACAACAAAACAATATCCTCATTAACATGAGTGTGTACTCGCCCACTGTCTTGACCTCCATCAGAACCTGAGCTCCGCCACAGTCCGTGAGGAGAAAACATTTCAGTATCTGAAAGAAGAATTTCTCCTAAAAGGGGAAACACACACATATGAAATCCTTTCCACACACTCACAAACACTCAGGCCATCACTCAGCCAAACACTCTCCTGCACTCTGAAGTAGACTCCTAGTCGGAAGATGAAGAGGGGTTCGCGGAGTGTGGATTGGTACAGACCTCCAGTGTACCAGAGATAGATTTGCGTTGGGCAGAACAAACCCACCATGCCATTCATCATTCCAGACACAAGTTGCAAATAATTACTGCTCTCACTCACACCCATTTTAATAGGGTAATAGATATTTCTGAAGCATGCTCCCTCACTATCTGTCCGCTTGCCTCTCTGCATTTCCAATGTGTGAAAGCAGTATAATCGGATTTCAAACATGATTAGTGGAAGCTCGGCAACAGCTCCCCAGATGTTAGAGGAGGGGGAGTGTGGGATATGGGTCATGTTATAAAGGTGAGAAAGTGGTAATTAATTTCTGTGTTTGCATAGGGTACTTTGTAGTTTGTAGGACTTGACTACCTCACGACCGGTCAACATTTAATTAATTACATAAAAATAACAGTGGGGGAGATACTTGAAGGGGCACGGCAGCTCCATTAAAATTCCAGCTATCATAGATTGACATTGACGGATTTCGCATATTGTTTTTCTGTTTTCCTTTCTGCCTTGTTTTGTTCAAGGTTATTTTAACTTTCTCTGGCACTACTTCAGTCTCCTCAGTCTCTGGAGCAGCATAGGCAATTTGAGCCATCTGTGTGTTTAGTGTCTGGCTTTCAGGTACCATCCTCCTTTGTTTCAAATCTCATTCATTACAGCCGAGGGAGGATGGCAGATCCATTATGGAAGCTGCTCTATCTCTGTGGGTGTATTTTATCAGGACATAAGAAGACGTCTGCCATTTAAAGCAAACCAGAACTCGTAGTGTGTTTCCTTATCATGCTTATATTCTGAAATCACCATGTTAGTGTTTGCCAATGAATGCTATTAACCCATAAAATATATACATGTAATTGAAAAGGAACATCTTGACAAAAGTGTAAGAATCACTTGCTCTTTTTTATATCCTGAAGGGAACGTACCGCATTTTTCTGGCATGCATTAATTGGTCTTTTCAGTTCCCAGATCCTGGTTCTGCCAGAGGTTTCTTCCTCTTAAAATAGAGTTTTTCCTTCCCACTGTTGCCAAGTGCTTGTTCATAATGGGTTATCTGGTTGTTTTTCTGTGTTATTGTAGTATCTTTACCTTACAATATAAAACACCTTGAAGTGAGTCTTGTTGTGATTTGTTGCTATATAAACTAAACTGAATTAAATTCATTTGTTCTAACCACAGTTGTCCGCCTGATGCTTGTGTCTGAGGTAGAGTCAGGTCACTAAAGTCATCAGGAGTCTAAAATGCAAGAATCTCTGTACAAACCGTCTCTGCATAATGTAAAGTGACTGTTGAAAAACTTCTGTGGCATTCAAACTTCAAGCTTTACCGTCCACAGAGCCGTGCGCTGGCAGGGCTAAAAATGTACGTGCTCATACTTGACCGCATACATGTGATCACTAAATCATTTGCTTTTGCCAGGTGCAGGAAGGCGCTGTCCCTCCAGTCATGTCCAAGGATTTAAAGGAAATAGCATTTCCACCACGAAACATGGACAGCCAGCTGAAACGCATGAAGAGAGACTGGGTCATCCCCCCAATCAATGTCCCAGAGAACTCACGAGGCCCATTCCCACAAGAGCTTGTCCGGGTAATGTACTTCACACAAGCACATGCATGTCCGCGCGCGCGCGCGCACACACACACGCACACACACACGCGCGCACACACACACACACAAACCAAAAAAAGCCCTTTGCTTTATATGACAACCTTGCAGGCTCGTCCTTACCCTGGGCCTTCACTCAAAGGGTCAGAGACAGGAGATTTGTGCCTTGAACAAAATGCTTCATATTTACAGCACTTTGCTAAAGGTTAGGGTTTTTTTTCCCCCCACTGTATTATTTATCTTTTGTTTCAGGGAGCAGTCGGTGCCAGTATAACCTGGCATTATTTAGAAGCAGGGAGAAATCTGAAGTGCTCACGAGCATAATTGCTCTTCGGTTGACTGCTGAGATATTACACTCCTTTTTTCATGGCTCAAGGACAGACACAACCCAATTCATTTACACCAATTCTCTAGTCAGGGCTAGGTGTGGGTGGCTGACAGAGGACACGGAAAGCTTGAGACAGCTAAGAAGTAGATCCTTTCAGCATATTAAGCTTACTTTCTTACAGAGTGTTAAGTACTGTACATTCTCTAAGTATGATTTATTTTTAATCCGGCCATATTTGATGGGATGTTTATTGGCTTTAGTGGGTGATATCAGGAAGAGGAAAAGCTCAGTTTGCTCAGAACGGATCAAGAGTGTAGGAGCTGGGGTCTCAGCTTACATGGCAAGCAGGATAGACAGCCAAGAGAGAATTTCAATACGTGTATATGTAGACACTCATTTTATGTACTATTGTATTCACATAACAACCTATTTTTAAACCAATATTGTGATTGCTGTTGAAATCAGTGATTAGTACTAGAAATAATTAGCAATTCAGGGATTATTGGGTGGGTTTCATTCATACATATATATATATATATATATATATGTGTGTGTGTGTGTGTGTGTGTGTGTGTGTGTGTGTGTGTGTGTGTGTGTGTGTGTGTGTGTGCCTTATCATTAACAAATCTTTATACCAACAGATCCGATCAGATCATGATAAAAACCGATCCCTGCGATACAGCGTGACAGGCCCTGGTGCTGACCAGCCTCCCACTGGAATCTTCATCATCGACCCAATTTCCGGAGAGCTGTCTGTCAACAAGCCCCTTGATCGGGAGCACATCTCCAGCTTCCATGTGAGTCATGTAAAATAGTTAGAAACAAAGGCCCTCTTCAATAATTCCTTGTGATTTGAAAAGGTTTTTTCCATTCTGGATTATAAAGAGAAATGTTCTGTGGTAGTGCTGTACGTGCCTGCCAATTGGCATGTGCTCAAGAGTCATGTGTAGCCTTAACAATCTCAGATTCCATAAAGACTGGGGGTCTCCCAGGAAATCTGACTTATCCGTCTGAGAATTTCAAGGATTTTGAATAAATTGCATGTGTGTTAGATATATCACAATGAGCTGCGATGCTGCTGTATTAGTGGTTTTTCCATTCCATTAAGTTTGACTTAAATAATGTGCTTGAAAGCAATATGGTAGAAAATCATAAAGGTTGTAGTTTAAATGAAATTATAGCCTTTGACATATTCGTCTTGTAAAGTCTAATCAACTGGCCTTGGAAGGTCACAAAGTCACAGATGTCTATGCTTGTTCAATTTAAGCTATGTGTCCGTAATTCTTTTGTAGTTTTTGCAATTTCCTCTATTAATGTTGCTGTCTGCACTTGACACTGTAACATGAAGTCCACTGAATATTTTGCAATTCAAGCACCAGGTATAAGAATCACACAGCAACTTGTGGTAAAAGACTAGTATAATAGATGATGCTATTCTGCTGCTGCACTCGATACATCACATCACCTGAAAGAAAACCGACAAAATCATTAAGATTTTAGTTATCCTCTCCTTTGTAGTGTCAGTGTGCGTGTATGTGTGTAGAGCTCTGTTGTAATAATGTGTCAGTTAAGTTGATTTGGCTTCATTTTATATACCATTTCTACCCGTGTGAGTTTCTTCATTACAAGTTGGTGAACTTTATCTTCATTCATTTGATGGGAATTATCACAGTGAGTTAAGAAGTAGTATCTGTCAATCTGCTTAGAGAGCTTGCATCTGCCACAGATATAACTCTGAATTTATAATTTGTTTTTATACTTTTACGCTATAAAAGTATGACAACTCATGTATGAGTGAATTTAAATCCCATGTTAGGCATGAAGCATACATTATGTTGGACAAAATGGACTTGAACGGCAAAAAGATGCAGTGAATCAGATTTAGTCTTATAAAACAAATGGGCTTCCATGTTAGGCAGCGGTATAACTATGATAAATGATGAATATGGTAAATATGATATGAGTTAAACCAGAATGTATTTGTCTCGAGAGACATCCATGAAACAGCTGTGGCATTTCATTTGAATAAATATAGTCGTCCTTTATCTTTTGCTATACATGCATAGCTGTCTTTACAGCGCGTTGAAAAAGTATTCATACTCTTTGAATTTCTCCATGTTTTGTTATGTTACAGCAACAAACATAAATGAATTTTATTGGGATTTTATGTGATAGACCGACACAAAGAAGGGTATAATTGTAAAGTAGAAGAAAAATATGCATCTTTTTTATAAAGAAACATCTGAAAAGTGTCCCGTGCGTTTGTATTCAGCTCACTTGTGTCAGTACTTTTTTGAACCTTTTGCTGCAATTACAGTTGCAAGTCTTTCGGGGTTTGTGTCTACTAGCTTTGCACATCGACAGACTGCAATTTCTGCCCATTCTTCTTTGCAAAATAGCTCTAGCTCAGTCGGATTGAGTGTCTGTGAACACCAATATTAAAGTCTTTCCACAGATTCTCAATAGGATTTAGGTCTGGACTTCAAATGGGCCATTCTAATGCATGAATAGGCTTGGACCTAATCCATTTCATTGTAGCTCTGGCTGTATGTTTAGGGTCGTTGTCGCTGTTGGAAGGTCTCAAGAATGTTGCAGCCTCAAACAGGTTTCCTTCCAGGATTGCCCAGTATTTAGCTCCATCCACTTTCCCGTGATGTCTCGCCAACTTCCCCACAACATGATGATGTTGCCACCACAATGTTTCATAGTTTTTTTCAGATGATGGATTGAAAAGTGGTCTGTGAGATACTGAAAACCCGAAATATGTTTTCATAATACAACCCTGCTTTAAACTTCTCCACAACTTTATCGCTGACATGTCTGGTATGTTTCCTGGTTTTCATGATGGGGTTTTTTGTTCACTAATGCTCTCTGAGGCTCTCTGGCCCCTCTTCTGTGGAACCAGCTCCCAGTTTGGATTCGATAGAAAGACACCCTCTCTACTTTTAGGATTAGACTTAAACTTTCCTTCTAGATAAGGCTTATAGTTATGCCCGGATCAGGTGACCCCGAATCCTTCCTTAGTTATACTGTAACAGGGCTTGGTCTTTTGCAGATTGTTCTCTGATCCTGCTTCCTGTAAAAGAGAGTTTTTCCTTCCCACTGTTGCCAAGTGTTTGCTCATAGGAGGTTATTTTAAGGTTGTCTCTGTATTATTGTTGGGTCTTTACCTTAAAAGATAAAGCACTTTGAGGCACATGATGTTTGTTTTGGACCTATATAAATACATTTGAATTAGCAAACCTCTGAAGCCTTCACAGAACAGCTGTATTTATAATGAAGTTAAAGTACACATAGGTGGACTATCCAAGTAAAGGAGGCTGAAAACAAATGCACGCCACACTTTATGTGGCTATCACATATAATCTCTGTTAAAATATGTTGTTGTAACGTGGCAAAAAGTGGAAAAGTACTCCAAATACTTTTTCAAGGCACTGTATATGAGCAGTAACCCGCACACAAGTTGGTATAAGACTAATTCTTGTAATGGCTTTAACACAAAGTTTGATAGGTGAGACTGAGTAAGTGCTTTGTGGTTTAAGCCCATATGTTGTTTATGTGTATGAGAACATCCTTTACTTGAACAGTGCTTATAGTACAGATGTGTTTGTATTTTCCTCCAGCTAAGAGCTCATGCAGTAGACCTGAATGGAAACCAAGTTGAAAACCCTATTGATATTGTGATCAATGTGATCGACATGAATGACAACAGACCCGAGTTCACCCATCAGATCTGGAATGGCACCGTTCCAGAGGGTTCCAAGCCAGGTAATAAAGTGTATTCTCTACCACTGTGTTTGCAGATTAAAGAGTATTGATGGCATTTCTGGGGTGGCCACTGTGTTATCACTTTGTCTAGCGATCAGCTGTATTATAAGAAAACAAAAGCATTAAGGATGTATTACAGCAGAGCTATAATTCCAGTTGTGTTCAGCGTAGCGGCGTTCGCTGAACTTCTAATGTATTTTGATTGCCAATTAGAGCGGTGACGTGAAAATATCGACACCCTGTCTCGTTCTTTCTATCCCTTAGGATCATTTGTTATGACAGTGACGGCTGTTGACAAAGATGACCCCAAAACAGCCAATGGGATGCTACGTTACAAGATCTTGTCTCAGAATCCCGAGAGTCCAACCTCCAATATGTTCACCATCAACAACAAAACCGGAGGCATCATTACAGTGGCAGCAGGCCTGGACAGAGAGGTATTTGACACTTTTCTTTCCTTGGTGCTTGTTTAATCTGCTCAAATACTGTTACTACCTTACTCTGACTGTAAAAATAGTGTTTAAGAAGGTTGATTTAATAGGCATACTGCACCTGCATTTAAGTGACACCTTCATTAGCAAGGCCATCCGTTATATTCCATGTTCTTCATCTTCTTACTCTGGAGATATATCAGTGCATTTGAGGTTTATGTTTCGATTCCTTTTTAAAGGAATGCCAAAGCTGCTTAAACATATATCAAGGCTGTCTGAGAGCTAACAAGCCAACGGGAATATTTCTTATTTAGAATTAAAAGAGAAGTAGAACTGGACTTTCTTCATTTTCACCTTCTCTGTGTTTTTCTTTTCTTTGTTTTTTTCTTCTGTCTTTTTTCTAGCCTACGAGCTGTACTTTCATCTTATTTTTCCATCTCTGGAATTGCAGGGATCTATCTCATAATAAATAAAGTAATATATACAGCTAGTTGCCAGTTGGTTCAATTCTAGTGAGGGCAATCTGGCTGAGGTGGCTGCTCAATCACTTCCGCCCTGGGGGCCACCATTTTATGTCCGCCAGTTGCCACCATGAAAGTAATTTGGCCGACTCTCATTACCTAGCAACTGGTCCATCACCTGAGTGGTTTTTAATGTGAAAAGAGTCATTTGTTAGCTTCATGATACTGTCCAGAGCAGAGATGTACTTTTCGCACGCGCACACAGAGACACACAAACAAATTCAGAGTACCTCACAGGAAATAAACCAGATTAATATAAAAAACCCACCATCAGTCACGATAATTATGAAGCTAGCCTGTTCAGTTTGGTTTCACTTTATTTGGACACATTAATACTGATTTACAGTGTGCTGCCTTCTTAATAGGGAGTCTCAATCAATTCAATAGTCTTAAGAATGGATCCTGTTTTTATGAAGCTTCAAATGGAGATTTTTTGATGATGCCATTGGGAGTGATGCTAATTCAGCCTCTTTTTTTCTTTCCCTTTAGAAAGTGCCACAGTACACACTGATAATCCAGGCCAGTGACATGGAGGGCAATCCCATGTATGGCCTCTCTAACACGGCCACGGCTGTCATCAGAGTCACTGACATTAACGACAACCCACCAGAGTTTACTGCTGAGACGGTAAGAAACAAGCTCATATCGGAGATGTCAGCACAGCAATCTTAGCGTAAAAGAGGCACCACAAGGACTCCTGTTTCACCCCAATGTAGATATATGCACTCAGCTATCGGTTCTGCTCACTTACCTAGTTCTGCTTGCCCTGCATTTCTGAAGCCATACACAGATATACAAGTTACCAGCCATGCGTAAAGTGTTATATCCCCCTCCAAATGTTGACACATGCAAGTACAGGGGATGCCTGCCCGAGTGAAAGAGGCACTTGCTGTGCCTGCGAATCACTGAAATTTGTAATGCTACTGTTGTGCTATCGGGGGAGCACGGGGAATGAGATGACCATGACGACATGATAAGTTACCTTAGATATCTATTTACCCAAGATCGGTCCTGCTGTGCCGTGTGAGACAAGGCTCAGTGTATTTTTCGCTGCCACAGCAGTATCACTAACAGCTCGCTGCTCTCTATGTTCATGGTTTATTCATGCAGTTTTTCGGCGAGGTGCCTGAAAACCGCGTGAATGTCATTGTGGCTAACCTGACAGTGACTGACAAGGACCAGCCCAACACGCCGGCCTGGAATGCTGTCTACAAAATCACCGGGGGCGACCCCACCGGCAGGTTCTCCGTGCCCACTGATCCAACCACTAATGAGGGCTTGGTAACAGTCGTCAAGGTAAAGCCTCCTATTGAAAAAGCTCTTCAAACAGCCTGTAATCCAATGGAAACGCATAGTATATGTTTGCAATGATACATGACATGTGGTCTGGCATGAAAAACATGTGGCATGTTTATTTGATTAGGAGATGCATGGATTTAATAGAAGGAAAGTTGCCTCATATGTCATCTCACCTCTTGTCTGTAAAAACCCATTAGCAATCCGCCCTGATTAATTATCTGAAAGTAGAAAAAGAATTTTGTGTAAAGCATCTGTAGACGAGTACTGATAAATTGCAGCACCTCTCGGATTTTGTCTTTGATTTTTTTTTTTTACAAAGGTTAATTTAGTGACAGCAATTCATATTTTGTAAAAGCTTTGTTCCTAACAAATATTGTGCAAAATCAAAATTTTAAAATATAATAATAAAAGATTAAAATCCTTTTTTTTATTAATTCCGACCACATTTCAAATGGAAAAGATTGGTTGCGCATCTCTTACACCAGCTCTCCTGCTGTTTTGTATCCTTGAGCTGACCATAAAAGGATTTAGTCTCTTTATCTCGTCCCACTGTCCAATGCAAGTGTTCACTATAGCATTTTTCAGGCAAAGACGAAGAAAAGGATTTAGTTATTGCTTTCAGATCAGTGACACATAACCACAACTTTCATGTGATTTAGTTTACCCTATATGTTTAAGGTGTGATTCACTCCAATCTCCTTTACTGTTTTTCAGCCTATTGATTATGAAACCAGCAGGACGTATGTGCTGACAGTGGAAGCGAGGAATGAAGTTCCCCTGGCCAAAGGCATCCACACTCCCCGACAGTCCACTGCCACCGTCTCCATCAGAGTGATAGATGTCAATGAGAGTCCTTACTTTGAGCCCAACCCCAAATTCGTTAGGCTTGAAGAGGGAATGATGCCACAGTCAACACTGACCACTTTCAGTGCACAGGATCCTGATCGCTTCATGCAGCAAACCATCAGGTACATTTTACAGTAAAAAGTAAAAAGGAGAGTCTGATTGAAACTTTACACCTCTTCAAAAGATTCGAGTCCACCTTTCAGATGTGGAAATTTGGAAGAATTCCTCTAATCTTTAAAGTTAGCCCAATTTCCTCGAATGTGTTCTCCCCCTTTTCAAGTACATCACATCCAGCTTCTAATATGAATAATGCTATTGAGCATGTGAAAAATATGGAGTAATATGGTAGGTTAAGGTGACAGCTATTCTCTCCATTAGGCCTGTTAAGATAACACTTAGCAGCCAGCAGCAGTCTCTATCTCATTCTTCAGCCTTATTTTTTTCCTTTTCATCACAGCTATTTGGCAGTGGAAGTATTTATCTGCTTGAAAACAGTCCATGAGAAATGAGCTAGCTTTGTAATTCCACGGCTTGTCCTACAAATTAGTTTGAGCTACTGAGTTTGGTTTCCCCCGTGAGGCTGCTCTCCAAAGTTAGAATAATTATGTAAAAATTCATGGTCTAAAATATTTATTCCGTGTAAACTAATAAAGACAAAAAGAATAAAATGCCAAGCTGGAAACAGACTTTTTTTTCCCAGCAGAATACAAAATTAAACCTTTGAGACATTCTCGATGCTTTTATCAGAGAACTCGGTAAATAACGCCTGGCTTGAAATAACGAGTCACTGTGTGAATCTCTTTGTATTTCTCTTCAGGTACTCCAAACTCTCAGATCCAGCCAACTGGTTAAGGATCGACACAAACACCGGCCGGATCACAACGATTGCCATTTTGGACCGAGAATCACCTTACGTGAAGAACAATCTGTACAATGCAACATTCCTGGCTACTGACAATGGTACGTATCTATCTAGATGGATGCAGTAAGAGCTAATACTCACTTCTCTAAAGGAAGCCTAGCTGTCTAGTGTAGCCTACCTCTCAAAGGTCTATCTTCCACCTTGCATCACTTTGACTACCTCTGTGATGTGTTTCACCTGAAGCCAGTGCACAAGTGCAACGCATCTGCTGAAAAAAAAAATCTATCTCGGTTAAAGCCACAAAGACATTCTCAATTCTCGAAGGTCAACCTTAAACCAGGCACTTGGCACATCTGAAACGCCGAGCACCTTATTGGGGGGTTAATGTGCTAGCAATCCCAGAGCATGTGGATGTATTCACCTCGTCTCTGAACTGGCGGGATTTACCTCTGTTCAGGTTTACCCTGTTCTACGGAGCATAGCTTAGGCCAATAGGCTTAAAAACTCCACCAATAAAGAGGTTTCTCAGCATTAATGGGTCAGGATTGGATGACTAGCTCCTTTGAGCGTGGCCTGAATGGTAAAAAAGCCTCTTAGCTGAGTGAATACATAGAGGAGCCTGAGAGGAGCGACAGTGGGCTCTGTTTGTCTGCTTTAGTATTCCCGACCCGTGCCCTTCGTCAGGAAGACGTTCTTCAGACACACATACAAACATACACACTCAGAGACACACACACACACACACACACACTTAATGTTCTGATATCCAAGTCTTTCGGCCCATCTCCCCACATAAGATTAAATTCTCAGATCAGTATTCATTTTGTGCGGATCTTCCTCCACTAGAGCAAAAAGCTTTTTAGAGTGGAACCCAAAGTTTAAACTTCATGCTTTACTTCTCTATGTCCACTGTATAATAACTGCGAAATGAGAGATGGCATTTCAATAGCAAGTATTGCTTTCCATATGTGAATTTTGGGAAATCTTACGTCTCGTAAAAAGTTGATGTTAACTATATGTGTGTTTTTTATTTTACACAGGTATACCGCCAGCAAGTGGCACAGGAACTCTCCAAATCTTCCTACTGGATATCAATGACAATGCTCCCCGGGTGTCCCCTCAGGAGGTGGAAATATGTGAAAAGCCAGACCCGAATGCCATCAACATCACTGCATTTGATGGAGACCTGAGCCCAAATGCTGGGCCATTCGCCTTTGAGTTAGCCAACAGGCCCGCTGATGTTCGGAGAAACTGGACCATAACAAGAATCAGCGGTAAGATACAGACTATGATTTCACCGTGCTGCTCAGGCGCTCGAGCCCTGGGCTAATTTAGTAAAACTAACCTTCGTTTTGCTGTTCCCCAGATAGCGTGTGACAGAAGGCAATTCGGCTGTTTTGCACTTGCGTGCCCACGTTTGTGTTTGTTGATGTAAAAGAAAAGTAAAAAGTGGCATTTGATGATTAATTAGAAAACTCCAAAGTCTCAAATCATACAGTATTTATAGCATTCACATCTGTTATCCTCCAAAGCACATGTGAAATTTGTGTATTAGTTACACGCTGTAGAAATCACACAGCCAGATCTGACAATGAAACAATATATTAACCTTACTCAGCAGTCACTAATTGTTTATGCTAATTTACAACAAAACACGAGTGTAGGAACTCATCTGTTGTTTGTTAGCTACTAGATGGTGCGAGTTGAAACGCAGTGAATATATCTTAATAGGATAATGGCATTTGGATTATCGCAGCTGGGAATTTAGCCTAAGCAGCATTATCAAAACGCATTCAGTAGATTTATAAGCTCCAAATCCAAATCAGGACCATGTTTTGGATTAGATATGCTGATGCAACTTCCAGGTAGGAATTTATGTTGCATATTTGTGGTAATAGGAGTGTAATCACGCTGCGAACATAGTCTACACAAACAAGCATTCAGAGTTTAGACTTAATCCCCTATGAAAGGCTTCCTGTCTCTTTTATATTTAAACAGCCTGAGTTATTTAATCTTTAGACTCACCACTCGAAATGTGTTTCCTCTAACAAGGTGCTAAGACAGCTCTTTTCTCCTGTCCGTCTCTCAGGTGACTATGCTCAGGTGAGCCTGAAGATTGGCTTCCTTGAAAGTGGTATCTATGAGATCCCCATCATAATCACGGACTCAGGCAACCTGCCCATGTCTAACACCTCCTACCTGCGGATTAAAGTGTGCCAGTGCGACATCAACGGAGACTGCACTGACCAGCAGCACATCATGGCTGCCGGCCTAGGCACAGGCGCCATCATCTCCATTCTGCTCTGCATCATCATCCTCCTCAGTGAGTGTCTCAGTGGCTCTCTCAAACAGCACACCACGGGAACGCACACAGGGATTATAAAGACAGCTAAACATTATCCGAGATATCACTAGATTACCGCAGGATTAACAAAAAGATAGCCTCGATCAGGCCCACGTCCAAGCTCTAAAACACTGGATCCGATTACATTTGAATGAAAATATGCAGGTTATTATTTTTCATTGTATGAGAGCTGCTTTTCTTTCTGCCTATTAGTTCTCGTGCTGATGTTTGTGGTGTGGATGAAGCGTCGTGATAAAGAACGTCAGGCTAAGCAGCTCCTTATCGATCCTGAGGATGACGTGAGAGACAACATCCTGAAGTATGATGAAGAAGGTGGAGGAGAAGAGGATCAGGTAAGAATCATAACAGTTTGGGTGCGCCTCTAAAGAATCAGAAAATCTGCTGTTCTCAATAGAATAGGTAACAACAGATGTTAATTACTGATTGTGAATTGTACCAGGATTTAAATGATTTTAAGAGAATCTGATGACATTTGTGGCAGTGTCTGCTTTTTTATTCAGCCCCAAACAAACGATATAAAACCCAAACTGTGCTGAATTGAAAAGTTAAATTAATAATAAATAATAAATGAATCATAGAGTACTGTGCGCAAGCCTTGAGCTACCCCACATTTCTTTATATTTTGTTTACAAGGAGCCAGACGTTCTTGTTTTTAAAATGTTTCTGAGCAATAGTTTTCCTGGATTTCTAAAGGATCTTTCAAAGCAGCAAATGTTTTTATGGATAATTGCTGCTTTTTTCACTCATTTTCAGTCCAGTCCTTGTACCTGATTATTTTCAGAGATTTTTTTGTTTAACTTAATTGATAATTGATGAATTTTCATTTTATGCCTTGTATTAGTTACTAGCAAACACCCTCACCCCAATTTAGTTGAATCTACTGAAAATACCACAGACAACACAGGTATTTAACAAAGTATTTTTTGCACCAAGAAAGTCATTCCCAAAGAGCTAGTGTCCAAAAACTTGGCATATTTCGCCACGATGTGCACTGTGCCCTAAAAAGAACTGAGGAAACTGAAGTAGTTCGCCTAAAAAACAATCCGTATCCATCAGGCAAACAAAGGCTGAGTGATGCAAACTTACACAAGTACTATAATCAAAATTAACAGAAAGTCTTATGGTGTGAAATCTTTAGTTCAAATTGTTGTCAGTATGTTCAGAGAAGATCAGGAGAGAAGTATGGCACGAGAGTCTACAGCCAACTGTAAAACACGGTGGAGGCTCTGTCATGGTTTGGGTCTGCTCTCACTGTCAAACTTCATGGAATTATGAACGCAGCAAAGCACAATCAGATTTTATCTACCATGTAGTATCATCTGCAAAGCATTTAATTGCAACATGGAAATGTTTCAGCATGACAAAGACCCCAAATAAAAGTATACCTGAATAGAAAAACACATGATAGACCACCGTCAATCAGCTTTGAGTGTCCTTCAAGAAGCCTGGAGAACTATTCCTGAAGACTGCTTAGGAAAGCTTGCCAGGGAGAGTTCAGGTGTGTCAAAGAGTAAAGGTGATTGTACCATATATCGACTTTCAAGTTGGTTATAATTATAGAGGCTCTGTTTTTGATTTTTGCACATTACTTTATGTTTTGATGTCTATATCAATTAGGCATTAATAAAGAAAGTAACAGAGAAATACTTTACAAATTCAAAGTTTCTGGGTTTTTTTTTTTTTTTGGGGGGGGGGGGGGGGGGTTATTTGGACTGTGTCAGCATAGTTTAGTATAAGGAGATATGAAACAAGAAAACATCTCAGGGGCAGTTAATAAACCAGATTTTAATGGTCCTAAATAACTGTAATTCTTTGATGTATCCAAAAAGTATCAAAATTCCACAACAGCACATTTTTAAGTTAATAATAATGACAATAATGCTCAGATTTCTAAAATTCTTTTTGCATTGTAACATGTTTATATGTTTATCCAAACAACTTTTTGTTCTTTTTCTTTCTTTTCTTGTTTTGTGGAGAACCTTTGTGTTATTGCAGCTTAGGAGTCTATTCACACTGCAGAGAAATGCCATGCTATACACATCATCTAGCTGTACAGTGTGTGGTCTTTGTTGGTGTGGAATATTCAGGTCATATTTATGCAGCACGGAAGCAATTTCTGCATAGCTGAAGCTACAGAGGACATAGAGGACCACCTAGATTCTTTTGCAAGCATGCATAGACTTACAATGCTTCATTCTAGCATGAGGTCTGCTCATTGTGCCGCTTTAGGATACACTTCAGCAATTCACAATGAATTGTAAGACGTAAATTGGAAGTTTTTTTTCTAGGAGGGAGCTGGAAATCGAAAGCTCGAATCAATAAGGCAAACACATTTTGATCCAATTGGTTCCAGAAATATTGGGAATGTCTCTCAACTGGAACTGCTCTCCGCGTCGCAACACCAACACAACAGACATGCATTGCCACAGGCATCGGGAGAGTCACATCTCTGTATCATCCCGCACTGATCAGGCTCACACACAGGCACAAATTCAATTGTCCTAATAACCCCTTGTTAGCAAAATGGAATCATTTCATAAAAAAAAGGCAGTAATATACCAAATGGGCTATTTTCTTGCTGCTTGCTGAAGTGCTTTGGTGGCTTAGATATAGCAGAAATGTGCGGGAGACCCCAGCCTGACCCAGAGCAGGAGCAAATTAGCCTGGGAGACTTGTAATTGGTAAGCTGATGTCATTTAGAGACAGACATCTGCTGTGGCACAATAATGAAGCCCTGTCTAAGGTAACAATACGACTGGAAAGCCATTACACATCTGCCAGTGATTAGACAGGAGGGACTGAACCACTTGTGTATTCGCGTCCTCACTTTCCAGCACAAAATGCACAAACTTGCGGCCCAAAACATGTTGAAAAGGAAACAGCCACATGATATAACACCCTTCAAAGGCAAACGAGCGGGTGCAGCAATTTATTGAGGGAAAACAAGCTTCCATTTTGAGTGGTGCTGAGAAGGGCAGGGAGCCAGGAGAAAATGGTCTTGTCTGTGGAATCGGCGAAGTCAGTGTTGGGTAAAAAATAGACCTGACTTTCCCAGCAACGTGGACTTTATAATGCCCACCTCTGTTCTCCCTATCTCCCGCTGGGGAGGAAATTGAAGTGTCAGACCATTGGGTGCGCTCAGAGTATATGATTTTAGTTGTTGCTGCCATTGCCCTGGTTTTGTATTGCTCTGTGAAGTACGCATTTCATCAAAGGCAGACAGCTGATCAGGCACCCACTCAGCACACATTGAAAAAAGTAATAATAAGGAAATAATGACAGATGGACAAGCAGTTGCGGACAGGTTTGCAAGTTAAAAAAAATGGGAGAGAAAGAGCCATCTGCTTCCATAAGTGACCTCAGGAAAATTTCCTTCACCTTAACCTAACCCAGTGTGGCTTTGAAGGCATGCTTTGGAAAAACCTGAAAGGTTTTGATTTATTTTTCAATAAATGAAACAAATTAACCACCTGTTACACAGATAAGAAGACATTCTGCACATCAGAGGAACTATGACTTAACTTCAAGGAGAACTCCAAATTTATTAGAAAATAGCGCTTGCTTTTTTGCACCTTTGGTCATTATTTAAATTTTTCATAACCCTGAGCAAAAGAAAATAATTACTGAACTACATCTACAGCTTTCAAATAGTTTAAAATTTTTGGATTTCTTTTTTTTTACTCTTGTTTTATTAATATTGCTGTATATAAGAAAAGGAAAACTATGCTCAGATCTGCACAGTAAGAAGTAACCTCAGCGAAGATGGGGAACTGCTAACAAGCAGACCTATTTCTAGTCTTTATGCTGAGCTAATGATAAGCTTATAATTGCAAGGACATGAGAATGGTAGTAATCTGTCGACCAAACGTATCACAGTAAAACAGAATGACAAAATAATCCTCTAACAGGCACCTTGCATATATATATATATATATGGTGTATAATGCTTAACAATGTTTAGTCTTCTTTGAATGTGGGTCATGAACGCCGGTGGCAAATATTTCATCAGGCCAGCGTATGTGTGAAGAGTCTGATCCCTGAAGGGGGCTGGTATATCATTAGACCTTCCTGCATAGTTAAGCCATTATATGGCTCCATTGCAATTCCTGTCACTTGTTCCTGACCCTTCTGGAGCACGACCTTAGACAAGGTGAAATGGGAGTTGGACTGAAATGAGCCAAAGATGATGGATACCTTTTTCGTGTGGCATGTGACTGTTATTATACCCCATTCACCAACAGAGCTTTTGTTATTGGGTATTAAATCAAATAGCAAAAAAATGTCTGGAGTAAAGTACTTGTAAACGGACTTCTTGCTTGGTTGTGTTTTTTCTATTCAGGATGTTGGTGCTTCATTTGAGGATTTGTTGTAAAATTGTTTCAAGAATATCTGCACGTTTTTTCCACTCTTTCGAGTGTCTGTGTGTAGGTACGTGTGCAACTGAGCAAAGACAATTTTGAAGGGGCATATTAGAGATGGATGGATTACGAAAATCTCTTAAAGAGAGACAATCCATCATGCACGCTTATTAGGCACACACTCTGATTCTCAAATGGCATTTTCTCTATCATATCTGCTGTCACCCTGATACCATTCAGTCATTCAGCTCAGCTGGGTTGTTCTTCACCACAGCCTCTTTCTCGCTCTTAACTCCTTTTTTCTCTTCACCCTTTTTTTCCTCCTTCTTCCTTGCCCATGACTTTGCGCAAACTGCGAGCCATTCAGGTTGCCTTGGTAATGTTAATAGGATTAGGAATGGCTTATGCATATCCACCATCCCGTGTCTGGGCATTGATTAGAGCAAAACAGTCGCCTGCACATCCTTCCTGCAGCACACCGCCCAAGTACAAACACTCTGCAGCGTATGATGTGGTCCTCAGCTTGGCCCCCCCTCAGCGCTGGCGCTTTTTTATGTGTCAAATTGTCCCTGGGCTTGTACTTCACAGACAAGAAGATTAAAGTTTCCCTCGTGTTCCCTCAACTCTTCTCGCTGGATTCTAACTTTAAAATCTCCCCTCCACTGAGCTGAACTCCTTCTTCCTACTTACAGCACAGGATGTGCTTACCTATTTAAATAATCATACTCAGTTTGGGGTCTTGCCACGGTGCTTAGCTAAGTCCCTTCTGTCTGTGTTCCCCAGGATTATGACCTGAGTCAGCTCCAGCAGCCGGACACGATAGAGCCCGATGCCATCAAGCCGGTGGGAATCCGCCGTCTAGACGAGAGGCCCCTCCACCCTGAGCCACAGTACCCAATGAGGTCGGCAGCACCCCACCCCGGAGACATCGGAGACTTCATCAATGAGGTAAAAACATCAGCCAGTAATGTTGTTGAAATCTGACATTGTTTTGCGGTGAGGTGAAAATCAAATCCAAGGATAAGAGCTGAAATAAAAGGATCAGAGGTCTCGCAAAGCTTGAATTTCATTTCCAAGCTGATTGGTTTTCTTATAATAAACTTGTGTCTAAATAAACAATTTGGCTCATATGACTGAGCATCAAGGAGTTGCTCGCTCCCTTGTAGTTGACAGAGAAGTACTTTCAATTGAATCAGTCGTTATGAGAATTGTTTTCATCTTTTCCCAGCAGAAAGTTGAAACTTTTTTCATTTCAGAAATATCCACTCAAACATGCATAAAGCCCAAAAAGTACATGATGCTAACTCACTTGGATATAATTGTTTTTCTCCTCACTTTCTGCCAAAGTAGAGTTATAGATGTGTCAGCATAGAAATAGGAGATGAGAGAAGCAATACATTGGCTTTCTATCGCAGTGAACTGTTCGGCGTGCCCTCGTTTGCCTCAGGCCATCATTGACTCCAGCATGAAGGGAGAATGTAAAATGAAAAGAGCAGTCATATATTTTTCACAAGCTCCAACAGACAAGAGTTTCACAGCATTACAAATGGAGTTCTCCCCTAGTTTTTGGATGGTGCCCATGTTTTTAGATTAGAGCTAGCTCTCTCTGCTCTGCCCCCGAACATCTATCTCTCAGATCCCTTTACTCAGGCACCTCTTATTTTAATCTCACCGTGAGCCATGTTACTTGTCGTAACAGCTAATATGTGATGAAATGTAATAGTCTGTGCTGTCCCGCGAGTAGCAGCCTGACAGTTTAAACCATTCTTGATCACTTATTTTTTTCTTTAGCTTTTTTTTAAACATATCATTTTATAGTGCTTGCAAGGCCTTTGAGACATTTCCGAGCACCCTGACCTGTTTTTAGTTCCAAATTTGACTGCCACTAAAGCTCAGTCATGGTAGCTTCAGCGTGCACATGGAGCTGGAATCCGACCTAACTGATAGGGCTATCTGCCAGAGAAGCAGGGAGACAGCGAGGGCTGGGGAGGGGGAGTGTGTCTGATCTCCATCCTGAATGGTCTCCACATGCCCCAGGAGCTTGTGTCTCCTAATTAAATTAGATGGACAAAAAATAGGAATAGGTTTAGCAGAAGGACTTTAACTTGACAATCTGACAAACAAAGGTCTATTACTGAACTCCTGCTTTGTTCTGACAGAGGGGGAGGGGGTAGTTTAAATACAATAGCACCAACTTCAAATGACCTTTGTTGTCCACAGGTGGGACGTTTCTCCACAGAGGGACGCAAACCTTAAATGATTGCATTCATTGTTTTACATAGAGCCTGGCGGGGTTAGGTGTGCCTAGAGATTACAGTGGATTGATTGCACATCTCTTTGTTAACCGTGGCACAAAAAAGAGACAGCGAGTTCACCATTTTACTAAGAGTGGTTATTATCTTCGGTGCGGTGTATGACTCAGTTAACAATGAAATTACAGTGAGTTCCGTGATTGACTAACCTTATGAAACTGCCAGTGGGGTTGTGGTTGTAGATGGAGGGGGCTATAACCAGCAGAGCGATTATGGTTGTAATTGTAATGAACGATCCATCTGTCATATTTCCCACAAAATTATCAGCACCACAGCCCTGAGCAAATACTTAACAAAAAGCTAACAAGTGGAAAATAATCGCTAAGTGCCCGGGCACTTTAATTCAGTACATCTTTTTATTTGAGAGCATTTCAGCACTGTAATGGCAGTGCGGAGGAAACTATAAATCTTCGACAAGTTCCCAGCGAGCTGAGGTCTCGTTTCTCTGCGTTATGTTGCTCCACTTTATTTTTAATTCATTTATTATTTGTTGGGTGTCCTCAGTTCCGGGGGGTAAAAGGGAGAAACGAAGCCTGGATCCACATGGTTCATGGCCAAAGCGCATCTCAACTCCTAGATTGGCAATCCATCAACTCTCCCAAGTCCCGTTAAGGAAGGAGGCTGGAAATCAATAACAATCCATGAGGACTTTTCACACCGGTGTGAGGATTTCTTGGAATGTCAAACATGATCTTGAAAGTAGAACCGCTCCCACCAGCACTGCGGGCTTCACGATAACACACAGAGACACGTTCTCGCTGGTTGCCACAGTTAGGCGTAGTGTTTAGGCCACATTCAGATATAAAATGTTACAAATATTTTGATCTGATGATAGACGACCATGTGTCGGTGCCAGAGTCGTGCTCCCTGTACAAAGTCAGAGGAGTGTTAGTTGGGGGAAGGGGAGATGGAACTGTCATCTGAGGCTACTGGTCATGCTCAATCTTGGCTTTCGATCAAGCCAGCAGCCTAGAAACATCAGGAGAATCCCAATGAAACAACACAGAGGAAACACACAGGAACAGTAGAGCCTGATTAATCCTTATTTCCTGAGCAAGTGCGGAGGGAGCGACCGACTGTTTTTAGTACAGCCGTTTGTGTGCGGTAGTGGGTGGGAGAGAGTTATTTTTACGTGACTCACTCCTCGTTGGAGACGGTGTTTAATCTTCTCATCTAACGTTTTTTTTTGTACAGGGACTCAAGGCAGCAGACAATGACCCCACCGCTCCTCCCTACGACTCCCTGCTAGTGTTCGACTACGAGGGCAGCGGCTCCACAGCTGGCTCCCTAAGCTCCCTCAACTCCTCCAGCAGCGGGGGCGACCAGGACTACGATTACCTCAACGACTGGGGCCCTCGCTTTAGAAAACTGGCAGACATGTACGGTGGAAGTGACGACTAGGACACACAGTCACGCCCTGAAGGATATAAAGATGAGAGAGAAAAAAAATGAAGAAAAGGAAAGATTTCCTGTTGATGGACATGGACAGCTGATATTCCCTGAGAGAGAGAAAGGTAGAACCATGACAGAAAATAAACAAAAAAATAAACATTGATTCAGAATTTTTTTCAAAAAACAACCAACCTAGGCTTATTGTTGTAGTCTACGCATACATATGCTTGTTGAAAGCTTAGGCATAGACTGTGGTCCAGTTACGGAGGAAGTGGGAGGGAACACTGGTGGACTGTCACCATTCAGATTGTTGGTATTGAATGCGCTCAGTTACACTTGAATTTCACAGTACAGAAGCACTGGGATATAATGTGCCTTTTTGTACATTTTTTTGGATCTAAATGATTAGTTTTATGTTCAAGGCTTTAATGGTACTGACTTTTGGAGTGATTTCAAACAAAGTATGTTACACTCTGGTATGCTTCTACATGCTTTTTTTTTTTCTCCTTTGGTTACAAAATGCTCCTGTTTGTTGAGGATTATTTAAATGAACCACAACGATGAAGAAATGAAGGATCATTTGTTAGTTTGGTTGGAAAAGAAAAACAGTTACGAGCAACACTGTACAGTATGCTAGACATCTAGACTTTCTCACTAAAAAAACACAAAAAAAATAAAAAAAATTATGCAGCTGGTTGCAAATAAAGGGAGTTATGAATCATACTTTTGTAGCAGCTTTTTGTTCTCCTTTTTTGAAGTGATGTAGTGTTTTACAAAAACAACAAAAAACTTTTTTGGTCTAATCTATGTACACTTCATTTGCCTTAGTCATCATCTGGTATTTTCAAGTTTTACTTCACTGTAAAAAGATAAGATAATGTGTACATAATGTTTTTTTTTTCTTTATCCTTTCTTTTGATGTAGTATATGAAGAAGTGCAAAAAGTTCCAAACTTGTAAATGTATAATTTGAACTACAAATTCAAGTTTTTTGCATGTTTTTATCTTTTCATGACAACAGAAAGGAAAAAAAAATTGTTGTTTCCCAAATTTATTTACAAAGTGGAAAGAAAAAAAAAAATAAAAATCTGGGTGACATTAAATGTGTAGAAGTTAAGAGAGTTTTTTGTAAGAAAAAAAAGAAAAAAAAACCACACACTTAAAAAAAAAAAAGAAATTAAAGTAGTGATCTTGTCAGCACAACTGTTGAATTTGTACCAAAAAGGGTTGGGGGTGGGGGTGGGATGTTATGCTCGGCACTAATTACGGAATCAGCTTTAAGACTGGAAAAAGGTGTTGGACTTAAGCTTTGTGGATAACCATGTGTACTGGAACACAAATTATACATCTCTGACCCCAACCTTCCAAATAAAATGCTAATTTTGGAGCTAAAAACTGCCTCTTCATTTGTTCTTACTGAAACTCAACGTTGTTGCAGAGGCTTAATTAGATTGCGAATTATGTAAGCTATCTCAAAGGACAATAGTGTTAAACAAAAACAAAAATAAATAATAATTCTACAACATTCTGCCAGAAGCAAGAATTAAATCATTTAAATCCTTATTTATTTGTTTCTCGCATATACATATAAAATCAAATCGCTTAAGGCCAATATTAGGCTATAGATGATAAGTTGTGTGGCTGGAAGGGTACACACTAAACAATAAGCTCATTCTGGAACACTGTGTGTGTCCCTAAAGCAAGTCAAGGTCAAAGGCTCATGGCAAACTCAAATCCATCCAGCACCTCTCTGCCATCAGGGATTTGTACTGTTGAGTACTGTAGGTCAGATTGGACTTGACCTCAAAATGAAGAACGCCTCCAAAAACTGCCTCTAGGGACTCTGCGTGTATCTTGACTCCGGGGACATTTGGGAGGATGAACAAGAACAGCTGTGCGTGTGTGTGTGTGCTCTACGTGGGAGTTGCGGCAGTAACGATGTGTTCAGTTGTCACGTGCAAGTCGTTTGGCCTTCACCTGCCTTTCGTTTCCGCTCTCTCCTCTATTACATTGGGACTTGTAATTCACAGCCACCATTTGCCAAGTTGAATAGATGTGGACATGGCTTATTAATTCAACCAAATTAGACAGGAGCGGGTTTGGTTTTGTAGTCGTCACACAAAGCACAATGAATGTCTGTTAGAGAATAACCAGTGAACCGTACCTGGCTTTTGTTTTTCAGTTGGTGTAATCAGTGTGCTGATCTGTGTTAATCAGTTCCACATCCTGTACCTCTTAGCAGTCTTTCATATATCCTGCGTGAGCCACGGCGTTATTCTTGCAGACCTCAAATGACCTTGTGCGGCGTGTATCATTTATCTTGCTGTATGCATAACCCTGCCCTCCATTTGCCAGAAGCAACATAACATTTTACAGTGCCCAGTCAGATGATATGTTTAACGATGAACTGCCTGACCTCAAAGTGTTGTTTCATCTGCGACCGAATCAAATTTGCTTTTCCAAATTACTCCCTTTAACTTTCAAGTTTTTAAGTCAGATGGCTGGTGGGGTTTTTTGTATATCCCTTTGTTTCTGCTCTCCTGATAGAAGGCTTACACCACTTAAACCTTTGGTTAACTGTTTTTCTTTACTTTGATCTTGAGCAGGGACAGATGTGGTTAGTGAATCAACGTCTTAAAAGGGTTTTCATAAAATCCCTTTGATTGCGCTGATGTGCCCAAACTGTGTATCCATAGTTTTTCAGTCCTTAAAAGAAAAAAACTCATTTGTTTCCCATAAAATAAACATAGAGTCCAAAAGTTCCGACTCATCTGCTGTTTCTATATATTCTGCTAGGAAAATAGGGAATGGGAACCGCTATTTATTGAAACGTGCAAAGACACCTGGAAAACTGCATAAAAGGCAAAAGCAAAGTTTGTACAATACCAACGAGCTTGAAAGTCAATATTTGGTATGACCACCTTTATTCTTCAACACACCGTGAACTCTCCTTGACATGTGTTCTTTATGTAAGTAGTCCTTTGGAATAGTTCTCCTGGCTTCATGAAGGACATTTAAAGTTCTTCTTTGCTGGCTGATTTTTGTTCTGTTGTCTGTCAAGATGATCCCGCACTGCTTCAATAATGTTGAGGTCCAGACTCTGAGCAGGTCAATCGATTTTATTTTGTTCTATCCTGATATGCTTTTGCTGTAGTGGCAGTGTGTGGGTTCATGCTGAAAAATGAAGCCATTGCCAATCAGATGCTTTCAAGATGGTACTGCAAGGTACATCAAAATCTGACCATCATTGTGTGTATTTGAAATGTAATCAATTTTGACAAGATCCCCAGCAGTGTGGGATCATCTTGAAATGCAACCCTAAACCATGACAGGACCTCTGCTAGGTTTTACAGATTGCAGTAGATACTCCCTGTTTTGCTGATCTCCTGGCCTTCCTCCATACAGACTGTCTGAATTTCGATTCATCGCTCCATTAGACCTGTTGCCACTGATTTTCAGTCTAGTCTTGGGTTATTTTGCATAACTCAAAATCTGACTGCATTACTCTGCATTAATAATTTGACAAGATCCCCAACATCCCTGGCTGAAACGCAGCCCCAAACCACGACAGACCCTCCTCTGTGTTTTACAGATGACTGGAGACCTTCACTGCTATGGATCAACTAAAAGGCTAGATGTATATCTCAGGTCCTGTCTCAAGGCTTTGCTCCTCAAAGACAGGACTTTTAGATACTGTTCATCTGTTATAGACAGTTTTTTTAGGCCTGCTACTTCTTCATCAATCCTGCACTTGTCAGTTTCCTGATATTTCTAAAATATCTTAGATATACCAGATAAGTCAAGTTTTGGCTAATAGCTCTTTGGAAATCACCAACAAGCTATGCCAAAATACTATTATACGCCTGTCAAACTATGTTATCATGTTTTTGTGATAGGCTGATAGTAACACAGTGCCTGAAGACACAATTTAATATTGGTTCCTTGCTAAATTGTCTCTTATGTGTAGACACTGTGCCATTTTTTATGGTTGAATGAATCATTGCTAAGTGTTAATTTGCTTAAAAAAAAACAACATTCCTTTGGAAATGGTAAAAACTTAATTACTTACTGAATAAACGAATTAGTTGCTTTCCTTGTTATATTACTTTTATTTTACTCTGAAGAAAATTACCTAAAATTCATTGCCACATAATTATCAGTTAACGATATAAAACTTATACAGGGTACACTTATGCACACATCCATATCCTAATGAGGACACACACACAATCTTTTTTTTGGTTTATATGTATGAACATAAAGCTGGCAACACAAAGCAAAGATGAAAACCAAATAGACAAAGATCAAATGGACTTTAAAGTGATCACTACAATGATTCTACTGAAACATATACAGGTATAAATGGAGACTGCAAGCCTGACTCCTCATTACTCCCTTTGTTAAAGTTCAGGGTCTGCCTGCTAGTCTACAGTCGGCATGGGCTCAGCTTTAATACTATTCTGGGTTCCTTGCTAGCTTTGTGTTAGCATGTCTGTGCAGTTGGTTGCAAGAAGTTGAAGTTGTATTAGCAATACTATGCAGATGTTTCTATCCCAAATGCAGTTTGCATTTCATCATTATGCACTTCTTTTGTGCAATAAAAATAAAAATGGTAAATGGTAAAATGGCCTGTATTTGTATAGCACTTTACTTAGTCCCTAAGGACCCCAAAGTGCTTTGCACTACATTCAGTCATCCACCCATTCACACACTGGTGATGGCAAGCTACATTGTAGCCACAGCTGCCCTGGGGCGCACTGACAGAGGCGAAAAGAAATGACTATATCACCACTTCTCAAAAGCTGTAGATCACTTCACCGTTTTCCTCCTTTAAGCACATCAACTAAAAAAAGTTGATTGTTGCACAAACGAACAGGACAAAAAAGTGGGTTTATTTCTGTCGGTGTGAAAAACGGCAGATTATGTAACGCATAAAACAACATACTAATATTACAGTTAATTATATTGTTATATTATTACCGAGATCAGTACAGTAACGCGTCACATTATTGCATTACTGGAAAATGTAATGTGATTACAATAACACGTTAAGTTGGAATGTGTTCGATCCTAATAGAATATATTGTTTGCTTATCATGTTATGCTTACCATGCGTGTAGTTTTTATGCTAAGATAGCTCTTGCTAATCTCTACAATGTACACTAGAAAATAAATAGCTGTTGCCTTTTTTAGCCACTTTTTTTTTTAAATTGACGCGATGCATTTTTTTAAACTTTACTGCCTCATTTATGCCTCCTCTCCAGCAAGATCTCCTCCACAGCACCTCCCATCCTGCCATCTTGATGTTTACATTGCTCCAGCCAGCTCCAAGAAGTCAAATTCTGTTCCATTTTTTAAAACTCCCAGTAGGGAGAAAAAAAAGTATTGATATTCCAGCACTGCACTTCAATTTCACAACATGGATTATCCCCTAAGGTACCTGGCATAGGACATAAAGGCAGCTGCTAGACAGTGCCTTCAGTATCCTCACCCAAAACATATAGCTTTGCACCATTTATAGACATGTACTGTTAGAGACTGTGGACTAATGCAAGGAAAGTTGTTTGCTATAGTTGGAGTGCAGCAGGAGTATGTTTTAAAAGAAAGTGAAAAGGATGTTACAGTATTTGGAAGATTCTTTTCACTGACATTGAGTGATTTTCATCATTAATATGCCATATGTTCTAGCAAGGTTGAGTGAAATTAATGTTCAAAACATTATCTCATTTGTACATTTTTAGCTAGCTGACAAATGGGTGCAAACACCCATTTAAAATGGATTAATATGGATATGAATGACAGCAGTTTCTTCCGCCAGTTTATGCAAATGTCACACAAAATGTATGCTAAAAAAAACACCTCAGAAACACTAAACAATAAATAATGAATGTGCTATTAATTGCTGGCTAGCATTATGGGCTTTGCTGTCCCTCCTGGGGTGAGATTTGGCTCTCGTGTGCATGTTGCTTTCCAGTGACACCATATCTTTTCCCATTAGATTCTGCAATATGTGGCGGGCACATTATTATTTTAGGTTTTATCCGAAAAATTAACTCCAAATACGAGGTGGGACTCAACTTAAACCCCCCTTGGGTACTCCCAAGATGTTGTCTTGGAAAACTGCTGCAGATTGCTGTTCTTACAAGCACCCCAGGGCCACTTTTATTGACTGTGAAACAATGCTTTTACCATCACCCCCTACACCATAGCAGATTTACAAGACAGCCATCTCAGCTCCTCGGTGTGTGTGTGTGTGGATGGCTGCGCAAGTGTCACAGAGCCACCCAGCCTCCATGGGGGGGACTGTCAGTAAACATGCAGAATACAGACTAGAATCCAATGCAAACCAGCTTCTAAGTTATGCTGCTCCTGACCTTTGGTGGACTTTGGGAAGATGGATGCTACCCAGGCTATCGATAGAAATTTCTGGCCTGGAGGAGAAAGAACATATTTCTTATGGTTTCCTAGCTCCTGCAAGCTACCTTGAATGAATAAGTAAGCAGGCTGGATGACAGAGAATGCACAGTGGGCCACATGAAGTCTTTAATGTATTTGTGTAGTGTCAGCGGCGTAGAATAAGTCAAATTCATTTCCATGCGATTGTTCACTAAGTATAATATGAGATCATTTTTGCTTGTGTTGTCTCACTAGCAGAGAGTGTAAGAGAACTGCTCTGGAATCCCAGGTTTTGGTTGTTTTTTTTGTTTTTTTTGCAGTTGCACCAGCCTTGATCTATACCTCCCTGTGTTCACACTGACGGCAGACAGATATCTCTCGAATGGGTTTCCCTCTGTTTCAGCAGATATTGTTCTTCCTCTGTTCGTGATACTGATTTATCGGCTCTCATTTATCAGCTTCCACCCTGCCATTATTCTCAGTCAACACAGTTGTGACACTGGTCACAGAACTGAGAGATGGAGGGACGGCTGATTACGTGATTGGGAGTGAGCTTGGTGGCATGGACTCTCATGAATATGATGAAAGCTATTTTCTTTTTCTCCATAACATGCATATCAGCTGAGCATGAGACTTTCAGGTTGTATATGAACGTTCAATGTCACTTGTTCTTGCCTGCGAGTGCACTGAAGGCATTTCTCATCTTGCTCTGGTCTCTCTTGCATGACTGGTTGATGCGATCCACAGAGGACATGTAATCGTAAACCATGCACATGCACAGAAAGACACCCAGGCCATCACTTTGTCTTTCTCTCTCACACACTTGCACACACAGCAGCACTAGCCATCTCACGCACAACCTGAAACTGACTAAAAGGAGCAATTACATCAAGCAACTGCAACTCACTCCAGAGAAATACGTTTGAGATTTTAATTTTCAAATGAAATAGAATATGCAAAACTTGAGCTGGAAAAAGAGAACAGCAAGCAAAAAAGGAGCGAAACAAAGAATCCCTCGAGTACTGTTAGATTTATTCATGCTTTCAAATGCTTGACATTCCATCACCCTCTTGTCATTAAGGCTTTGGGTCCCTTGGCCACATTCGCACAATAAGTGGATAATTTCTTCAAATAAGCACAAATATGTTACTGGGATCTTGGTGCTGACTACACAGGGAGTTCCATGATCACTGGCTAATAAATGTAGAGTCCTGAGATCAATGTTACATTATGGTCTATATGGAGGGGGGAAAGAGGCCACTGGCTAGTCAAGTCTTTCCTGTCTGCTGACTCTATTGTAGTCAGTCATTCATATAGATAGCTGAGAGCTAAAGTGACAAGCGACTCATGAACAAAGCTCCGGAGCATAGACAGTCTAAGGAGCATTGGTTTTCATTCACGCGTTGTCAAAGAATGCTGGACTTGATATGGGAGTGCAAATCAATTCAAGAATGTTTTATACACCATCTTATTTCTTTGGCATCTGTAAAATGTCAGCAATAACATGAAGAACATTACTGAATAGTAATAAAAAAGTGGTAGTCAGCTCTGACAGATGTGTCAAACAATCTACTGTGATGAGCTAAACACAGCAATTATGAAATCCCTTTACTCTTTTTTTGCTAAATTATTTTAAAAAATAAATTGCTCAAACTGGCATCAGATAATAATATATAGTGTAATACAATAACACCTTAATATCAACACTTTACTCGATGATAGGTGTTTGAGAGCAAACATTTCCAAAGGGGCTCTATTTAATTGAAATCAGGTTACCGTGAAGGCAATTTAAGTACAGCGAACTGGTTGTGATGTCAAGAAACCAGTTTGAATTTTGTAACTTGGTGCTTTATTCTACTGGAAGCGTCCATGATGATAAAAGAATAGACATGGTCAGCAACAATACTCAGGTGGGCTGTGATGTTTAAACAATGCACAATGTTCGTTGCTGACAGAATTGGCAGCCGGTGCGGTCTTCTGCTGCTGTAGTCCATCTGTTTCAAGTTTTCACATACTGTACGTTCAGAGATGCTCTTCTGTAAACCTTGGTTGTAACGTGTGTTTATTTGAGTTACTGTTGACCTCCAGACTCAAAGCAGTGTGGCCTTTCTCCTCTGACCTCTGGCATCAATTAGATATTTTCATTCAGAGAGCTGCTATTCAATGGTTATTTTCTGTATTTCAAACCATCCGTCCATCCATTCTCTTCCACTTATCCTTGTCAGGGTTGCAGGGGGGCTGAAACCTATCCCTGGGCACCCTGGACAGGTCGGCAGTCTGTCGCAGGGTTAACACTGTATTTCAAACCATTCTCTGTAAACTCTGGAGACGCTTTTAGGGAAAAAATCACAGTAGATCAACAGTTTCTGAAATAGATCAGCCTTCTAGGCACTGACAGACATGCCCAGTCACCTAGTCATCTCTCTTTACGATTCTTAACTTTATTAGGGCGTCTTGAGCATCTCTATATGGCTAAATGGATGAACTTACTGCCATGTGACAGGCTGATTAGATATTTGTTTTAAGAGGCAATTCTGTCTCATTTTTTTGTTTTGTGTTTTTGAAACAAATATTTTTAGCTAGAAAAAGAAGAAAGGATTTAAGATGATCAGAACCATCATCTCACTGCAAGAAGGTTGTGGGTTCAAATCCAGCAGCTGATCTGTGTGGAGTAAGCATGTACTCAGGTACAGGTACACTGGCTTCCTCCACACACAATCCAAAGACATGCATGTTAGGTTAACTGGCAATTTTAAACTGGCTGTAGGTGAGTGTGAATTGTTATCTACGTCTGTGTGGTTTAACCCTGTGACAGATTGTGATCTGTGCAGGGTGTGCCCTGCCTCTCGCTCCATGACAACTGGGATAAGTTCCAACTCTCCTGTGACCTGAACTGGATAAGTGGGAGAAAATGGATGGATAGACTGATGGAAAAAAAGGACAGAGTAACAGGACTAAGAGAAATCATGAACCTAAAGCAGTGAGAGGACTATCTATCCGTGATTTGGAAGCAATTAATACAACACCAGAAAATTTAGGATACTGCAACACTTAACCAGGTACCAGAATTCATATTTGTGCTTATACATCTACTCCCATCCATGCCAAAAAACATTATTTAGATTTGTTTTATTCTCCTGCATCACGGAGACAGATTCAAAAGGAAAGCAGTACCAAATGCCAGGCAAAGACAACAGTGAAAAACAAAAAGACAAAAAAACTAAGACCCCCATAAACTCTTCATTTTATAAACAAGTAGCAACACATGGCTGCCAAAATGGATAAATCATCTTCATGCTTTTAAAACGCCAAACACAGAATTCACAATACCAAAAATGACTTTATTATAAACGTGTGCAGCATGCTGGAAGGTTTTTTTTATACAGTTACACAAACAATAACAATGCTCAGTAGAAAGAAATGACAATAACCGTGTGCCCTTTCATACTGCTGTTTCAGTATCCCCATTTCTGGCAGCAAGTACAGCGCGCGACAGTCAAGATGATCAAGTATGCTACATACAGAACAGTGCGGCGAAGTAAATGCAAGCGCACAAACAGATTCAGCCTGGCATCATGTGGTAATAAATGAGTGGTTAGATGAAGTTAAATGAACAAAAGTAGCCATTCATTAATCTTTTAATCAATCAACTTCTAAATACAGTATATTGCAGATGTAATGAGAGGGTGTGTGACCTCGCAAATGCCTTTACACTCATAATTCTTTGTTTAATTAGACAACCAACGTGGTACAATAAGACTAATTAATTCCAATTAAGTGTAAAATCTGCTCACCCTTAATTGATAACATAACAATTTCAGCTCATTATTTCCATCTATTGATACCAAGGCCAAGCCAGTCATTGCACATGCTGCTCTTTGTGCATTTTTCATTGATTTCCCTCGTTTCAGTATGGACAACAAACTGCAGATGAGCATGCTCTCTTTAATTATGAAGGCCCTCTATGCACTTTTGCTCCATAAGTACTGGAGCAAAAGTGCATCAATGAAAAATACATCCTTAGCAAGACAGGTATGAGACAGATATTGCATATGAGGCTAAGATCTATCATTAATTAGATGTTACACACCACAGTTACTGCCGATTAGCGTCTTGAATAGGAACTATAGAGATACCATTAACACACATTAGTCATGAATTGGCTATGCAAAGCCAATAATTCCTTGGTTATAGCTGCCTGGGTGCGAGCCATTAAACATTCATAAGGTGTGTTTTTTTTTAAAAGATGTACTATTATTATATGGTAGAATCTGAATTTGTCCAATAATGCAAATCAATTACAGTGAAAAGTTTTTGTAGCACAAGTCACAAGCAGATATTTCGACAGTGTCAAGGATCAGCACTGATCATAATATGGTAGCAAGACCTTATTATCCAGTAGTCTCGGATTGAGCTCCACCATCACTGATGGCAGGATACTGTGATCAGTCACACTTTTTATAATATGGAAGAGTCAAGGCTTATTTTAGTGCTTCGGCTGATTCCTTCTTTTATCTGTCTCTCTTGCGTTTTCCTGACATATAAGACAGTTTTATAGTTGCAGTGTACTGCTTTGGTTTTAGCAGTCAGTCAGTCGTTCTTATGCAGCATCATTTATATGCAGCAGGTACTGGTGTCATTTTAAGACCTAGACCTGCCATGATGCTCAGGTTTACTGTAGGAGGCCTGTTTTAACTCATGACGTGAGAGAAATGTGACACTCAACAAAATTTGGATATCAAGACAGAAAGATGCTTTTTAACTTTTAACTATAAGCTATGCGTAAGTGTTTATATGGCTTAGCTTGTTTTATTATTTCCAGCACACAAATGTTTGTATTAGATATATTTAGTGTATTTTCCTGAAAAATAGAGACTGAAAAGGGATTATACATATAATCTCTTTTGACAAAATCTCCACCAGCTGAAAAATGAGCTACTGTGCAACATGGATAATCTTATCTGCAACTGAATGCACACAATGGAGTTCCCACACTCCAAGAATTAATTTAATGGAGCACACTGTATGCACGAGTGATCGTAAAATCATTACCAAACAGCATCCAACAGGTAGATGTGAATATTTGTCTTTATTTAGTTATTCGCTTGCCTGCTTTATTTGCATATGTATTTAATATTTTGTGGAGCCCCTGCTTTTAGTCCAGACACACAGAGGAAGCAGGACATCAGCAGAATATCAATCCCCAAGGCTGATGAGCACGTATGGAGGAGTGTTGAAAAACACACGGGCGGCACACCGGCCATCTATCATCTGCACCGGACTATTCGGCACATCCTTACCAAGGACAACACTCATGTTTACACAATGGAAATGATCTCAGATGAATATCTGATAAGGCTTTCCCTGGTGCATTACTCCACATGCTTCACTGATAATAAAGTGTTAGTGTGAAGATTACATCAGAGAAAACATTTTCCTAAACCTTTGACACAGTGTCATAAATCGAAAAGAGCACAATGCATCATTGGAGTTGCTTTTAGTGATGATTGCATACATGTGTGTATATTTATGGGACAGATTCTATGTAAAGAGGTCAGATTGACAATGTTAACAAAACTGCAGCATACTAAAATATATTTTTCTTTTTGAATGATCTCTACTTCTAAGTCAAGCAGAGCAGAGAAAGAAATTATATAGAGTGCACCAAATCTGTTGTTGCCGTCACCAAATCATGTTTTCTAGTGATTCCTAATGTCTCAAAGAGAGATAAGTAGAAAATAATCACTGGGGTGCCTACTGGGGTCAGCGGGGGGAGCTGGCCCCAGGGAGGGGCCGCTTGCCCCTCCCTTTCTTCCCTCCCCATCCTCAGCTGCCTCCCTATTCCCGCTCTACCACACCCACCCACACACGCAGGGCTTGGGGTGCAGGTATGTCACCAGGGTGCAGGGGAGGCACTCCCCCTCTGTCTCCTTCTGGCCGCCTGTGCCTCAATTTTATTCTGCAACCTAGACATCCACATTACTCACACTCTCACATAACACATACATATAGGGCCTTGGGGGTGGGCACGTTTTACAGCATCCAGAGGATGGTCGGTGTACTCCAACCCACCTCTGGCGCTGGTGCCCTACCCTCAATTTTAAATGCATATAGACACTAAGGGTTTTCGGGAGGAGCCGTGCTGCTCTCTCTGAAGAGCAGTTAGAGCCTCCCAGCTACCATGCTCTCCTGAGTTTTAAATGCACTTTAGAACAGCACACAGCAACACTACATATGAGGGGCGTAGGGAGGTTTGGGGTCTTCACTCACCCCGGTTCTGTTAGCCGTCAGGGCTGGGGGGCTGGGAGGAGGTGCTGGCCGTCAGATTGGGGTCTGGGATGCGGGGCCTCCCTGCTACTGCAGATAAGGAGGTGGTCCGCTTGCCTCCACCCCAGAGAGAAGGGTTACATCTCCTGGGTCTAGGTGCGGCTTGCCCCTCTGAGGGCGGGGGTACCTGGACCTGGGATATAGAGTATGTTTGGGGAGTGCTGACTGTCTGTGCAGTGTCTATTTGTGTCTGTCTACACGTTGGGTGAGTGCCGAGTATTTGGTTGTGCATATGGGGTGGGAATGCACGTCTTGTGTCCGCGTGCGCCTGTTCGTCTGTGTCTATATGTCAGGTTGGGTCTTAGACTCAACCTCTCTGGGTACATCTCAGGCCCTCTAAAGTACGGAGGCCTATCTCCCCTCACCACACTCCCTGCCGGTGGCTGATGCCCTCAGACGTTGGTGTGTTGGTGGTCCTTGTCGTACTGGGGCTGGGCGCTCATGTATGTACTGGCTCACTCCTGGTGGCCGATTGGCGGGGCCTGGCGCCTGTGGCCCGGCTGGGCCCCTTCCGGGGGGTGGGATGCCCTCAGGCCTCTGGCCTCTGGGCCTGAAGCTCGGTCCTCTCTGGCACAGCTGGCTGCCGGCAGAGCCCGCGGGCACGCCACTGCAACCCCCTCTGGCCTCTGCTCCGTAGCTGCTGGGTGACCTCTCCTTTGGGGCTCTACTCAGCTCTTCCCAGGAGGGTGGCACGGTTCCCCCCCTTTGGTGGTCCTCCTCGGGTCCTTGTACTCTGGGGCCTCTGGATATCTGGGGCCTGGATCTCCTCCATACCTGCTTCATACCCTGGTGGACGGGGCTTGGCTCCCCACACTCCCTAGCAGATCGTTACATGGAGAAACCTTTGGAATACAAGCATGCTGATCCACACAGGTATGCACACAGGTGTACACACGGGTGTTCACAGACGCGGACTACAGCTTTCTTGGCTGCTGCCTCAAAGCACATTGTGCGCTGTCTATCTTGCGTGCTGCACAATATCGTTTAATATTTAGTATCTACTGTTATCTACTGCTAGCTAGTTTATTGTGATGGTGCTGTTTTTATTATGTTGCTCTTTTTTTGTTTGCTTTCTCTTCTGTTTTTTTTCTCCATACAGGTGATCCAGGTGTTTTGTTTGTTTTTCTTTCTTTCTTCCCCCCTTTCTCACCGTCTCTTCTCCCCTTTGGTTTTCTTTCTCTCCCTCTCTTTCTTTCATTCTTTCTCCCTGTCCTATCCCCCAGTCATGTCTGTCCCGTTTGTAGCAACTGAAAATAAAATAAATTCATAATTATAATAAAGGTCAATCAAATGGACCAATATGGCAAGGCCATGATGATCCACTTGGTAAAATAAATCCGCTTGGCATCTTTCTTGGCCTTAAGACAACAATTCTGATGGCTAAAGATCCAAACGGGCACAAACAAAAAAAAAGAAAAAAGAAAAAAAAAGAAAATAATCACGTAGTGGGCCTGTCACAGGCTGAAAGTCAAGTAACATTAGGTGCACAATGGAGTATGAGGTTTTGTGAGCTTCTGATCGTCATGTAAAAGCCATGCTAGATTGTAAAATACCCCTTAGATAGTGTGCTAATCCCTTCATGTTTTTATTGAACCATTAATATTAAATGTCCCCTGCTTATTAAATGTAGTAATAATAATAATGGATTGGATTTATATAGCGCTTTTCAAGGCACCCAAAGCGCTTTACAATGCCACTATTCATTCACTCTCACATTCACACACTGGTGGAGGCAGCTACGGTTGTAGCCACAGCTGCCCTGGGGCAGACTGACAGAAGCGAGGCTGCCATATCGCGCCATCGGCCCCTCTGGCCAACACCAGTAGGCGGTAGGGTAAAGTGTCTTGCCCAAGGACACAACGACCAGGACAGAGAGCCCGGGGATCGAACCGGCGACCTTCCGTTACAGATACGCTTCCCAACCCCCTGAGCCACGGTCGCCTGATTAGGTTATTTATTATATCGCTTACATTATGCTGAATACCTGTGTTACTTGGTACTTGGGAGAAATATACAGCTGTTGGGGGGCAGACTACAAAAATGAGAAAACAAAGGAACACATTTCATATGCAGATTTTGAATGACAGCTTGCTTTTTTACTTGAGAAATACCAGGTGTCACGCAGTGCCACTCAAAGATGGTGTGTTTGACCACCATTTTTATTCACTGGGTGGCATCTGGCACTGAATAAACAGTGTCCAACAAGCTCTGAATGACATATTGTGAAGAAAAAAAAACAGCTATTAAAACACACTTGTACAGAGAGGCCAACAAGCTCGAAGGCAGCGTGTCTGCTTTGCTTCTGCTGAACTTGTTTGTTCCTGTCACTCATCTGCTAAATTTAGCCGGTTAGCCCGTAGCTAGAACAACCAACAATTCCAATGTAACTCTTCATCAACCAACAATACAGCGCCCCTCCAATTAAACAGAGTACACAGGCAGAGTAACGAGTAACTTTGCTTATTAATAAGAATCCATATGCATAAAAAGCTCAAGTTTATAGGTCATATTTTACATAACTGTATTTTTTAAATAACATATTATGATAGGAAATGCATTTTTATAAGAAAAAAGTTTCTAATTTGAAATCTAACTGGAAATGTACAGATGCCAAAACAAAAAGAGCAAAAAGTTAGGAGAGGATTTTCTTAAATGTTCCAAAAATAATTGGTATTAGTACAGGACTCTGCTCTTCGGGCTTCACAAGTATGATTGGACAACAAGCATTGTACATAGTCTGTTATCTGAATGGTGTAATTGATGTGAGAATTTGACTGGCTACAGTCCACCAGTAACCCTGCAGTTTTTCTGAGAAGAAAGCCTTTGTTTTCCCAGCACTTGACTTGAATCTTCCTCTGAGGTTTGATCACCCTCCCAATGAAGGAAAGAGGAGGACTGGAGGGGGGCTCGAGCAGGGGCACTTTTCTCTTTATGCCAGTACCAGCTGCATCTCTGGGCACACAAACAGTATTAAGGTAGACACGTTTCTTTTGTGTTTCAGACACTGTGATGACTGCCAGTATTCACAGGTACTGCCTGGGATAGAGAGGGGAACCTTTGGATGTGTGTGGGTAGGATGCACCAACAGGAGCTCCTTTTACTTGAGAGGACACCCACAGGCTCCAGTGGGAGATGTTCTGACTGTGAGATGCCTACAAAGCTGGAGGTGGTGAGCAGAGGGAAAAAAAGCAAAGAAATGTAAATTCTTTTGCTCATTTGAAAAAAGGACAGACTGTGGGATACAGAGTGTTAAAAATCAGTTTATATCCTGCTTAGCTTTCTCAAAATAACCCAGTTTAGACAATGTTCTACAGCACAAGGGAATTAATCGGGCCCTGCAGGCAAATTAGTGGGACACTTGTACCTGCATGGCAATGCTTACAGGGATTCTGCTCAGCATTCAGAGCACAGGGAAACACATTAAACAAGGGAACTTCTGACTTTGGTATGAATGCCAGTTTTCATTCTTTGCACAGCTTTATTCATAATGCTCTCATAAAAAGACAGTGGAAAACATTTCTGAAAAGCCCATTTTTCTGGAAGCCTGTGCCACAGCATTAAAACCACTCACAGTTAATATTGATAACATTATTACAATCCAACCGTCTTCTGGGGAATGCTAAGTACTGGCATTCATTTGGATTTTATTTTGACATGTCCCAAACTTTAACAGACCAAACATCCCACAAGAAATTTTTAAAAACAGCCAAGAAAATTTACACCAAAACTTCCCATATCCCAGTCAGATTGTACATCTCTGTGTGCCATTACAAGGTTGTTCCACAGGTATAAAACATCAGACAAGTCCGATCTGTTTTGGTGAAATAAGGGGAGGTAACTGGTTTTAATCTTTGGGCTGATAGGTGGTTTTTTAAAACATTTTTAACTATGAAATGCTGCGGGGAAGGATATTGCAAAATGTTAAAGTTTTTGAATGGGCAAATTTTTTTATAATATGCTTAAATTTGGTGCTGTGATCAGCGGTCAGTACGCATGAACATCAACCAACATATTAAACCGCAGGATTAAAATTTTTAAGAATTGTATAGCAAGAAAAAACTGCCTACGAGTCTAATAGAGCAAGCACAGACACAAAACACAAGCCTGTATTCATGGTAAGATGTGACTGAAGGTCTCTTCTTCTATACGAGTCCATTAACCCTGCAGTTCTCTCCAGCCTTATATGTTTTTCCACAGTTAAGCAAAGAGGTGAGGAGGCACTGACCCACTTCAATAATGAGGAGGGGGTTTGACCATCCCTTGTACGCAGCCTATATTTTATTAATATGGGTAATAACGCTGTGCTAGCGTGGAGATAGAGACAATGATTAATATAAATATCTTGACAAAGGAAATGTACTAAAACGGTGGACCAATTTGCACTTTTTCGGAAATACTTTTATGGAAAAAACTAAAAGCTAGGTGATTAGTCAGGGCTCATTGGTCTCTGAGCTGCTTTGAAATAAATGAATAATGCTTGATACAGCCTGCCCCCTCTTAAGCCCCCAACACCCATCACACAAACACACACACCTCCCCTCCATCCCACCCAAGAAGTGGTACCAGCGATTAGAGCACCATTAACGGAGCACAGGGGGGGCTGAGGTCTGGACCGCACCAGATTTATGATGGCTGAGGCCCACGCACCAGTGACCCTCTTCAAGCTGGCCCTTTGTAAGGCTTCACCATAGATACAGTTAATGGATGCGCACAATGAGCCTCAATGGCCCTGCAATGATGGATCTGGGGCATTGTGAAAAGCTCTACAGACAAGGTATTTCAGAGGCCTGTCACCCAAACTTAGAAGTAGGAAGGAGAGGGAGTAGAGTGCACGCTGCAGAAATGTTGCTGGGAACATCTGGAGGAAAGTAATTGGGACACGGTGTAGTATTCCTTACTTTTGTCTTTCTTTTAATTGTACATAGAGGGAATGGACTAAATTAGAATCTGACACTGGAGTGTCTAATTTTGTGCCAGCTTAGATAAAATGAACATACACACACACAGAGACACTTACACAATAATGCATGTTAGAACAAAACAGACACTTAGGTGTCAGATTCAAATGTAGTCCATTCCCTCTATGTACTGTTAAAAGAAAGACAAAAGTAAGGAATACTACACCGTGTCCCAATTATATTTCTCCAGGTGTTCCATCAAAAAAGACCAGAGAGAAAATTAAAAAAAAAAGTGTGGTGACAGCTTGTGTTTTTTTAAGTAATCAATTAACAGATATGCTACTGGCATTTTGGTAGAAACAAATTTGATTCTGAAGCTATTGGCTTTTTTTTACCTAATAAAGCCCAGCAGGACCAGACTGGTATTCACAAAAACTATTAGAGGTAAGTGACACAGTGAGTTACATTTATGCATTTTTGTGATATTATTTAAGCTTTTTTTTAACTTGTCAAACCACTGTTTTCTGAAATTATCATTATCACTTTTTTTTTTTTTTACCTTGTTAAACCTCAAACCACCTATAACTTTAAATGTTTGAAATATTTACCATGAACCTCCACAAATGTTTGAAATTCTACATTTGTTGCAATGAGGTATCTGCATGTGCACAATCTATAGGCAAGGGACAAGCTTGTTGGTACTGGAAGCTTTTTGGTGTCTGCTTGCGGTCAGTGCATTTGTAAATAATAATGACAAAAAAAAAGAAGAAAGTATTGAAATGAAGATTATGTCAAAGTTCATTAAGGAAGATCTGTAATCACTCATCTGCCTGCTTTCATGGGCGTTCGCCTTCTTGTTTATTCTTTTCCACACTTCCATGTTTTCCACGCTGCCAAACTCAGTGCTGACATCATTGCTCTTGGCCAATCATTTTCTTGCCTACTTTCTCTGAGCCAATCAGTCTCCGTTCTGCATGCTTTAAATCTCAGTGCACTTGTGCCATTCTGCTTTTCAGACTGTCATTCGTGCAACTCACTTCGTCCCCGTCTCCCCCTCATCCGGGTGACTCAGAGCCCCATCCAAGCATTCATCTTAATCTTCACCACCAGCAGCATCTAGACTCCAGGGGGTCCTGTCCTAATTCCTAAAACCTCTGGTATCCAGTTCTGCTGTGATGGGTCATCTGAGTCTAATAACCAAATAACTGAATTCTGCATCTCAATAAATCATGTTCAGTTCTTCCAAATGATCTCTATCCTTATTGAACTGGATATTCATTATTCTCTAGATGGCTATGTTAGAGGTCCTGAAAAAAACTGAACCAAGAGCCAAAGTCATCAGACCAGCTGATCAGTTCTGAGGCTGAATTTTGTCTGGTTGCATTTCTGTAATTGTATTCACAGTAAAAAAAAAAAGAAGCTTCATTCACAGATCAAAATATGCATTCAGAACTATTCAGCAGATTGCACTTAAAAATAAGGGCCCGCTCTCCGATGTAAACAAACCGTTAACAAGAAAAATGATTACAAAATGTTGTTGTCCAGTTATCAACAAAGCAGTTCATAAATGTGCAAGATCCATTGTTGCGTTGTGAATTTATTTTTGATTTGCTTCATTATTGTCTTGCCTTTAAATACAGAAAAAAAATAAACAAACATTGGTAACTGACAGAGTGAAAACAAAACTAATTCTGTGGCTCGTTGATTCACGGGGAAAGCTCCACGCTGCTCCATTGTGAGGAGGAACAATGACATCATACAGTGGGATTTGAATCAGTGAGCATCACTTACAGCTTTGCAGTCTGCAACACAATTTGGATAGCTCTAAATTACACCCATTTAACTAGCTCCATTTAATTCCACCACCCCTTTACGGGTTACTACTCGCCCCGTCCAATTCAGCTCCTTTCCTAAGCGTACAGTCATTACGTGGTAGCTGTCTGCTGATCCTTGCCTCCACCCAGTGTCTGATGACAGTGGTTGGTGTCACACGTCTATCTCCCTCTACAGGGATGCAGCTCCTACCGGTAATACTCACTACAGGGGAGAAATGCGGTAATTATGTACAAGTAGGGAGACTGTAAATGGAGACGGAGATCGCAAGTGTGCTACAGAATGGAGGTTGTTCCCTTGTCAGTTTGATTACAATGTACAGTGTTGACCGGGCCTCACGCTCTGACATGTGTTTTTCTTTTGACGGATCTGTCTTTTGTCACACCTTAGGTAATAATACGATTACTGAAGACGCAGAGGCTACTGTTTAATTACAACGCAGTTGCAGACACAGTATCACATCTCGACTGGCTGTGAGGTTACGCCATGAGACTATAAGGGTATTGACTGGTTATGATTAATGGATTGCAACAGCACGCCCATTTCATCCCACGAACTGCAGCGCAAGAGAAACTTTGTGTCGAGGTGATCTGTTTCACTACGCTACATACTGTCCTCCACACCCCCACTCCAATCAGTGTTTCTTCCACTCAGCAGCTTTGATCATGCTGAGATTGTTTTGCTCAAGCCTGTCCCAGTCCCCCCCACACTGAATCATTTCAGTGTCGGCAGTGCTGTCCTCCTGAACTCTGGTAACATAGAGAAAAGAAATTAACAATGGGCCCCATTAGCCAAATAAGAGGCAGAAGCAATAAGCATTAGGAGATTTGCTAATAATGCACATTCTAAAAAATAATTAAACTGTCAGATAGACTGTGGGGAGTCATTACAAACATCTGGCTAGAAGGTTTTGTGTTATGAATTACTGAATAGGTTGTGATGCCAGCTTGTCTTTCAAAAAAAGAGTCTTTGTTACTTCTGAATATTTTAAGCAAAAAATATTCAGAAAGCAAAAGATAAATAAAACAATAAATACAAGTGACAATATTGATCTATTTGTTCTTGACTTCCTTCTATATATTGGGGTCATGGCTAAAGAAAACAAACAGTACACGAAATTGTACCAATTCTAGTACCTGCGCGACGACAAGTGTATTTCATATTACTCTAAATCGTGCAGCCCAAGGCACATGATCAAGAAACACCAGTGCTTTGGACCGTTCCCAAAGCAAGTTCATGGTCACCTTGTGTACACACAGCTTGAGAAAAATGCCAAAGCGGGATGTAACAGTCAGGAAGAAGGAAAGAGGAATGTAAGACAGAAAGGTCACATTGACTCCACAGCTAATCTCCATCCTCTCCAGTCAAGTGTACACGGTGACAGACAAATGAGCTCCTCTCCGATACATTAACACCATAAATAAATCTGCTGTTATGCATCCTATTTCGATGTGCAGGTGCCACCGTCACCTCGGACAATCTCTCTCCTTTGTACCCGATGGGTGATCTCTCCATTAGCCCTGTGATTTGGAGTGTGATGAGTCTATCACAGGTGACAGTGACAAGAAGATCCCTCATTATACTTCATATATGAGCACACAGCTGCGAATTTCCTTTTTGCCCTTTTTGCTGCTTTCAGTCACTTTATCATCCAGACACAATGACACCATATGGCCAGTGAATTACAAGCAAAAGCGGATACTATAAAAGCGTGTCTCATGAATTATTCTTCACATATATTTAGCCTAAAGAGGAGAAATTGAGCCATTTACCAAGGAAATATTCCCTTCTGATCTTGCGGACCAAAAAAAAAAACGTCAGCCAGAAGCCAGAAAACACACACACATACACACACACACACGCGCGCGTGCACGAACACAAATGCTATTCGAAGTGTCATAACAATTAGGCACCTGGAGCTGAAATACAGATTCATGAGTCACTCATCTGCAACTAAATGCTTAAAATGACCTTGATATCAATAAATGCCATATTGTAACCGCGGAAAAGAATTGTTATTGTGGCGAATGCGTTTTTCATTCCACATTAGGCTGCAGGTTTGCCTATGTTAAATCTAAAGGGCATAAAGTTGCGGAGGTTCATATTTAAAAACTGGAAATCAATCGTGCTTCCTCCAAATAATTGTGTCCGCGTGCATGTGCAGAGTTGTGCTTGTGTAACAAGAATGATCTGGCACAGAGCATATGGCCACTCTGCCAGTCCTAGTTTCACAGTTTCGTTATTGCCAGAGTAGTCAAACGGATTTCTACTGTGCCATGCGATCCAATTGTTCTCAATTTGCAACTACTGAAACACAATGAAGAAAGGGAAGAAAAAGAAGAAAAAAATGTGTAGACAGCACATTATCCTGTCCATCTACCTTATTTTCTCTCAGATTTGTTGAACTAAGCAGCTTAAAGTGCACACTGGGAAAACTTGTCCTACATTATGAGTTGCTTGGTACTGAGGCATTCTGACAATCCATATATCTATGTCTATCCTTTTGGCTGCAGCGTTGTGCTGACCTGATGCTTCTCTCTGCCGCATAGAGACCCAGTCGAGATAAACAGTAATTCTCTTTCAGTTCACTGGACCCACACTTAAATTAAACAGCTACTGTTTAAAAGAACTCAGTGGAGTCTGTGGCCTGGAGGGATCCTGAGAAACTCACAGACGCAACTTAACTTCTGTTAGGGCAATTGCTTTTTTGCTGGATTGATTTTTGTACCACAGAGACATGGCTACTGCCCTTTCCCCCGTGCGACTTGTACTCCATTTTCAGTTGTGTGTGTGAGACAAGCATTTCTGATATTTTTCATCATGAGGTGTCACAGTAATGTCTGAACATGCATTTGTTGACCAAAAAATGCCCCCAAAACATCTTCGCATTTACACCATATTTCCCACAACACGATATGAAGTAGCACTCTTCAGTTTGCTTCTTGCTGAGAAATTGATAACATGACTTGTGTTTGTACATTAAACGAAAAGCAATAAGCTGCCTGTTATCTTAGCTTAGCAGAAAGACTCACTTTGTCCAAAAGTAAACTGCACGACAGCACCTATAAGCTTCACTAGTTACATGATATCCTGTTTGTTTAATATGTAGCTACAAAAAGAAGAGTGTTAAAGCCACTGTGAGTTTTTAAAAGGTTATGCACAGGACAGAATTTTGGCTTGGAGGCAGTCACCTCTCCTGATTGCTTTGTAGCTGCAAGTTGATAACATTTTATCTTTGGACATGCCAGGCTGGCTGCTTGCCTTGCAGTCTTTGTGCTAATCTGAGCTAAGTTGCTGCTGGCTATAGTGGCTTCATATACTGTACAGACATGGCATTGGTTTTGATGCTTTCATCTAACTTTCAGCAAGAAAGTGAATTAAAAAACTTGCTGAAATGTCAGTCTTTTAATGATGGTTTTCGTTTTGCAGAAAACATGGCACAGCTAATTTATTTTCTGATTGACTGCGAGTGATAATAAAGAGGAATCTGTTTTTCACTTCAACTTCAAGGAGTTTTAAAGGGCTTCCTTTAGATGTGTGAGGTTAGAGATGTGAGAGGCTAGGCTCCAGACAAAGACTAGAGCATCACTGATGAGCACAATGAGCTGCTACAATGTCAACCTGCAATGTAATGGCGAGTGCACACACAAAAATTTCCACAAGCTGAAGCATTGTTAGGTCATATGAATGTATTTGTGCAGTTTGAATGTGTGTCAGTGTGAGTCGGTTCATGTGCCTATAAGCAGTTACTCTTTAGGCACTTTAGTGCAGAAGTGTATGCATAACAATTCTCTGTCTCTCTGTCTCTCCCTTGCTGCTCAGTGGAGATCAGCAGACTGTCACAGGGGAAATAAACAGCAGCAGCTCAGCAGGACAGGCCTAATTAAACAAAGCGCCATAGCACTGTACCTAACAGGCTGCTGCAGCTTGGACCGGTCTAGACCTGAGCGGTCCCGCCAAAGACTATTCGTTGCCATGATCACCGGCTGCCACAGCAAATGAATGCCAGGAAGAAAGAGGAGGACGAGCCGGAAGGCATATACAGTAGTTCATTCCTGCTCTGTGCAGCAGCTATGGACAGCACTCAGTCAGCACTTTAATGAGGTAGTCCTGAGGAAATGGACCTAGGACTTTGCTTTTTCTTCCATTATGACTTGAAAAGAAAGCTGAATCTGGGGATAAAGACCTAACATGAGATTTTGTTAGAAGTTTAAAGGCGTTAGACAAGTTTCGAAATTGAATTACTATATCTGTGATACTAGGGGGGAAAAAACTTCATCTTTTTAAATTCTGCCCATGTTTAAGAGAGATTTTAACTAACTATTGTACCTCCTTTTGCTTAAACCTACAGTATAGCTGCCAAAAATTACTGAATGTCTCACCCTGAATGCTGGAATGAGTTAGCCTGTAAATGTTGCTGGTTAAGCTGCTTATTTATTTATCCATTTCTTCCACTTATTCAGGTCAGAATTGCTGCTGGGGGGATGGAGCCTATCCCAGCTGTCATATAGTGAAAGGGAGTGCAAACCCTTGGCAAGTCATGAGTCTCTTGCAGGACTAACCCAGAGATAGACAACCATTCACGCTCAAATTCACACCTATGGCCAGTTTAGAAATGGTAGTTAGCCATCTACTGTGAGAGGAAGCAAGAGAACACAGAGAGAAGTCACGGCAGCTATTTGTCTGTTAAAGCTTTTTCTTTTCATTACAGGTTTAATTAGTGTCATGTTAAAAGGTATTTATCTCATTTACAAACATTATAAAGTTAAATCAAAAGTGGTGATGAACTAACAATATGTAAAAATGGAGTTTTTGACAAAATGAGAATTGTGGGCAAAATAAGGCAAAACTCTGTAGGCCAAGATCTACAAACAAAGGCATTGTTGTTTATGTTGTGTTTATCAGCTAAAACACCTTTTTCTTAAAATAAACATGTAATTTAGAGCGACAATGATCATTTAAAAAATCAGGTGGCTTATCTTACTCTCTCAGCTGGCCAACATAATCCTTTACATCAGGCAAGTTGAGCCAATTGCTATTGACAGTCAACAACCTTGAGTTCAGTTGTGTGTGTTATTTTTTATTAATGTGTAATTCAGCTACGCTTACATGAAAACTATCATTGTGCATCTCACTCTACATTGCAAGCGACTATTTTTAATTATTAGTTGAAGAACTCTTTTATGGAAAAACTGTTTTAACCAAAACAGCTCTTCAGCTGCAAGATGTTTATTTACTATCTGTTTCCACAACACCTGTCTGTTTCTGATTTTTTGACATAAGAAACAGACAGATGGATTGCCAGAGTGCTAAGAGTAATTGTCCTGTTGAAAAGTTCACTTTCATTCCACGCTAATCTCATATTAACACTTAAAAAATCATTTTATTAACATAAAATTTACAGATGAATCAACAACCATGATGTTGTCGGCCACTAAGGCAGAAAAATAACCCAAGATGAGAACATTTCTACCAGCAAAATGCACAGTTTGTATACTCCTGGTCTGTTGTTACTGTTGTCAAACTGCTCTTTCTTTGACTTGACTTTCCACAGCAAAGTTTGTTCCAAAAAAGCTCTTTTCCCCCTCATTGGCTCATTGGCAAAACTGTAGTTCTGCTCTGATGGTTATTTGGAAGGCGCGGGGTTTTTCTTGGCACATCAACAAATCGAGTCAACTTCAGGTAATCTCTTTCTTACTGTAGATGTATGTGTGCTGACACTAACAGTTCCAAGGGTTCGGTGCAGATCTGGTGATGAAATTTTGAGGGCCCTTTGAAAATTCTTTTTACATCAAATTGTCTGCTCTAGGGCTGAATTTGCTGGAATGGCCAGACAGGGACAAATTGGCATGGCATCTTAGCCAGTTGTAGTTTATTCATTACAGTGGAATGATTTATTTCAAATAAATTTTTTAATCTTCTGCTAGACTCATGGGCATCCACAGCCTCTTTCTCAGATGGTGGATGGCAGCATACTAAGGAAGAATTAAGAGAGCCTAGATGTCAGAGTGTCAGATATAACGCGGGCCACCTGTTACTCCTTGAGGAAGCTCTAATCATTGCCAGCTAATCCAAAGATTTTTTTGATGTGACTGATTTGTGATTTCATCAAGGCTACTTTCAGCTGCTGGGTCTTCTATTTCTTTTACGCGTATTAATTTCCACTAATCTACTATCTCTGATTAACAAAAGGTTAGAACTTGTGCAATATGTCGTGAAATTAGAAGAAATTTGTCACAGGATACTTTCTCCCATTGGTCGATGAGCCAAGAGATGTTCAACAAAAATGAAATATCAGAGCTGCCCTCGTGTGATTTAAAACAGCAGACTGCCGTAAGAGCTATTCCTGACTGTGTCTTTTAAGGTCTCACAGGAAATTACGATAAGCTTTTGTGAATGTTTGTGTGAAAGTGTGAATTGGATGGAAGCCAGGGTAAAATCACAAGGCAGTGTAGCTCTAGCAGGAGTCTGAGCACTGACTCAGGTTTCAGCTCTGTTTCCTTTCTGCTTCACACAGACTCGCTTCCTTTATTGCGTCGTACATAATAGAAGATGACAGCAAAGACGTCGGTGAGACAGCATAACATGCAGAGTGGCATTTGAATCTAAGCACAACCCACAGCATTACCCTAGCATGTGCCTCAGTCGTCTAATCTACTGAGCACCTTTTTCGTCTGTTCCAGCCTTGTATGTTCCATTTGACCTTTTGGCTCTCATGGTGTCACTTAAAATAAGCAGCTCCATCTCTTGTGCTATTCTTAAACCACTTAAACTGCCAGAGCGAGAAGACGGGGAGAGGGAGGAAGCTCATTCCCAGTTTGATGTTTATCTGGCATTTTCCACTGGCCTGTGACTCGGAGTGCTGTGATTGCTAGCAGAACACATCAGGTTGGCAGAGGCTCTCCCAGCGCTGGCTGTAGGGCACCACACACTGGATGATGAATTCCCGTAAACTCGCTCACACAGGAGACAGTAACGGCAAAATATTCCAGTAGGATTAGAGGAGGAATTTGGACCCATTCATGCTTCTTGTTTCCTCCATCTGCATTGTGTGCGCATTTGTTTTGAGCACATTCATGTGCATCTGTGCTTTTATTGTCTTGGCGAGAGCGCTGTCAGTTCTGTGGTGTGGTGTTTTTCTATTAAGTAATAAAAACAAACAAACAAACAAAAGAAAACACCTGATCACTTGGTGATTACTGTAGTATAAAAAATAGAAGAAAGTATGCTTGTCTTTGGTGTACTGCCTGATGTGTTGCGTAGTGTATGAACTTCCACTATGTAAACCTTTATTTCAGGATTGTAGCTTTCATCCTAATCCTCTCACTGCTTGCCTGTAATAATGGGAAGAAAGCAGCTATGCAACACCCTTGAGATTATTCTTGTAGCAAAATGTATGAGATTCTCTATTGCTTTTTAAAGCTGTGCAGTCTATACATATGCAACTTTCAAGAAACGTCTGTTAGTAGCTGTGATGTGACAGCATAACATCCAGGTGTCCTGAAATAGGAAATACAGATGTCATTCCTCCATATTCAGATTTCATACAGCGAAATAGTGATTAGCATACATATCACATCACGGCCACCTGCTGATTGAGTTACATTTTTGTGCCGCACCGATTCAAAAACTCTCTCACCTACACCCACCACACACACACACACACACACACACACACACACACACACACACACACACACACACACACACACACACACA